>NC_041015.1:49904893-50236309 GCF_004193775.1 Glycine soja | reverse complement strand
AGTAATGTAAAGCTTCCTCAATTTTTGTGGATTGATGCTCTTAAGACGGCTGCGTATATATTAAACCGAGTTCCAACCAAGGCTATCTCAAAGACACCTTTTGAATTATTCAAGGGTTGGAAACCAAGTTTGCGACATATACGCGTTTGGGGATGCCCGTCTGAAGTAAGAATCTATAATCCACAAGAGAAGAAACTAGACCCTAAGACTATTACTGGGTATTTCATTGGATATGCTGAAAGGTCTAAAGGGTATAGGTTCTATTGTCCATCCCACAACACTAGGATTGTGGAATCAAGGAATGCAAAGTTTCTTGAAAATGACTTGATCAGTGGGAGTGATCAATTTCAGAACATTTCTTCTGAAAGGGATCACTATGAAGCTGAACCTTCTGGGACAAGTAATAGGTTGGTAGTCATTCCCACCCCTCAAGTTAAAATGGGTGTTAGACAACCAGTGATTGAAGTTCCACAAGCTGTTGAAAGTGATCATGTAGATCGAGTTGTTTGTGAGGAACAACATGATGATATTGAACAAACTGGTGAAGAACTAGTTGAACAAGTTCCTCAACAAGATGACCAAACAACATTAAGAAGATCTACTAGAATAAAAAAGACAGCAATTCCTAGTGATTATGTAGTGTACCTACAAGAATCAGACTACAACATTGGAGCCGAAAATGATCCTGAGACGTTTTCACAAGCCATGAGTTCTAAGGAATCAAATTTGTGATATAATGCTATGAGGGATGAGATGGATTCTATGGCATCTAACCAAGTTTGGGATCTCGTTGAGTTGCCTGTTGGTGTAAAAGCCATCGGATGTAGATGGGTCTTCAAAACAAAGAAAGACTCAGAAGGCAACATTGAGAGACATAAGGCAAGACTTGTTGCTAAAGGATTCACTCAAAGAGAAGGAATCGATTACAGAGAGACCTTTTCCCCTGTATCTAAGAAAGACTCTCTTGAGCTGCATCAAATGGATGTGAAAACGGCGTTCCTGAATGGTGATCTAGAAGAAGAGGTTTACATAAAACAACCTGAGGGATTCTTATCTAGTGTTGGTGAGCACTCAGTCTGCAAGCTTAATAAGTCCATCTATGGATTGAAACAAGCCTCCCGCCAATGGTATTTAAAATTTCATGAGGTCATTTCTTCATTTAGCTTTGAAGAGAATGTCATGGATCACTGTATATACCAGAAGGTCAGTGGGAGTAAGATTTGTTTCCTTGTATTATACGTAGATGACATTCTGCTTGCGACTAATGATAAGGGTATGTTATATGAGGTGAAACAATTTCTCTCAAAGAACTTTGATATGAAGGATATGGGAGAGGCATCTTATGTCATAGGCATAAAGATCCATAGAGAAAGATCTCAAGGCATTTTAGGCTTGTCTCAAGAAACCTATATCAACAAAGTTTTAGAGAGATTTAATATGAAAGATTGTTCACCAAGTGTAGCTCCCATTGTGAAGGGTGACAAACTTGCTTTGAGTCAATGCCCCAAAAATGATTTTGAGCGGGAACACATGAAAAATATTCCATATGCTTCAGCAGTTGGAAGCCTTATGTATGCTCAGGTTTGCACTAGACCTGATATTGCATTCGCTGTTGGAGTTTTGGGAAGATATCAAAGTAATCCAGGTATTGACCACTGGAAAGCTGCAAAGAAAGTGATGAGATATCTTCAAGGAACAAAAGATTACATGCTCATGTACAGACAAACTGATTGTCTGGAAGTGATCGGCTACTCCGACTCAGACTTTGCTGGTTGTGTTGATTCACGAAGATCAACATCTGGTTATATTTTTATGTTAGCCAGTGGAGCTGTATCTTGGAGAAGTGCCAAACAAACCTTGACTGCTACTTCCACTATGGAGGCTGAGTTCGTTTCTTGTTTTGAGGCTACCTCGCATGGTGTATGGTTGAAGAGTTTCATATCTGGCCTTAGAGTTGTGGACTCTATTTCTAGGCCATTAAAGTTGTATTGTGACAACTTTGCTGCAGTGTTTATGGCTAAAAACAACAAAAGTGAAAGTCGAAGTAAGCACATCGACATCAAGTACTTAGCCATAAGAGAACGTGTTAAAGAAAAAAAAAGTGGTCATTGAACACGTCAACACTGAGTTAATGATTGCTGATCCTTTAACTAAAGGCATGCCACCAAAGAATTTTAAGGATCATGTAGTACGAATGGGACTTGGTTCCATGATGTAATTTCATTGTACGTACATTTGTTATTTTCAATGAAACTCTTATTCAGTTAGATATTTTCTCATATCGTTTTGTGCACATATTTATTTATTTCGAGAAAAATCATTCGGTTTAGATATAGAATAAACATATGGTTTATTAATTAAGTTGAGAGCTAGTGTTGAGAGACTCGATATATTGTGGTACATGGAAGATACCACTCATCATCAGAGGACCTATCGCCATGACTCATATATTATGTTTCTTGTTATGGTTGATGTTGAGTTAAATGGACCAAGTGGGAGAATGTTGGAGGCCCACGTTATGTGCACGTTGCACATTCCTTTATATTTTATTATTTTGGAAAAATTTGTTACTTCTGAATCTGGTCCATTTTCCATCCACATTCATCCCATATCTTTGCAAATATATTTGCGACCACCTTCAGTAACAAATCACGTACCCATCATTTATCTCACGTACTGATTACTTCTTATCTCACGTTTGATAACTTCCTATCTCACGTTCTGATAACAAGTTAAGAGCTCTGTGATGGACAGACTCTATAAATAGGATGGGGTACTCTCAGTTTTGTATCATCAAACCCACTTCTCTATTAAAAAAAAATACACCATCTATTCAGAGTGAGTAAGGGTCTGGAAGAACAAAACTGTCTTTCAGGTTCGTGTGTGCGCCGCTTCCCGTTCAATTTGCAATGGCTGGAGGTACGCTCGTAATTCTTTTAATTTCCGTTGTTTGATCTAAATATGCTATTTAAATTTATTTGCATGTTTAGATCAGTGTATGTATATTTTTACATATGTTACTTGTTTTTAACTTGTTTCAATAAGCTTATTGATATAACTTATTAAAATAAACTCTTTTAAACTTATCTCAACACAAGATGGTGGCAAACTCTTCTAATATACGTAGAATTCAAACAAAAAGTATTTACAACTTTTTTTTTTCTTTCATATGTGTACCATTTTTGTTCACAACGAAAAATATAAGAATGCAAGTCTTTAGGTGCATGAGAAAGACAGAATCAAACAACACTCAACAACAAACGAAGTGTTTTTATCATTTATGCCAGATTCTGATCGATCTAAGCCTGTGTAATGCAACTACATGCGTACACATAGGGTATTGCTACTGCACCCAACAAAATTGCTAGTTCACCCAACAATTTTGTACTTTTTTTATTTTGCCCTTTCATAAAAGGGATACAGATTAACTAATTCGTAATTTATATGACTTTTAGGTTATTAGTACGACGCTTTAACCAACTGAACTAATAGCCTGATTATATTATAAAATAAATAATGTTGGTATATATAACACTAAAATTTTTTAATGTATATTGAATGCGCATGTAAATTTAAATAATAAATTTTGTGACAATTAATTTTGATATAACTCATATGAATTATTTAATCTGTATATTTTTTATAAAAAAAATATTTACTATTAAAAAATTAAAAAAAAAACACTTACGGATCACGTAATTCATATGAGTTTAACTCATACGGATTACGTGATCCATATAAATTATACGGATTAACTCATACAGATTATGTAATTTATATATGGATTAGCTAATCCGTATGAACCTTACGGATTAGTTGATCCATATTTCTTTTATGAAAGGGTAAAATGGGAAAATTGTCAAGTTGCGGGGTGCACCAGCGATTTCACCGAGTGCACGTAGCAATGCCCGTACACATTCAAATAACATTCTCTGGCAACACAAAAGGTGGCCCAACTTCTCTTGCTGGCTCAAACAAATATCGTTTACGGGCTTCATAAGAATTAAGGAGTGCAACTTATTATCCGGTGAAACTGTATGCATTTTGAAACCAAAAAAGCTCATAATAACTCTACTGAGAGTTAATATGCACTCCCAAGATTTTATTATTAATCTATCTGAGAATAGTTTGAACAGGGAACTCATTCACCAAAAAATAGTTTTTTTTTTGTAAATTTAAAAATGTTTTCAAGTTGCTAAGCAAGGTGTATTGAAGACGTGTAATTCCAGACTTCCAATGATCGATGAAAAAAAATTGGGGAGTATGCTCATCATTGAGCTGGAACTTAGGTCTTGTTAAGTTATTAAATAACAAGAGTACAACATATAATTACGTACGTTAAAATAGAAACACTTTTTTTATTTTTTATTTTCTACCAAACATTGTCAGAATCTGGCTGCTATATAACATATCAAAGGCTGTTTTGGACCTTATCTAAAGGATTTAGGCCCAGAAGAAAGTATACAGCCAATATGCTGGTCCAATTTCTCTAAGCCTAAATACAAGTCCAAAATAATCAGAGTGATTTGCATTATCTTCTTTCTTCTTCTTTTTTCCTTTCTAAATTTAATTTTAATTCTTTGGATCCTCGATCTAACTCGATTGCAACTTGACCCTTTTTTCTTTCACTCTTTTTTATATAAAAAAATTCATAAGCGAACATAAATTGGACTACACGAGAGCCACGGGAGAGCAAGGATAAGGATAGAGATGCAAGGTCATACTCTGCCACATGACATGGAATAGAATTTCGAGACTTTAACATCGATTGAATATGGCCTCTTGACACCAATTTGAATTAAGATAGCAAAAACTAAATATGCTCTCTAGTTTTATTAACAAGTATTTTAATTTAACAAGGATTCTTTTTGAGTTTTCAATATATTTACAATTTTATTTCTTGATTATATGCGTATGTTTATACGCCATGTACAATTTCAAAATTCATCCAAATGCTATAAACCTAGAATACATTTGAGCTCAAATGTTTAGTAACAAATTCATTTAATAATTTATCTTTAATGCAACGGTGACAATCATGTTTTGAATGTATGAACTAACGAAAACAACTTCAAACCCTTCATCCTTAGCGTGAGCACATGTGCACTTCTCGTTTCACTTTTTTGTTATAAAACCATATTCCAAAAACTATAAAGAGATCTAATATTGTGAAAGGACCCGAGCATTTAACATCATGTCCTTCAATAGCTTTTTTATCCATTAACTAGTGATTTAAAAGTACTAGATAGTATTTTTACAAAAAGTAAAAATACATTGAAAATGAAAAATAAAACCTTGAATACACGTAACAAGTGTTATAGTACGATAGTGAAAGTATGCGTTTTAAATTCAAAAACATTATATTAACAATTTTGTCTGGTACTAATATAAAGCTTCCACTGTCTCGTGCAGTTGTTTTGGCCACATTTCAGCAACAGAATCATTAGTATATTTTTATGATCAATGGTCTCATTACCAATAACATTTGCTTGACCATTCCAAATGGTGCAAGTATCATTGGTGTCTGACTAATATTAGTTTTGTACCAAAATTCAACTCTGATAGCTAAGTGGGTTCATCACAGCAAAATTAGTTAAACATTACAGAAAGCTTACTAGGCAAGCTCTCCAATAAGTTGGAATCATGAACAAGTGTTTGACAGTAATTTGTACATAGGAAAAGGCATTGCTATGAATGCTTATCAAAATTGAGCATATGCGGCTAATTAATCCTTGTCTATGGTGGACACTAACTAATCTGCACTACCTACATGTTTATGGCAAACAATTGTAAAGCGATGAAGCATGAGAATACAGTATATAATAAAAAGGGTCACCAACCAAGTGGAAGAATTTGCTTTATAATACTACTAGTAGAGTGTAGTAATTATCAACTAGAGTTATTATTATGTATATTTTCAGCACTGCAATGCAATGTTGATACCAATGCTGATTAAGCTATGCAATTAGACTTTATAATATGAAGTGGGGGACCAATTTTGGAGACTAAGGTGGTGGTGACGAGCGGCGTCTTGGGAGATGAACAAAACGACGGAAAAATGAACTTGTCTCTAACTGCCATGACCAAAAGGTAGAGTGTCACTTGGTCACGTGCCATTTATGTGACAGGGTAAAAGCAAACACAATAGGGTTATTGATAGACACGATTCATTAAATTGTGTTGTCTTTGGCAATGTCTTATATTGGTGTTAGTTTCCTGAGAGAAAAAAAAAAGGTAGTACTAGTAGTACTGTTCTATTGCATTGTTTATTCCACCACTCTTATGGACAAATTTTCTTTGGACAACAATCCAACATACGTGGCTAGGTTGCATTTGTCATGGGTTTTTTTAATGTTTATCTTGATCACTCTCTGATCTAGTTGAGAAAATCACTAACCTGCCTTTTGGACATGTGCTTAGGCCTTAATGGGCTAATTAGTAGGCATTCCCCTAGCCTAGGAATTCTTTTTAGTGCATAAAGTCAGAAAAATTTTGCTTTGATTTGAGAAGCATATAGGTCCTTATTTCTCCACTACTTTCTCTATCTTTTTGGGTGTTAAAAAGACTAATCCCCTTTGAACATGTGCTTAAGCTTTTAATGCCCCATTAAAATATATGTTATAATGTTTAACTTTGGCTTGTTCAACCCAAAAGCATGATGCAGGATCCAATTTTGCCAAGATATATTCTTCATAAAGCACTTTTTGTAAGATAGGTATACTTCTTTATAAGCCCTGCCTTGTCAGTCCTTTAGGCAAGTGCTTCTCTCTAATATTCTTTCCCCATTAATTCATCTTGTTGCTCTGAGCTTCCTTCTAATTATAACTATTATTCTATGGCCAATGCATGGTTGGTGCTTTTAAGACTACATTGAAGTATAATGCTGACATCAAATGGTGTTATGAAAAGGCAAGAGCTTGCTGCCAAATTTTGTCTGTCTGACTGCACTAACTTCAGATGGGATCCTATGAACCATCTGCTGTTATACTTGTGCAAAGATACCATTACTTATTTTCTTTTTCTAGTTTGAAGCAGTGGAATCTTAAATAGTAACAACCTTAATGTAAATTGATCACTTTTTATTTATGTTTTTGGATGAAGATTTAAGTGATTGATGATTAAAACGTTAAAAGTGACTGATATAATACGATATAATTTATAGATAATCATATTTCTTGAGTTTAAATTTAGGAATTCGATCTTTAAGTTTGTGTATATATAAAAAAAAAATCTTAACGACATATTTGTCTCTTACTCTCAATTGGGATACTTGGATAAACTTTTTCCTTCAAAAAACTAATTAATTTAGAGGAAGATTAATTCAACCTTGCCATATGTGTTAATTAGCTAACAAGATGGGTCAAGTGCATAATACAAAATTAGTACGGTTGATAAAGTGTGAAAACTGAAAAGCAATGCTAGTTAATTATACTAATATAAATAGTACGATTCTTCATGTAAGGGAATTAATCTCAAAAAACAAAAAACAAAAAACAAAATCGAGGTGGTTCCTTGACATCTGCTAAACATAGAAGTGTGTGAAGACAGTGTTGTATTTATATGCATTTATTTTACCAAGTTAGAAAAAATAAATACTGGAACACCGACAAGACATACTCAAATCCTTTTGCATTATTTCTAAAACCATATATCGATGTGTTGTAGCATATTCTTCCAAAACCCTATCGATTCTTTTTTGTTGCATTGGAGTACCGTTGTGATTGTACCCGTACAATACATCCCATGTTGGATCCATTATCCATATGATGCTCCAATCGCAATGGCTTATGTATATGTGCACAGTACCTGCAGAAAAATATATATACATTAGAAAATTAGCTTTTATATATTATTATACTTTAGCCAAAAATAGGACATATATATTATTCTAATTTGTCCATCGCGTAATAATTGATGTTACCACCAACCAAGATTTAATATATAATAATTGAAAAAATGTTTAAGTTCGTAGCAATACTTATCATGTTTTTTAAAAATCTTTTTTAAATAGTCCAACCGCTAACAAGGTAACAACATTTTGTACAACATTCAAATTGAAATTGATATGTATGGTTCATTTAAATAGTTTCTATAAATCTTTTGATTAATTGATATGATAAAACTTTTTATTCTAAGAGTTTATAAAAATTAATCTCTTTAAAGATATTTAACTACACTACTTTTTGGACAGAGTATGCATTATTAGTATAAAAGAGATTTTTAATCAATTAGAAATAATGCATATAATTTTATTAATTTTTATAATAATTATTTTATAAGTCATCCTAACAAAATTTCTTTATGTAACAACTGTTTCTTATTTCAATATTGTAAATTTAAATAGAAATTTTCATACTAAAGAAATCTAATTGAGCTGATTGATTTAATAAGATGCGTAAATTATTATAAATTATTTATCAATAAAAAATTAGAAACCCTTGCATCCTACATGCTTTCATGTAATTTCAAACTATTGATTTAGTGATAATGTAAAGCTTATCAACGGTTGAAATCAAACTTCTTTTTACCACTTAAAGCACTCTTGTGGGTGGCCACGCAATAATTGTGCACAAGTTATGGTCAGACAATTGCATGTGTAAGTAAAAAATTGTTAATATATTTTTTCAAATCATATTAAGGGCATGACAGTTATTAAATAACTGAAGCAGCTGCTTTCCCTTTTATGAAAGATATATAGGATTTTGAATGATGATATTGTTAGATAGTGTAGCATGATGGATTTGTGTGACCCAAATATCCATGCTCGTGCTCACAAGCAAGCAAGAAATGACAACTCGCGTGGCTGAAATTAAAGATCAAAGGGAAGAAATTAAAAGGGGGCTTCCTAGGTAGTTGAAAAGAGCAAATGTTAGATCTATGGCCATTATGTTTCTATAATTTCGTGCGAGGAATAATGGACCATCCCATTATCTCCTAAAAACTGTCATGTTAATGATGGAGATTGAAGGCCATGGGAATGGAAATCCTCCAATCTTCTTTTCTTTGATGGTTCGGTTATATCCACTCGGTTTTCTATATCCTACATAATGGTACAAATTGTAATCCTTTTGCCCGAACAAAGAACCATATATGTTCCAATTCTATTTGACAATTGTTTTAGGTATATATATTTTCATGTGGAATAATTAACTTGATTCCAGGTAGAATTGTCCAACCCTTGTTCTACTACGAGAAAACTATATATTTTTTCTTGTATTATTTTCTTATTTGAATCGGAGTTTCACATCGATGATTTGTATAATCTTTTAAAACGAAGTTTTATCATGTAAATTACTAATGTGAAACTTCAATTTTAATTAGAAAAACAATAAAAACAAATAAACGAGGAACAATATATCTTAGTTTTGTCCATTCTAATATAGTCTTGAAAAATAAAGCCAAACTGTGCTCTAATGAAGAAATTAATTAATAACTACATGCTTTAATTGCTGTCTCTTTATAATTTTATCTTAAACTTGAAAGAAAGAAAGCGGAAGGAATTTCGCAAACATTATGAGGATGAAAAAAAGAAGAAGAAAAAGGGAGGGGGGTTCACATAATTCATAAATACTAAATGAAACGGTTGTTGGGAAGGGGTCTATTATTTATTGTGAGTGGAGTTGTTAAGAAACAATTGATGTTATTATATCTTATTACATGGGATCATGAATAATTTATGCTATGGTCTGAATAGGATGGGGAGAGTAGTTATGTTGGACGTGTAGATTGAACCAAACATGAGACTTGAAATCTGACCCCATGCATTGTGGTGTTATCTGAAACACTTTTGAAGTGGTGGAGATGGAGAGAGAGAGAAAGAAAGCTAGAGAATCTTTGGTGGGAATAATGACTACACTGTTGTTGGCGTGTTTTTCGGTTCTTCCTCATACCTTGTACGATCAACCTAGTTATAGTTTGAACTTCGTAAGTAGGTAAAACAGTTGTTACTTCTTACTTGTTAGCTTTCTTAGAAAAAGCCCTGCTAAATGGAGAAAAAGAGTTTGATTTCTATTTACTATTTGTATAAAATAAAAACTTTTATACAATTAACCAATTAGATATTATGATACATATGACTTTTAATATAGTTAATATAAAAGTTAATAACTTATAATATATGACTAAGGATGATAAGAAGATAAGACAAACTGTTAGTTATGACACAATTTGTAATTTTTTTTATTCGTTAATTTACATATTTTATTCAATCAATTAAATTAAATTTTTTTCAAATAATTTATAATTAAATAATAATTTAAAATACAAGTGCATAGATTATTTACTAAAATAAAAAAGAGGTATGCACCTCAGACACTCAAAAGACTATAGCATATTAATTTGATCATATCTCCCACTCTCAATCTTTTTATATGTCCCAAAGCCTCCTTTTCCTCCTCTGACTTCTCTGTTCCCCAACCCTCCACTTCTTTCTTACCTGTTCTTTCCCATAATTAAACATCAATACCCACCATCTCTATGTCTCTCTCTCCCCATTTACTCTTCCTTTGTTTTTTATTCCTTTTCAGTTAAACTTCTAAATTAAAAAAATATCTAAGTAAGGTGACACCTTACCCTCTATTAGTGTTTCAGAAACATAGAAAACTCAATGACCAATTTTGTCTTCTCATAAACAGTTATAAGCTAGGAAAGCTACACTAGGAACAGATGTCTCCAATTCCAAAACAGTTTTTAGGGTGATTTCAGAAGCAAGCCACTTTCACTTGATCTTGAAGTTTGAGGAGGCATGCAACACTTCTTGCACTGTCATCTGTGTACTTAAGTAAGTACTGGTTGTCTTATTTTACTTTTCCACTTTTGCTTTTCTCAACTCTTTCTTGAGTTTAAGATAAGTCTGAATCACTGAATAAAGCAAATGGTTTGTGGAATTTACTTTCAAACTTCATCTCATGCCATCAGTGCTGCCTCGTTTTGTCACCACCAAAATCTTCTTCTCTTGCTAGAGGCTCCAAAGTAGTTTTCTTCTGTAAAGTGTAAACTATCACAAGTAGGCCTTTTCTTTGTCTCTATACTGTGTGTTTGTTTATACAGAGTGAAAATCCAGGTAGATTTAGTTTTAAAATTGGGAGGGACAAAGATGAAACAACTCAAACAAGTGTGTGCATGTAATTGTTTGTTTTGGATATGTTGATGTTGTTCGATCTATATATTAATGTTTTTGATTTTCTCTGTCTTGTGTGCTGATTGGTGGCCTTAATTGTCTCTAAACCTTGACTTGCACTAACAAACTGATGGAGTTCAAGTTTAACTTGGGTGTTGTGTTCTCTCTCTCCCTCTCTCATCAAGGGACTGAGAAGCACTTATGTCGTTCAATTTTCTAATTCAATGAGTCCTTGGACATATATAATCAGAAAGAATCTCCATAGCAGATTCAACATTAATTTCAGATTAGATGTAGTATGTTACTAATTATAGTTAACAGTAACAGGAATTTCATTTCCTGGATCGTTGATGATGCTTTGGCGTTGAATCAGTTGATGAAATGTGAAAACACTCATATTGGTTAACTAGTTGTTCATGAACTTCATGGCATGTCTTCTTGCTACTTTATAGTTTATTTTATTCTACTTTATCACTTACTTGAAAAAGGTTAAGCAAGTTAACAAAGCATATGTGAAGATTCAATCAGGATTAGTTCCTTTCTATAGGTGTTACAATTGTATCCTCCAATCTGAATAGGCATCCATATCACACTTACACCTTAATTTCAAATATGCAATCATACATTTGTAAAATGGATGGTTTTGAATGTTCATATTCAGCAATCAGCTTTCTTGTTTATCTGAATTTTTACTAGATAAGTCTGAAAAGACAAAATCTAGGATAGTTGGATCAAAATAATTATAGCATTTAACCATTACATTTTGTTAACGAATCTGTCATAAGTCAAATCATCATAAATTCCGATACAACTAAAACACAACACAATTTTGTTTGTATTTTTGAGTATGGGCTTATATATGGCCACTGCTATGCTGCCCATTTGTTGTTACCAATAGCTTTTACTGGATATAGAACCTATTTTGCCTTCAACAAGAGTTGTGCCACAAATTAGTGCTTTTTTCTTTTACATTTGGCTGGCCAAACAAATCACAAGCACCAAGTAAAAATGTTTTTCAAGCAGTGAAAGTTCATTTTCAAGGCACATGAATCACAAGACATGGTGCATGGATGAGTATCTAGTAATCTTTTTCAGTATCAATCAAATGCACATATTAGTAATATTGACTCAAGAATTTTTTTTTGTTTTGATGATTGCTAAACTTGAACTGATGGATTTTCATGGCTTACCTAATTGCAGGATGAAATAAACATCTCAGTGCAAGCTCAGAAATAGATCTTATTCTGAATACTCAGTGGTTAATTTCCATTTCTATTTTGTAAATAATTTCTAACATAAGCATAGCTAAATCATGAAACCAAACTTTGATCTTGAAGTGGAGGCATGTGCAGAATATGAATCTGAGGTTAGCAGCCAGGTTGCTTCCAATGTATCTATTCAAGAAACCTCTATAGGTCCGTGTAGTGATAGCCTCACCAACATTTCCAACATCACAAATCCAATAGGGATTCATCCTAATTCTGATGCTATTTCACTTGACTTAAGTCTCAACTTCAAGAATAGTGAGCCAGGGGGAAGAGATTCAATAGGATTCTCATTCTCAAGCACTAGTGAGAGCAGCAATGAACCTGCCTCTCAAACTACAGCAGCAACCATTCCACGAGTCTTCTCTTGCAATTACTGCCAGCGCAAGTTTTTCAGTTCTCAGGCTCTTGGTGGACACCAGAATGCACACAAGAGAGAAAGGACATTAGCAAAAAGGGCCATGAGAATGGGGTTTTTCTCTGAAAGGTATGCCAATTTAGCATCTCTCCCTCTGCATGGTTCTTTCAGGTCCTTGGGAATAAAGGCGCACTCCTCACTGCACCATGGTTTCTTACCAACAATGAGGCCTCCTGAGATAAAGAGCAATGCAAGATATGATCAAGGGTATCTTGGCCACCCGATATTCTTGGAGGATGACGAGTCAGATTTGTTGTGGCCTGGTAGTTTTCGTCAAGTTGCCGAGGCAGGTGATAGTCATCAGAATTTCATACTGACTGGAAGTTCTAATATGAGTTTTACTGAGGTGAACCCACCTGTAGACATAGAGAACTCAACACCAGATTTGACTTTGAAACTTTGAAGGACGTTATTTGGTATAGTTCTGGCCTCGAGTTGTCTGCTTTATTGTTATGTTATTGTACAGTAAGACATGCATGCAAGGGGCCATGATTACCAGATTGATTCCTATACTCAGTTGGGTTTCCTTTTACTTTCATTTTCAGTTTTCTCTCTTAGGAATCTTGCTTTGTTATTTTGTTTTCTATGTTTCTCGTTGTATAAGAGCTCCGGGAGGACAATTTTGGAGCTTCTGTGCTTGTTATATAAATCATGTTTTCCCTTCACTATAATTATTGAGCTTCTATGCTTTCTGTCTTTTGTTTCCATTCTGGATTATATTGACCATTAAACTCATCTTGTTTGACTAGTATTTAGCTCCTTTGGTTAGGAATAAAAGTCATGAAAGTTGCTATGATTTTATTGTTGTGAATAAATTTGATACGGGTTCTTAGTTATGGATATTTTGCTGCAAGCATCTTCGAGATGGTCAAGGCTACTTGCATTGACTATTGAAATCCACTCTTCAAAGTGGTAGCGTATGTGGCCCATTGGTATGTTTGGCTTACGATAATTTATTACCAAACCAAGAAATATCAAACAGTCCAAATAGGAAACGGAAAAGAGAATGCTTAATAACCACAAATATTTTCAATAACCTTCGGATAGTATTGGGATTTGGTTCATTTGTCACGTCTGCCTCCAACACATAATAACTTGGATTTTCTGTCCCATTTTCTTGCTTACCTTGGGCAGGTCATACCACAAAAGTTATTGAATCAAAGAGAATGAAAAAACGATGAAAGAAAATGATTCTCATTAATTTACTAACTGATATGAACAATAGATCTTAATAGTTAATGTACACATTTACAAGTAACTTGTGTACATATTGAACTAACTAGAATGGCAGTTATAACTAATTTCAACTAAGTGCATTAACGGCAATTCTCTCCCTCGAGATGGGAGGAAGATGTTCTGAATGCCTATTTTGGTTAATAACAGTTAGAATAAGGATTTTGACAGAAGCTTTGTGGGAAGGTCAGACACTTGGTGATGAGTAGAGACATGAACTAAGCGAATGGTTCCATGAACCATCATGCACCTTTCACAAACCAAATGACAATCAAGTTCTATATGCTTGTTCGTTCATGAAAGGGGTAATTTGTTGTAATGTAAATCACAGCTTAATTATCACAAAACACAAGAGGTTTTGGTGGAATACCAAAGTCGGTAAGCAGATAAGATGGCCATGTCAATTTACTAGCAACAGTGGCTAAAGACCTATACTCAGCATCAACTGAGGATCTACATCTGGTGTTGTAATTTTTGAACTTTCTAGAAAGTAGAAAATCCTAAATGAAGACACAAAAACCAGTTGTGGATTTCATAGTATCAGGGCAAGCTGCCCAATCAAAATCAGCATAAGCCTGTAAATGAATACTAGACTTAGCAGAAAATAGCATTCCCTGACAAGGAGTGCTTTTGGTGAGTAGTGCAAGATTGAGAGACAAATTGACTCAGTTTATGCACAACATAGCTGATGTCTGGTCTTGATATTCTCAGGTAAAGTAAGTAATCTGTGAATAAGGTGTCTATACATGCCATGATCAGATAGAAGCTCACAATCAGATTGTGTTAATAAGGTGGCTACATCCAAGAAAATCAGTTTCTTCAAGCAAGGAGAGGGCATATTTCATTTGTGAGAGGAAAATGCCTTCGGTCAATCGTGCTATTTCAATTCCCAAAAAGTATTTCAATTGTCCAAGATTTTTATGCTTTCAGTGAAACTTAAGAAATGAACTTGAGGTCCATGATATGTTGCTGATTTGAACTTGCAATGATAATATCATTGACATATACCAATAGTGCCAAGAAAGAATAACTAGTGCCTTTTGTGAATAAGGAGCAATCACTCCTTGATTGGCTGAAACCATGCTGCAGCAAAGCTGTTGTAAATTTGGTGAATCATTGTCTTGAACCGCGGGAGTGCGATCTATGTGGTCAAGAAGATCTTCTAGGTGCAGTTGGTGAGTTGGATGGAGATGGATTTTATGTATCAGGTAAGGTGTCTGAATTATGATCTGGTTGAGGATTTGAAGCAGGATTTTGTGATAGGGAATTTGGTGGCGGGGAGGAAAATCAAGGGTGATTTGGTAAGGGCATGAGACATCAAGGTCGGGAAACAGATCAATTGAGGTTGGTCTGAGATGCAGAGGTTCTGTGGCATCTCTAACTTTATGTTGGCAATAGATTTGATCCCTCTCACACTATGTTTTACCTTTTCAAGGATAGAGTACTTTATGACTTTGGTCTTTTATTATTTTCCTATTTGTGTTAGCTAACACTATAATATTGCCTGCACATGAAAATGATATGATCCAGGATGGGTTGGATTCCTTTATACCGTGTGGCTGGTAACTAGAAAGAGCCTTGGATTGGCAAAGCAATCTTTGAGTGTGACTGGCTCTGCAATTACTACTTACTCTGCTGCTTGGGGCACCCGCAACCTTGCACACAAAAATTCAATTTAGGTGCTGGTCACATATAGAAGCTTGTGCGCAAATCTTACACATGCATGTTTTTTGGAATTGCAAAAGCTTCTTCTGTTGACTAGTAGAGTGTCTTATCCTTCACCTTGCTCATGGTTTAGTTTCAGTGGCTCTCAATACCATGCTTGTATTATGTTAATAAAAATGCCAAGGTTTGGTTTTGTGCATTTTAGTCAGAGTAGTGTTGATAAAATTCCTGGTTGTATGTATTGTGCTTCAAATTTCAATTTTTTAGTTGGAAAAACAGGTGTTTTTTCTTTTTCTTTATTTAGCTACTTTGTAACCTGGTATTGTAAAACTTGTAGCATTCATGAAATTGGACTGCTGTGGTAAATGATGTAATTTTGGAACGAGTTGTAAATTGTAATTGCTGCATGTGTGTGAGTAAGAACGTTTATGCAATATTAGAGCAGCTACCAGTCAAATATTCTGGCAAAGTTGATGACATCTTATAGGTAGTTGAAAGCTAAGTGCAGGGTCGTATTATAACATAACGTACGTACGGTTATAACAATTTACTCTATTGTTGTTTAAATGAATACTAATTTGAAGGTTACTATTTGGCATTTCAGGCATGCAATTTTATGTGTGTATGTTTGAAAATTATCTGAAATGGTGCAGAGTTCACAATGATAGCGTCGTTTCTACTATTATGCTTCTGTTGAGCGCTTCTGAATGTTGGGATTTGTTTTTGTAAGCAAATAAAGATGAATTAAAGAGGGTACACGGAATATTGTAATGCACAAACAAAACGTTCAGGAGCTTCAGCATTAAGAGCCTGTTTGGATACAGGGATAGAAATGCTTTTGAGAACTTTTCAAAGCTTTTCTACTGAAAAAGGTTCTATATTTATAAGAGAAACTCTCAAAAAGATCTTATGACTTGTATCCAAACAAGTCCTAAGACAAACACATCAAATAGGAGGAGTATACTAATACCAATCAGAAAATAGGTTGGACCCTTTTACCTTAGCCTTATACCATCCCCTGGAAGCAAACCTTAATACTATCAAGAACCTAAAAAAGTCAAAAGAATGATTCTGAAGGACCACAGTTATATGCCAAAAAATAAATTCAGCTGACTTGACCTTAAGAACTACTCCACACCCAATCAAGCATAGAGAAGAATCTGGACATTGAAGAAAACATGGTCTCTCTCAGATGTGAGTTACACAAACTGCGTTTGAGACTCTAATGACATTAAGACAAAAGAGAAAAGTCTTGGATAGACAGCCATCCAAGATCAATAGCCAAGAGAAAGCTAGTGCCTTGGAAGTTGAAAGGAAGTGGCGCAGGCCAAAACCTTCTAAAAACTAGTTTTAAAGCATAAGAGGAATCACCAAACGTGACATGCATGGTTTTGTATAGAATAATAAGTAAATTAAACAGAGAACACAAGTGAACTATATCCAGCTATCAGATTCATTCTTGCACAGAGAGACCGAAGAAAGTTTGTTTATGAATGCTGGGATTGGATATTCATTGAGATTGCATGCAGAATCAACCTTGTGGACATACCAATAAAGGGTTTTGGCAAATCACAATTGAGAAATTGATAGATTTTTTTATTGGTCGAGTCTTTCACTTATTGACCTTGGATTTTTATCCAGTAAATACCACCAGTCTTCAAAAATGGATGGACAAAAATTTAATTATGTAATTTACCTTTTTAATCACATTAAGACAATATTATCTACATTTTTTTTCGCAATACCATTCGATTATTATTTGTAACTTTTTACCACATATGAAAAATCAAAAAACTATGTTACTCTATATAGCCAAATGATTAGCAAGATAAAAAAAAAATTAAGAAAATCTACAAAATAAGGAGTTTTGATTTTTGAAGCATTGATTTTAGAAACTTACACCGGAAATTATTCCAATTGAGAAGTCAAGAAAATAAATGGTGAGTCTAAGTTCGTGAGAATTGAGAATTTAACCATTAGAGGAGAAGAGTCTAAGTTCGCGAGAATTGGGAATTTAACCATTAGGTTTGCGTTTTAGGGATTTTAGTTTTATTAAAACACACCCATGTTTGTTAAACAACATCCTATTTTTGTTTTTTTTAATAGAGATTAAAATACCCGCTGATAAAACCTATTTAACTCATGGGTTATACGAGGCAGGATAAAAAGTTCACTTTTTAAACGGGCTTAAAAAAATAACTACAAATATCACGTAGGCTGCGGGTTTCACGGGTAGCCCACGAGTCCAAACCTATTTACCTAGGTCTAATCATATTATCATTTGTATTTTGAATGATAAATTAAATAACTACAAATATAAATTGTATGTTAAATTGTATGTTTTTAAATTTAATTGAGGATGTATTATTATAAAAATAAAAATAAAACATAAGATAAACATGAGAAAATAATTTATATATATTATTTATTAAAAAAGAATAAGAGTATTGATAATTATAACATACAATGAATATTTCAATCTATGCTTTACCATGAAATTATTTTTGATGAATTTTATCATGAGAATTTATAATATGCTCTTTAAACTCCGGTTATAATTAAAGATGAGTGATTTTTACTTATAATAGACAAAGTTTATTCAAATATTTTTAATAAGAATTTATAGGAATAAAATTAATCATAATAAAACAAATAAGTATTGTATTACAATAAAATAAAAAAATATCAATTTTTAAAGAAATTTTATGATACTTTTTAACTATTCATCACATCACATATGTATGTATATTTTATTATAACTTGAGAATTATTATACGTATTTCTAAAACATATATATGTGGCCAAAAACTAACATTTATTATACATGTATTGAATAAAAAATATTATTTATGCAACCAATTTTATTTTATATTTATGGAGTATTATTAAGTTCTTAAATTATCTTTCTAATCATTTTAATACAAATATATTTTACTGTATAAATAAATAGATTTAATTACCAATGACTGGTTGTTGAATTAAAATGTAATCCTGATTATTTTTTTTAGAAAAATGATTCTTTTACTTTTTCTTATGCGTATATATTTAGAAAAGAAAAGAAAAGATAATAAACTGTAATGGACAACAATGTGATGTAAAAAAAAAAAAACACCAACATTTAATTGATCTGAGCAGAGTAGATTGAGTAGTAGATTCGGATCTTCTTAATTTGAGTTAATTTGTCGTTAAAAAAATACAATTAACAGAAAAAACTCCATGACGGATCATATTTGACAGAGATTAACTATTGACAACCTGTAATACTTCATACTTGTCATTCAAGATGGACGTGCATCGTTGTCTAAAAAAACAAGAAAAAAGCTGAATGTGCATATTTTCAAGTAATTTTTAAATATAAATATATTAGATAGGAGGACTAGTTAGTATTTGTTTGGACAATCTTAAAATCATGGTAAATTATGATGAGGTGAATCAATTTTAATTTTAACTAAATTTTATATATTTGAATTGTTTTCAAAATAATAGTAAAATCAATTAAAATAAAAAAATCATAATAAAATTGAAGTAAATAGAAATAATTTTTATTTTTATATATCAAAATTAATTGTACAATAATCAATTCTATAAAATTAATTTCATTTAAAATTAAACACATTAAGTCATTACACTTAATACAAACATCAAAAATAAAAATGTCTAAGAAACTCAGTAACGCTTTCCACCCCAGTTAGGATTGTGACCGTGGATCTGGACAAGCTAATTAAAAAGATCAATTTGATCTATTTCCTAATTATCATGAAACACTCATACGTGTAAAGTTTAGGAGACCTGGGCTTAGTATTTGTCTACTTAATTATTGTATTCATGAGATTTATTAAGAATTAACTCCCTACTCGGAAGGATTACTGTTCTAGATTTTATTTTATTTTTTCTAAACAAAATTTCATGCAGATTATTCTCTTAACATTAGCAACTAATTAAAAGGGATAAACTTTAAAAAATAAAATATAGAGAAGAGGAGAGAACTGAGAACAAACTAGTTCCAAAAAAAAGGAATTAAACTTTTCTATTCCTCCCCTAGTTTCAATATCCCTCCCTCATTGCTCTTCTACATTTTGCAGCTGCATCTCACCTGTTTGTTCATCAAGCCTTGTTAATTGCTACATCTTAATTTCCCTCCTTCTCATCCTCACAAATAAATAAAAACAAAATAAAATATAAACAAAACTGTTCATGAACTCAAAAACACTTCTCGAAAGCTAGCTAAGTAGAACTACGCACGGAGGGTCTTTTCTTCCTCTCCTAGACACCAATTTATATTTATCTAAATAATTAGCTCTACATTTCATAAGATGACGAAGTTGTCACCATGGTTTATAAATAAATTGCAAAATTAAAAGAAATTAAGCAAGGGAACCAATTATCAAAATTATTAGCTAGGCTTGTTCTTTGCCATCCCAATCTGGTCTTCCTAACGTGAATTCCAAGCTTGGGATCTTGCACTCCAAATTAGAACCTGGCATGTTGCTCTTGAGTTGGATTGAATCACACTCCTGTTAGTTTATTTGTTACTATATATTGTTCTAACATCATATATATGCATTAAAAATAAAATAATTAATGACTTTACAAACAAATGTTATCTCTGAATACCTGAATTTGATGCCCTCCTGATATTGTTTGTGAATGGAGGATAGGTGATCTGAGACCATCTATGTCGTTAGAACTAGGTCTTAGCCGTGACTCCCCACAACTGTTATCAGTTTCATGAAATTCAGAAGTCACCAAAAAGAACAACAAAAAATGTGTTACATATAAAATAGTATGGTAGAAAATGGTGGAAATATATATATATATATATTTTACACATACTTTACCAATATTTTTTATATCTTTGATCTTTATATTTTACCAGTTCACATCTTCTTTCTTTTTTTTTCTAGTGATCATCAATAGTATATCCTCAGCTCATAACTATGTGCGTACACACAATATGTCCGAAACAATTTGCAATAGTTTAAGAATTTTCTACTGTTCTATATCCACTTGTAGCTAGCAAGCACATGAGCCTTCCAACTTAAAACGATATTCAAACGGAGGAAAATATGTTCTAATGATTCTATTTCTATATTCTCACTACAGCAATTAAACTTACACTACCAACAAAAAAGCACTTAACTAATTAGATGTTTGCCTTCAACTAAGGAGTCAACTACAAGAAACATCTTCAATCTAAAATGTTATGTTAGAAGAGATGATCTTCAATATCCTTCTTTAGATATAACACAGAGGGATAATAATAAGCCCAGGAAATGCTGCATATATAGTTTTGTTGCTGCTACGTAGTACTGATTTTGTATATCAAGTTTTTTATGTGCTACTAGGCCAGCATTTTTTTCTGAAAAAAATTGTTTCATGACTTGACACCATTCAATCATAATTGCTTCCACATTATTTCAATAATAGAGGCTATGTTTTCCGGGTTTTCAGCTTTTAGTACAGGCTCTATGTGAAAGCTGAGTTGGGTTGCAGTTGCACCAAGACATGGCATTTTGAATACTAATTTATTTCCCTTAAAAGGAATTCTTGCTTTTATGTTGACTCAAATATGGAATAAATCTATGTGAAAATAGGAACTGTTAGGCTAAAGTCCGGACAAATTTAGAGATGTATAGGCACTAATAAGCTACAGCTCTTGAACAGTGAAAATGTGGCTTTTTTGTTATTTTGAGCGGTTATGGTTTATAACAGGCACAGCATAAAGGTACATGTCTTATGTTGCCCAACTTGCACTTGCTATTCATGTTAAATAGTGTTACTTGAAAAAGTCAAAAATCACATACGCACCAGAAATTTACATACTATCTATGTAATCTCAGGTAAAAGAAACTTTGGATCCTATGTTTTTCGAAGCTTCATTATCATACAAGAGAGTCAACTTATCGCCTTGAGGTTTAATGTATACATATCTTGAGCATCCACTTTAACTTCTTTTTTCTTTTTAAAAAAATTAGATACTTGTGTATTTTTTTTATGAATCAATGATTCCAGTTAATGTATGTTTTTACTCGAAAGACAGTATTTAATTAATATATCAGAAATTTACGTACTACCTAACTATATATATATATATTGTCAGGTAAGAGAAATTCTGGATCCTATGTTTTTCAAAAGCTTCATTATCACGCAACAGAGTCAACTTATCGCCTTGAAGTTTATTGTATATCTTGAGCATTCAATTTTGCTTCCTTTTTAAAAATTGTTACTTTAGATACATGTGTATTTGTATAATCAATGAATCAAGTTTTATAATTATTTTTTAAAAGAAATCTCTAGAGTTTCCTCTAGTTGTTTTAAATTTTTAAGGTTATAGTAAGAATTTTGCTAACTACTGCTTTAACAATACGGGTTAAAAAAATAAAATGTATGTATTTACTAGAAAGTCAGGTATATTTAATTAATATATTAGAAATTTAAAAATATATTTATTTGATTCTTATTGTTTTTACTAGTATTTCTTAACAATATAACTCGTGCAAGTTGTTCCATATGGTTCTTTATGGTTCACAAAATATCTTTAAGACATGTACATATAACAAGATTCAACAGTCAAAGACCCTCTAATAATAAAATATTTATTCTATTATCTTTCTGACCTCCTCTCCCAGGACCCCTAACAGGAATCTCTTAGCTAGGCACCATGGCGGGGCCTCTCCTAACATGGTCTAGTAAAAAAATAAAAAACAAAGCATCACCGTACCATTTTAAGCTATAAAACACCTAAAGTATAGAATATACTTATTTCCTCCATGACCAGTACTATATAATGTGATTTCAATATACACATTGTTAATAAGAATATTCAAGTTGAAGTTAATGGCACTCAAAACGAAGAAATTTATTATTTGGGTTTTATTTGATCTCCCGTGGTGGAGAATAAGGATTCCATAATACATATATAACACTTGGGTATGTTCAAATAAGCAGCATAAATGGTAGCTAGTAGCAGAACTTATTAATAAGCACATATAACTAATATATATAGATCAAATTGTTCTCCAAAGGAGAAAAGATAAAGTGCATGTAGCTGAGGGTGCTTTGCTTTTATCCTAATTAACGTTTGATTATGTCCTGAAGCTTTCCTTTATCATATACACGTCATATGATAGCTTCAATATACATCTCAGGCGAAAAAGAATTCGGTGAGGTACAAAAGATATATAAAAGAAAGAAAACAACCAAACACAAGCAAAGAAAAAGCTGACACAAGAACCCTTTTTATTCTTCATAAAAAAAGAATCCGGTGGACGTGGGTTTGCATTGCATTGATATCCATCAGATACCATGCAAAGGAAAAAGCAAATAAAGCACAATCACAAACATGTACGTCCAAACAGGTTGCACACCACACAGAGATATATACATAAAACATAAATTAATTTATGGTCTCAAACAATATAAAAGTGGAAATTGGTAAGGGTAGTACCTTGAAGAATTACTCCATAGAGTAGTGGTGGTGGAAGAGTAGTCCATGTCTTGTTGTGCCGCCCACTCCGGCCGCCCTCTGTGGTTGGGAAATTGTCGGAGACCACCACGATCGGCGGTGCTAACCATCGGAGACAAATCATCCTCTCCAGACCCATCTGAATGGCCTGCCAGTATTAAGTTAAACTTTTAAAATTTCATATATGCATACATTAGTATGATATATGCATGCATGCATTTTAATACTACATATAATTTATTTTGGACTAACGTGGAGTCTTGTTCAACATATCTGATAAAATCCCTTTTTAAAGGGTTTGTGTGTAAAAGTAAGAGAGGAGAAAGAAGAAAGGAATAGTTAGCGGTAAAATTAACAGGGAGTAGTAAAAAAAATTGTAGGGTCTAAAAAGAAGAACAAGGAGTGGCATTATTTCCATTATATGAAAAAACCTATATTAATTTGTGCATGCTTAAGAAAAAGATAAGGCTGCTAAAAACAGAAAAAAAAAAAATAGTTGAGGATTAAGCAATACGAATTACCTGAAGATGCCGCAGGCTTGTCAGTGGTCTTAACAGTTCGATACATCTGGTAACAAGCCATAAACAAAAACAAGGCATTATATTAAAAGGCTTTTCCATGCTTGGAAGAAAATCCATTAATTAGCGTGCGTGACTGCGTGAGATTGTATATATAATAAAAAAAAACCAAATTTTTTATTACAGAAAATTAAAGAATAATATAAAATCATTTCCCATTTAGATCCCTTTTTCATATTCTCTCTCTCTTCTGGGATTTGTCTGGCTGGGTTTAACCTCATTAATCACGAGGTTGATGTTTGATGAGGTTGTAATGAGAAGGGTGTATTATTGGAAAATGATGATCTTTGTCTGTTCTCTCTCTTTCATAGCAGAAACTGTTTTCTGTCTGGTCTTCTCAGACTTTAAAGGCTCCCTACTCAGCTGACTAAAGACTTTAAATTCATTCATCCACACTACTCCCACATTCACTCCTTTCTGCATCGGTTACCGTGCCAGTAGGATAGATAGACAACAAACACCGACCCCCACAGAGAGAAAGAATGAGAAACAGAAACAATTTAGAGATATTGAAAACTATAGTACCTGCAAATGGCTCTTCACATGAGCTAGTGTTAGATCCTTCACATCCATGAGCTCAAGAACTGATTTTGGAGTAGCTCCTAAATTCACCACATCCAAATACATTAGATAGTTAAAAACCTAAAATTTAAAGGGAAAAAAAACACTAGTACACAATCTCAATTCAATAATAAAGCAAAGAAGAAAACATGTAGAAAAATAAAATTAATATAAAGTCAACTTAAAATTTAAAAAAAAAAACGAGAGGGGATTAAAGGAAACATCAGCAACAACAAATTTTTATCTCATCAGATTAAGTCGATTATATGAATTACACAAGTCATTCAGCACGAATAAGAAAAGAGGGAATATTGAAATAGAGAATATTTGTGAAAAATTAAAAGGGGAGAAAATTAATAAAAGAAATGTAATGTTTACTTTCATGGCCACCAAGAAGTTCAACCGCATGAACAAATCTCGCATGGAGGGTGCTTGTCCACCTCATTCTGGGTGCTCTCATGCTCCTCTTGTTGGGAAGCTTCTGCAGAAACCTTGATCTCATGAACCCAGAAGAGGCTTCTGAAGGGCCGACCCCATATTGGTGCAATGGATGATGAGATTTGAAAGCATCGCCGGAGAACCCATTAAACCTTGTGGCCGTGGCAGCCCTACACGCCGCCATGGTGGAGCCGTTGTTCAAGAGGGACATGGGATCCACAAAGTAAGGTGAAGGAGAAGGAGTAGCTGTGGAGGAAGAGAGAGAGGGATAAGAAGGCATGTTGTGATGATTATATAAGCACATCTTGTGGTGATGGTAATGATCCTTGTTGTTGTTGTTGTTGTTGTTTAAGTTGTCTCTAGCATGGTCCATGGTCGCCACAAAAGGGAATGAACGGTTGTGATACACAGGAATCCCCTTGATTGGCCTCAAGGTGTCTGATGATGACACATCAAGCAATGAAACTCCATAGTTTATGTGATTCAAGGGAGTAGTACTGGTAGTACTTGTAACAACACTTGTTGTATTAACACTAGTACTAGTGTTGTTGTTGTTGTGGTGGTGGTGGTGAAGATGATGGAAATGGTTTTGGCTTTGATAATAAGGGTTGTGTGGTGTTGGTATTGGTGTTTCAGAAGTGAAATTTCTTCCAAGAGAGAGTTCTGTGTGGGCTTGTTGAGACACAGTAGTAGTTCTTGAAGGGAAATTACTTTCATGGGGTTCATAATTGGAATTCAAGGAAGAGATGGTTGGGGGGCTTATGTGAAGAGAAAGATCAGGAGCAGTAGTGGTTGAGGTGGGCTCAATGAAAATCCCCTCCAAGGTCATCTTCTTTATGGGATATGGCTTGATGCATACAAAATATATATCCTATGAAACAGCTTTTCTTTTTCTTTTCTTTTTTTCCTTTATTAAAATGATATCAGATTTTGATACTGCTCAGGAGAGACAAGACACAAGGCTAATTAAAAGTGCAATATTCACAACCTGATGATGAGGAGAGTAGTACTACTGTGTAACTGTAACATAACAATCCCTTTGTTATCTTCACCAGCTCCTTCTCTTTTCCTTTATGTTTTCTTAATCTTTCTCCCAAGAAAAGAATCTGGAAAGCTAACTCATAGGCCAACCTATTGAAAACTTAAAGAGGATTGAAGAAGCTTAAAGGAAGTGAAGGAAAGAGTGGTGAGAGAGAGAGAGAGAAATTAAGCTAAGAAGCAAAAGGAGCTAACTAGGTAGCAGTGAGTCTTTGAAATTTTTGCAAACAAACATGCTCATGCTCATCAAGAGATTGTGAATAATGTGGCGAGAGGTAAGAGAGAGACAGATAGAGATAGAGATTGTTGTTGTTAAGAGTGAGGTAGAAGGGAATATGGAATTTTAAAAGGGGAATAATTAAATTAAACAAAAATTAGAAGAAAAAAAAACAAAAAAATCCAGAGAGGTATGGGAAGGAAAACAGGTGGATTTGGGTTTTGTTTTCCTCGAGAGTATATATGGGAAAATGACAGTAGAAGAAGAAGGGGAAGGAAGAAGATACTACAGCAGCACAAGGTGTTTCTCTCTCTCTCTTTTTTTCTCTCTCTTTAGTCAAAACTCAAAACCCACAAAACAGTACCAAAAAATAGGGTCACTTTGGATTTCCCTCATGTCATATGTGATTCCTTTTCCCCCACTCTCTTCGCTGCTCTTCTCTTTCTTCATTATTTCATTAATATATAAAAAGATGTTGAAGGTTTTAGAAAATTGGTTAAAAAATTAATTTTTTTTATTAAAATGTATAAAATTATATTACTTTTTTAACACTCTTATATAATTTTTATACTAATATTTTCTCATTTTAGTTTTTGAATCAATGTACTAAGGACACGACTTACCAAGAACATTAAAAAATATTTGTTTATTTGTTATTATTGCCTGAAGTAAATAAATCAGTAGTGTCTCATTTTCTTGCTTAAATAGGAATGCATAGCTATAGGACAATACTTTTGTTTCCTACAATTTTATATTTCTCATCACGGTGTATTGTATGGGAATTTTGTAATGTTCCATGCATGTACTAAAATAAAATAAAACAACAATAAAACGCTCACACACAAACAAAAACATCTGATTGGCTTATCAAAGAGTGTTAAAAACACACGCAGTTTTTTCGTTGGCTTCTTCATTGGTTTTTATTTCTGTTCCATGTAAACAAAAATTTTAAAATTATTCTAAAAGATAAATTCATGTTCCAAATGTATCCCTTTATTTGTTGTCTTAATTTCTTGAAAAATTAATAAATAATTAAAGAGTTTTGTTATATATTCTTATATTTCTAATAATTTTCTTGATAGTAAATAAAGAAGTAGTAATAACTACCAAAAAATGATGAAGTAATATATTTCCTATTTAAGAAATCAATAAATATCATGTTCTTCCTTACAAAAATAGCATGTTCTTATTACAAATTTATGTTAGAAATATACATTTCTTATTATTTTTTTGAACCATTACTCCAAGATTGGTAAGGAAAATCGAATTATAATATGGATAAGATACTCCCATTGTTTAATACTATTAATTTAGAAAATCAGGAGTATTTTAAGGAATTAAAATTATTTAAAATTAAGTCCGGGTTTGACGCTATGCCCACTTTCTATTAGAATGATTGAAAATCCTTTAGCATTGACCACAGTTGAAGATGTGCTAGGGTTTCCAAAACCCTAGGCTAAATCGAAAATAATTATAATTTATCTGTCATAAAAAAATATGCAATCCATGACTCTTTTATCGGGAACCCCTTTCTTTAATTGCTGACACCGTAGATGACAAACAATCCTCTAAGCTTGCTCTTGGAGGTCTCGGTTTTTTAATCAAGCAGTTATGAATGAAGGTTTATAGTTAGTGTCCCAGTGCCACCAACTCCAATGTTACCAAAGGAAAACACTAATTCAGAGGCACTGTTTGTGGGATTCATTAAATGCTCAAATTGGGTACAGTGAAGTTCATTAATTTTCTTTTTTCCTTGGAGTTTTTTTTTTTAATAAATTTGAGTACGTATATTTTAGTTTAATAATTTTTAAAATAAGAAATCAAATTGGGTACAATGGAGTTCATTAATTTTCTTTATTTATTTTATTAATATTTCTACTATAATTTTTTAATTTAAAATAAAATAGTTTTCCTTACCTCTCCAAAACTCCTAATTTAATAACCTTGTTTTCTTCCTGCCAACGCTTCCAACCGTTCTCTTACATCTCTCTGTTATCTTTTTGACGCGTTGTGGTTATAAATGGTCTTTACCCAACATGTACAGAAAAGTAGTTAAATATCATTTCATTCGTATTGTTCATTGTATAATGGCAAATATTAAATAGTAACCAGCAGCATGATCATATAGTTACATAAGACCTTGAATAAGACTTTCTGTCTTCTCCATGCATGCTCAGGAATTTTTATAATTTCATAAATAAATTTACTCTCTTATTTTATTTTTTATAATTTAATCAATGTACTTTCAGTTTAGCATAGTCAAAATAAATGGCTATTTTGTTTCATTTTTAAATAATTGTAGTTTAAGATTTTATACAAAGATTACGAAAGCCATTGAACATATTCAATTTTAGAAAAATATGTATTTAATTTTTAAATAAAGTTAGAACTAATGACCAAATTCAAGTCAAAGAACAAAAAGTAAATTTGATCATATAAATTAATATTATTTATTTAAGTATATTATTCTTTTATTATGTTTGTGTTTGACAAGAAAAGACAAGAACAAACTTACAAAATAATTAATGTTTTTTAATTTTATAAAATAATCAATAACTTGAAATAAACTAAAACTACAATGATTAATTAAATTCCTGTTCCTATATATTTTTGAAAGTGTTTGTAAGCATAACTAAAAAACTTTATCTTCAACATTATAAAAATAATATTTTAGTTTCTAACTTAATTTATAAAATATGATTTATTTTAATCTTATTTCACGTAAAAGGAGGGGAGACGGCCTTTTGCAATAAGGAAAAAAAAAGGAGGATTTTATGTAATTAAGAATTTAAAAGATACACGTTAATATATAATGCATCTGTTTGATTATGAGTTAGACATCACAGTCGTATTGGTACAATATTTGATTTGGTACTCTTATATGATCATTTGATCTAAAAGTCAGAAATATTACAACACAAGTCAGCAACTAGGTCGTTTGGGCCAATTAACCAATTACAGTACAACTTTGTTTAAGGGGTTTGATCAATGGAAACATTCCAAATCAATGGATAAATATTCGACATTAAATGTAATAATTAAATAACTTTCGTGCTAAGCATGATTTGGGTTTTTTTTGGGTCTTTTTAAGCTTAGTTTGTATTACGCGCTAAGCTTGAACTTACCCACTAAATGAGAGTGCGTTGAGTGAGCTATCCAGTCCTTTTTCAATGCTTTTCTTTAAGGTCTTTTTTTGAGTTTTTTCATCAATTTTTTTTCTAAAGCATTTAAAATTTTCTTCTTTTGAATATGCTAATAAAAAATAATAAAGATGTTAATTTTTTTATTATTTCCTATTTATTAGCCAAAATTAACTCAGATTTCAAACTTATCGGAGATTTCTTTGATTTAAATATATTTTGGTTCTTATAATATGTTATTTTTTTGTCTTTATATATATATTTTTAAATTATTCTTTTATTTTTTTGTTTTAGACTTCATAATATTAAATAACTTATTTTTAATCATTATCAAATATTTTTCAAAAAAAATAATTTAAAATAAAAATATTATAATAACTAAAATGATAATTATATACATATTATGAGGACTAAAATAAAATAATAAAAATACAAGGACTATTTTGAAAAAAAAAATAAAGATCAAAACTAAAAAAATATTATATAAAACACACACGCACGCATACGCACACGTATATATTTGTTATATTATAGTATATATAAAAAAATAATATTATGTATCACTAAATCATAGAATTAAAAAATTATAATTTTTTTTATAAAAAATAACCCAATTAGTTTTCACTTAATATCATTGTAATTTTTTTTTCTGATTTATTATTTTTCTAATAGTCATAATATATAATAAATGCTTTAAGACATTTGTTATATATTATAAAACCACATTTGGCAAATGTAGCGTACACAATACAATGTGCTAACTATAGATTAATTTTGGTTCTTCAACTAATTTTTTTCTCAATAAATAATAATAATAAGTATATAAACACTATAACTTTTCATGATGTAATTTGTGCAGCCAAATATAATTATAATAACTTTAGTTAGTTTGTAATAATGAATCAATTAACTATTTAACTTGAATCAATAATTTATTTTTAATTTGGTTTTGATTTTTTTAAAAATTTCATGAAGTAATTATCTATGAAAAATTATAGCATATCTTTCTTAGAAAAATTAATTTCAGTAATTTAAATTTTAATTTATTTAATTACTTTATTTATTAACATCAATAAAGCTTTATAGATTATCAATTTTTAATCTTTTTAAATCACTATACTCCAATCAATTAATATTGGTTAAAAGATTCAAATTTGTCCACGAGAATTTCAAAGAAGTCAATTCAATTAAAAATATTGATGGAAAGAATTCAAGCCATCAATTCAGAGTCAATTAAAAATATTTGATTAAAAATTTCTATATCCAATTCAACTAATATTATGATGATAAAAAAATTTATAATCAATTTTTTTATCAGATATAATAAATAATTTTATACGTATATAAAAATAATCTATCAATTCATTAAATTTGATTTGTCTACAGATAATTCAATTATTCTTATAATTTTTTTTAAGATTGATATTCTTTACGAAAAGCAATCTAGCTTGAGCATATCTTATATAGATAATCAACATCTTCTTCCAAATATTTAATATAAATGAGTATATAAAGTTCAAGTACAAAACTATTATTGTTTAAGTTAAAAGAATCTCATTCAATTGACTCATATATTTAATAATTTTCTTTTAGTGATAAAATTTTATATATTAGAATGTATAAATTCTAATAAAAAAATTAATTCCAAATTATATACAAATAATTTATAACATTTTACCAATTAATATGCACAAAGACACCAATTACATAACTAATATGAAAATGAACATAATTGAATTTTGATTCTTGCTTAATGATTGTCCTTGTCGTATTATTAGATTTCTTCATCACTCAGGGACACACCTAAATGCTATTAGGTCACTACTAGTTGTTAGCCTAAACTTTAAAATTTATCAGAAAAGGGCTAAGAAGAATGGTTAGAAAGACTTGGTCGACAACAAAATACAAGATTTTGGAAGTTCCCCATTCATATATTGTTTGTCATTATTGGAGAATTGAGTTGAGATTTTTCTCTCCCACATGATCACATTTATTGGTTGTCAGATTGACAAGAATGTATGGTAGAGAATATGGAATAGCCTGTATTATCATACTTGATATTTGCTGCAGACCTGTACCATGCAAATAATGTTCATTCCTCTGTTAAATCACTAACCAATATTCATCAATGGGGTCCCATAAATGAAAACACCACCCCCCACGTCTTTAAAATAACATACTAATACTACATAAACATTTATACGTACCTATATTATTTTATTTTATTATTATCTAGTTCCAATTAGAGTTCAGTTAGATAAATAGCTGGAAGGGGAGAATTAACTACTCACTTTTTGCAGTGTGGAATTATTGATTGAAGGAGAGTATCTGTCTACTTAGTGGTGTATTGGTATAGAATCAGTAGGTACATATTATAGTTACATCATTACTGCTATTTTGTGGCCTTGGAGGATTATAGTTTATACTTCTACGTTTTATATGGGTTGATTAGGTATCTCTTGTATTTGTTTTATAATATAATATGTTATTTGCTGATATAAAAAAATTAAACGACTCTATTTTGACTAAGTTTCTCTATTAGTTTTTTGAGTTTTTGATGTTTATACATTAACCATAAAAATAGTTTTACATTATCCATTAATAAAAAATTATTTTTGGTATAATTTTAAAGGTCATAATTATGTAAAAGTCAACTTATAATATATGATATTTTGTAATTAAATAATAATGTATAATTATTTTGTATTATCAGTGAATGACTTATTTTCTATTTTTTTTTTCAAAAACTTTTCTTATGTTAGCTGAGATACCATTCTTTCTCCTTAAATTATTATTTTATTAAAAAAACTCAATTAACTATTTATTTAATACAAATTTAATTGTTTTAAAGTAATCACATTAATTATCACATTTAAAAAAATAAAATAAATTATAGTGTAAACAAGTTCAAATACCAACAAATGTATGAATTAACAAATATATGTATGATTATTCCAACTTATTCAATGATCTCTAGTGTATGTCTTAGCATGCAATGATGTTATATACTCATATGAGAGTTTTGTTGTTCATAATTTGATAAATCTCATGTAGAATATTTATAGAGTTGTTTTGTATTTTTGTTGTGTTAGTTGATGGAAATTATGATAAAACAATTCAAAAATAGAAAATTTCATGTAATTTCATGTAATTCATATTCTTGCATTAAAACTAAAAAATTTACCATTTTAATAGAAGAAAAAAATTGAATCACATGTGCAATTAGAATAAATATATGATGTCTAAGCAAAGTTTTTTTAAAAAATCTTACCATAGAATATAATTAAGATCAAAATTCATATATATATATATATATATATATATATATATATATATATTATTTTTTATTTTTTTGGTGAAGTATATTTGTTTGAAATTAAGTACAAGTGTCATTTAATTTAAAGGAATATTTTTTATATAAGACAAAAACATGAAAAAAATAACAAATATTCATTGTCATAGAAAAATATTCTAATTGGACAATTAAGATCATTATATAATTAATCTTGATAATTAATTGTGCAAAACTTTTGCACTGACAATGAATGTCTACTAAACTCATTTGAAAAAAACTAAAAATAACAATTATAAAATTAATTCAAAATATTTTTCAATATTAATATCTCTTGTTAAATTTTTGTATATATCTAAGTTATATATAAATGAGAATATATTTATAAAGAAAACATTTTAAAAACACAAACATTTAAAAATTAAAAAGATATAAAATAAATGTTAATATAAAATCATTTGAATTTGGTAACTAATTAATTAGTAGATCTGCTGCAGTAAGCAAGCCGACATAAACACCCTCTATTCATGTCATCCCCTGAGCATCTCTAGTTACATTTTTAACAATTAATTAAATCTGTTACATTATCTTTTAAAATTAGTACTATCAAGTGAGTGTCACTTAATTACATTTCTCAATGCTACAGGGACAACATATATTTCTCATTTATGAAGAAGGTACTGATGGAAAGCTATTGTTGAGTGAATGAAGCCATACATGTTGATTGTACAAGAGATTGACTTTCTCTGTCACACCGATTATACAGAGAAAACCACAGTTCTGAGGAACATGAACAAAATAGAAATGTGAAAGTAGCCCGATATTAATATTGGTCCCCTTATACGAGGCACTTATGATGTTGAAAGAGAGAAAAAATATGTATGACAAACACAATTGTCCAATTTAAAGAAAGGAGTACTTCTTTTTGCTATGAATTGTTTAAGCCACAGAAGTAAAATAACTGCTACATGAAAGGGCCTATGGAAACATTATGTAAAGGGAAATAAAGGGTACTAAATGGAACAAAAGAAAAGGCAGAAAGATAATATAACAACATGAATGAATGATATAGCTCTCTAACTGTGTGTTTAATAGGGAGAGATATCAAAATGAAGAACAATGTATGTCCACCTGCCAAGTTGTCCCTTACTGATGAAGGTATTTAGAAACTTTACAGCAATAATTGGAGTGATGATAGAAAATAAGATCGAGTAGTAAAAAAAGATTGATGAAGAACAGAATTGTTGTGATGTGATTTGGTAGAGGGAGGAATAAAGATATGGGTCGGGAGAATAGGAATTATGTGAGACCAAGATAAAGATAACTAAGTGGACAAAGTTCATAGTGCTTTTTTAGGTTGTATTATAAAAATAAATAAGGAATTGGAATGGAAGGATTTGTATAGATTTTCTTTTTAAAACTGATGAAAAGCTATAGATTCCCGGAGGTCGATCATGCGAGAGAAAGATTAGAAAAAGATTGATATGTACAATGATTAACATAATACTCAGAGTGTGTGCATGCATTAAAAAAATGGATTAAATCATTCACTACTTAATCATTTAGTTTATTGGGTGCTGATACTTGCTTCTTTAAATTAATATTAACCTAAGATTCTAGTTTGTACGTGAAGTTTGATTCAACTTTTAATTTAATCTCAAATATTTTTTGAATGTCATCGGGGTTTTGAATTTTTTTTTCATCAATAAATATTAGTGGATAATTTTTTTAATAAAAAGATTTGTATTTACATTTTTTCTTTCCTTCCCTTCTTCCTCTTACCACAAAATTAACCTTATAATCTAATAGTTATTTTGGATAAATGATATGAAATCCTAAAACCGAACCTTACCATTTAGAAAAATAAAATGAACATTATTAATGTATTTCAATGTCATTCTTTTTTTAATATCAATGTCAGTTTGATTGACATAAAATAATGTCCCACACCATATCGTTAACTAATCATGTCATGTTAGTCAAATTAATATTTAATTTTTGTTCAATTATGTTTAAGTTTATATTAATGCTAGGAGTTTCTTATATTATTTTCAATTTTAGAAAATTTATATTTTAGTAGATGGATATGCCCTCAGAATAATTTGAGGTGGAGTGTCATATGTGTGTGTGTACGTTCCTTCTCAAAGCTATCAAGGGTAATAGAGAGAATATATTGGGGAATGAAAGTCTCCGATAATTCTGCTGGACCCTACCTTTTGACTCTTTCAATTCCAAACTAAGTATAATATATAGAAGATAGACATCGAATATTTCTATCTTTTATATATATATATATATATATATATATATATATATATATATAGAAGATAGAAATATTCGATTCAACATTTGCAAAGCAAAGCAAAAATCACTGCGAATCGTGTTTTCTTCATCCAATCCATTATTATGTTAATTTTTTTACAAGCCCATTATTATGTTAATGTGTGCGTGATTTTGCATGAATAAAATTTTGAAATTTTTTTATTAATATTTTAAAAAATTAGATGATCAAATTAAATTAAAAAAATGTAAAGGATTAAATTGAATAAAAAATAAATTAAAAGATAAAAAATTAATTTTATCTTATTTTTATTAAATTTTTAAAATTAAAAGATAAAACTGAATTGATTTTAAAAATTAAAGCATCAAAGTGAATCAATTTAACATAAAAATAAACTCAACAAGGAGTAATTTATATTTAAAGACTTTAGTCTCAAAAATAATTTTATAATGAAATTTAATATAATATCAATTTAATGCAAAAACAATGTTTTTTTTTAAATTTTTAATCAAGCCTGCTTTGGAGAAGAAAATCGATTTTAGATTATTTCAGTCACTAATAATTTTTTTCTCTCAAAAAATCACGTTTTCTATTTCCAAACTTAATTTTAGAATCTCCTACCATTTTTTCCAAACATGCTTCTAGTGGATCTAAACGCGCACATGTATCATGTATACGGTCTCTAACATACAGCTGTCCCAATTTCCCATCTCTACGTAATTTATATTAACTTTTCATTTGGGCCCACCTCTGGCCCGTATCCTAGCACAACTTTGGAAATTATGAGTGTTTTTTCAAGGTATTATGTTTAGGAATATAACTTTCATGAACATGTTTAGTAATTTTAGAAATAAATAAATATATTTTATTAAACTGGAAAAAAAAGAAGCAGAAGAGAATAATGTGAAAAAATAAGTGTAGATAGATAATTACTGTAAAAAGAATTTTTGTTTTCATAAAATTGTAAAATATTCAATTTTTATTTTGGGAATAAGAAAAAAGACAAAATTATTTTATATTCTTAAGAATAAAGCATATTATAACTGTAGTCTAGAAACTCTATGATGGTATTGCGCTTATAAATAATGTTTTTATATTGAAAATCAAACTTATATATCTTTATGGGATATAAATTTGTTCCTTATCAATAGAATTAATCTTTATGACAGAATATTTTTTCAAAGCGTATATCAAATGTAGAAAAATAATATTTTCAAGTTTTCTTTTCTTAAAATATTTTTTTATAAAAAAAAACAACTTTTACCTCCTAAAGAGTTTTCACATTCTTTCTAATAGTGTATTTGGATAACAGTTGAGAATTAATTCTAACGCGTAAAATTGTAATGATACCATGAATAAGTATAACTAGTTGTTGTTTTACATTCACTATGAAAAAAAAAATTATTTCTCACTATAAAATTAATCCAAAAGTAGAATTAATGCATCTCTATGTTATGTGTGCTAAAGAGAGCAAAAGTGCTTTCATCATTCCCAAAACCAAAGAGAGCAAAATGGGAAGGTCCTTGTGTGTTTTCCTGCCTGATCAGGTGACTTGTAAAAATGTTCACGTTTTCACCAAAGCGGCAAAGCTAGCTCACCAGCATCACCATGACCAAAATTATGGTAATTTCCTTTTCTTAAAGTTACATTTCATATCCCTTTTCTAATCTTTTTGCATTATCTGGGAATATTTTCAATCTGTCTTTTCTTCCATTGTGGTTCCATCGTAAAGCAAAATACTAAACTTGCCTAGCTATCTAATAAGTCATGTACTTTTAATTTTTTGGTTCAGCCAGCAAAGACATTATTATTTTATTTTTCCTTTTTGGTTAATTAAACAGATCGTGTCTGTGTAATTTCATTTTTCATGGCATTCTTTTAGCCTTATAATCACTGCTATTAGCTTGATTAATTTGTCCTTCAGGAAGCATCTTTTCGTATAATTGTGAATGTGACCTATTCTTGAGAATAATTTATCTATGCAGGGAAGACAAAGTGTAAGTACAATCTACTGTTACTAGAAATTAATGTACAGTATCAGGTAGGGAAAGCTATAAACATCTACATCAAATTCCAAATTAGCCATTCACACACTCACACACACACACAAATTGACACCTAAATAATTTAGCAGCAGCAGCAGATACATTATACATAGGCTTAATTCTGGTAATTAAATTAGGCAAATTGAAAATTATGAAAGCCATTGACTTGATCACGTGACATATATATTTGAAGTTTCTGGAGAAGAGCAATGCTTAATTTGTTCTCTTTGTGTTTCTAGGTAGCAAACAGGGATTGGACCTATGTCAAGTGTTAGGATGTCTTTTTTACTATATATAATCTTTATTCGACGGAAATTAAATTATTAATATAGCTAGATATACAGTATATAATAACAACGAAATTGTTTATTAACGAAAGCTAATCTAATATTTAATTGTCAGATATAATATTTTTCTTTGTAGTTTTTTAAAAGATTCCGTAATTAAGAAACTTAGACTCTAGTGAATCCGATATTTTTCACAACGTACCTTACTAGTTCGGAGTATCCACTAGATGCATTATAAAGTTAAAGAAGAAGACAAAATATATTTGGACTGGTTTAACCTATACCAAATCTACTTACACCACTAGACTAAAAGTAATATACTCTCTACTTTAATCCAAGAATTGGTTCGAAAACTCCAAGTCTTCACAAAAAAAATTTACTATCTAAATTAATTGATACCTTCGTCCAAATTGTAATTTAGTTTTCAACAGACAAAAGTAATTTGAATGCTGAACAATTTTTTGTATGTTAATAAATAATGGTTTAATTTGTAGTGCAATCTGACATTTAAAAAGTGAGAAAGATATTATTATAAGTTTTTTTATATTGCTAAGGGATTGAAATTGCTTGTCCCTCATGATTCCTTACCACTCCTTCTAATTAAAAATAACTAATGCATCATTAAAACCATAACATTTTTCTTAATTGTTAGTTTTTTTGTTGAGATATTATTTTTTTAATTAAAGAAACAGAGCAGGGGATACATAGAACAAAAGTGGTTATTAGAGTTAATTTCTAATTTCATTAAATTATTCTAATTATTTATGGAATGAAATTTTTTTAAAGTAATAAGAAAGATATTAAATATTTTTACATTTTAATAATTTGTTTTGATTCTTTATTCTAATGTTCTATTCATTTTACTTCCATCCTATTCATTTTGGACAATAGCACAGATCCAACGTTAAATAATGAATACTCCACACAAGTTTAAAATGAAAATGAAGATAACATCACAATTATCACTGTCGTGCAAATAGTGATTTGTAAAGTCAAACATCTTGATAGTTGTAAAAATTTGTCCCTAAATATTATTTGGAAGAAACCTATACAATTTGTGGCCTACTAGGCTTGCTTTAGTAAATGCATGTCTCGCTTTCTCTCACTAATTACACGCGGATAACCCCACACAAGCTTTGTATGTACAAGTGAAAAAAAAAAAAAAAGTACTGCTATTTACTACTACATATTATTACAAATGTAAAAGTCACTTAATACAGTTTGTTTAAAATAATAATTAGAACTTTTATAGTATCATTTTTCATGTGAATGTTGTTTCATCTCTTTGCTCATTCTTCCTATATTCAATAACCTACATACTTAATAGTGTGTTTAGATGAGAGAATTTAAAATTTTGACAAATTTTAAATTTTAAGAATTTTAAATACTTCAATTGAAATTTTTTTATTTTTAAAATTTTGTGTTTGGATAAAAAAATTAAAATTGTGAGAGTGAAAGAAAATGAATACAAAGAGAAAAAAATATATGGTTGATGTGCTTCCAAAAAGAAGAACATTGATGCGGCATAGGGAGTCGTACAGGAATCGGAACACGTTGGTGTACACCACTATCATCAATCACAACATTCAGTCAACGACGCAAGGAATGACACAGCGTGCCGGTGAGCACCTCCACCACGTGATAGGTAACGACGGTCTCCCATGACTGGCGGATGCAGTTCTATGTGTCCCTCTATGCCCGCACCCTTAGATGGTGTTTCTTGAAGAAGATGATCATTGACGTGAGGGAAGAGTTGTGAGTTCGAGAACGGAATTTCGAGAACTTTCAGGTGGAAGAGATAATAAAGATTATAAAGGAAATACACTAACGTTTTGGAAGGTTCTTCTATCAAGAAGAAAATTTCAATTTCTCACATTTTAGAATAAAATTAAAATTTTACATTTTTAGTTGTTTAAAATTCTATTTTAAAATTCTTCATAAAAAACATTCAAACAATGAATTTTAGATTAAAGAAATTTAAATTCTCTAATAAATTACTTTCCTTAGTTAAAATTTTCTTTCCAAACACACTCTAAATGAAATTCATGTAGTATACAATTAAAAGTCTGATAAACATGAATCATATAAAATTTCATATTATTGAATTATTTCCTCATAAATTTCTTCTAAGCTAATACAAGCATCATGCAAATTAAATAATTTTATAAATCTATGTTGTATATTTTAGAATTATCACTATTTATATGCAATATTGTTGAAGTACAAGTGTGAGAGATTGTTTGTCATGTTGTGACATCAATTGTCCCATGGCGAAGGCGCAGGTTGATCAAGTCACAGTTGACTCGTGGCGCTTGGATTGTTACACTCTTAAGTAAAACGAATTGTGTCCTGACTATCGTTATAGCTTTTGGCTTAGTGGTAAGTGATCGATCCAACAATTGGTATCAAAGTTAGTTTGATTTGGTGACTGACTCAAACGAGTAAGATAGAAGTGGTGGATCCTTGACTTAGGGATCTCTTGTATCAAAAGTCTTAAATTGTTGAAGTACAAGTGTAAGGTGAAGTTTCATATCGAGTATAAATAAAAAAAGTTGAGTATCATATAAGTGAAGAGAATACCATAGATGCAAGCCTTAAGGTTTTAGATTAAAATGTTATTTTAATTTCATTTATATGATTACTCATGATTTATTGTTATAAATCTTCAAAGTGTTTATTTCTATCGGTTCCACAACAAATAACAACGCATTCAACTTTTAATCAGAATAGAATCATAAATAAAAAAGAAACTTTTAATCGGAATAGCATGCATGTTCAATATAATAATGAAACATGCAAAGTTTCCTCAAGTGGCTAAATCTCGGGGTTGAAAAAACAGTCTCCTCCAAAATGGTTGTTGTTCATAAGCCTTGAATCAGGGCCATATATCCAACAATATTCCATGAACCTGTGATATATATAGTCATATCAAATCGATGTAAATGTGTAACAAATGGAGCGTTATCCGTTTTGTAACACAAAAGAAAATAAGAACACACAAAGTGTTCCTTTCTCTTACATTCATTTAAAAATAAGAGTAGAAAAGTATATAAATATCCTTTTCAAGCATTCCACCCTCTCCATATTTTATCAATAATACCTCATTCCTGATGACCACCTTTTTTTTTTATATAAACTACAATTTTCCCTAAAGTTTTTATCACAAGTACATGAGGTAGCTAGAATTTATGCCACTATGTTACCCATGCTGCTAAATAGTTAAGTAGATTCCTTTCCTTGGTTCAAATTCGTAACTGTTGTATATAATTCCCAAAGCATTTCACATCCACAATATTGAACACTGGACAAATTTAGTCTTACCCTAGCAGCATAGGTGCTACACATGTTGTACCTCTAATTAACAGCAATAGGTTCATTTATTAAATTTTGAATATAGAGAGGATTGAAGGAGAAAAGAAAGCATGAGAAAGACATGTCAAAGTCCACTTTTGCTGTGAGATGTTAAGAATTTAAGAAAAAAAGAAACTGGGGTCCAAATTTTGCAACCCCATTGCAAGCGAATATATTGAAGGTGAAATGCCACCGCCCAGAGGATTGTACCTTGCAGTCTCCACCTCATTCACATACCCAACCCAACCACCCACTCTCTCCCATCAATCACAGAACTTCATCCTCCCACTACCTCTTTGCTCCTGTTCAGTACTACACATATAACGCGTCCAAATTATAACCCCATTATATAATATATACTTGTCCTTTCAATGTTTATTATGTCCATAATTAATTCTCAATATTATTGCCCAACCAAAATTGCAAGAATCAAATGAAGATGTGCAAAAAGTTGGAGATGACAAATGCAGTAATCTAAACGCGCTTGGGAGGTAATTAAAGAAACAGAAATAAGTATTAACTAATTGCAATGAGGAATTGCTAAATCAACAAATTTATTAATCAGTGTTGAAAAGAGAATGATTAAAGCATTGATAGATGTACCAAAAAAATATTAATAAATAATTTTTATTTTTTTACTGCAATAACTAATTTTGTTAAAATGGAAATAATAGTATATAATATATTAAAAACAGTAAATATTATACATTTTAAATTATTATTTAACTATTACTTTAAACACCATAAAGAAAACCAAATTATTACTATCTTTGATAGTTTTATAAGAAGTTTTTAAGAAATTTGTTTTGATAGTTTTTATAAGACTCTCTCTGAATCATCATTAATTATTCTTTAACAAAATTAATATAATCTTAAATAGAAGTGTAATAATTATTTAACTAAAGAATTTAGAATAGAATTTTAATATTTTTAAGAATAATTCTAAAACAATTATACGAATTATACAAATTATTGATAAACATAACAGTATTGTATTGATTAAGTTTCACCAAATTCATGTAAAAAAAGTGAACAAATTTACTTAAGATAATTGACACACACATTAAACTTATAAGAAGAAAGAATTTGATTTAATTCTCAAATAACACATTCGTCAAAAACACAAAAATTTATTTGAGTAACTAACATGGTGTCCGTGTGATTGATGAGTCGTATTGATTCACACATATTTTAAAATAACTTATATATATATATATATATATATATATATATATATATATATATATATATATTAATAAGTTAATATATATTAAATTTTTATCAATATATTACACTTAACTAAAAATTAGTCATATGATTGATACAAATGATAGAATTTTGTAAGAATAATTTATAAGTCCACTAAAGAGCCAAACACTCTAATTAATTAAGCGGTTTAAAAAATAGCCAAATTTCTTAATTTTTGTAAAGTAAATAAAAGATTCTTACACATAAGAGGAAATGCAGTAAAATTAAAAAAAAGTAATTGGTAAAAGAAAATCACGGTCATAGGCATCATAAATTACTACAGCTGATACGTGCAACAAAGTTGTACCCTTCGAAGTTGACGTATGTATTTGTGTGTGTGAGAGAGGGAAGGGATGAAATAAGGTTTTAGCAGAATAGGTGGAATGGCGGTGGTGAAGAAGAGAGTATGGGGTGTGATGAGTGATGACTTGTAAGTTGTAACCCTATCATGGCTCGTTCTTCGAAAGGAGAATAATAAATGCAAAGGGTCAGAGGGAAAACAGTACTTTTTGGCAGAACAGAAAAGAGGGTCCTGATGTGAGAGGTGAGAAAATGATTTTGTAATCGATTGCTTTATGATTGATGAGCATTGAAAAAGTAGTATGCAGTTGACAGTGAGTAAGTGAGAGAGAAAAAAGAAAAGTTTACCAGTAAAAAAAGCCCTTTTGAAAAGTTGCTCTTTATTTTCACTTTTACTTTTCAAACTGACAAATCAAGAAAACTGTTCAGAGAAGAGAACAAGTATTAATTATGAGGTTATGATGACTATATGATCAAGAATGCAGCAGCAGCAGCATAGCTTCCTCTTCTTCCTCTTGACTTGATTAATATGTGCAGTACAATTTGTCCTCTCTTGATAAAAGGAAAAGATAAATTGGTGGCGGTGCCCCTTTCTAATTTAACTACTTAATCGAAACTAGAGTACTAGAAAGCTATCTTACGAAAATTGAACCAAATTCATCGATTTATCACGGGTTAAAGGTGAAAATTACCTGAATGTAATTTTTTAGATATTTAATGTTACTTTTCCATGAGCTAATTTTGGGGTAGAGGAAAAAGATAGACAAAAAGGGAAACAAAAAAAGTTGTATGATAGATTATATGATGTATATCATGTTTTGGTTTGTAAACATACGTGTTAGCAAATTTTCACGTTAATTAGAAACGACAAGAAGTAGCTTAATTACCTGTATTTTGATTCTTAGATGTGAAGTTGCTTAATTAATTTGATTCTAAAAAGTATTAGTAACATACTATTTTTTAACACACATTTTTAAATACATTTCTTTAAAGTATAAAATTTGGCTTGTTCCTCTTTTTTTAATGAAGTCGTCGTAATTTTGTAATTTATAATAAAATTTAATCAATAATAAAAAGAATATTAAAAAAGATATGTCAAGAAATGTATTAGTAATATCCTAACACATTTTTTATTATTAACTAAAATTTATTAAAGATTATAAAAGGTGATTATTAAGTAAGATGTAGGACCCATGAAACTTTTTAATTTTTTAATAAATTTTAGCTAATTAAAAATATGTTTAGAAAAGTGATTAGAAAATAATTTTCTAATTTTAAACATGCATATGATTCGAAAAGAAGAAAATTGAGAGAAAAGGGAAAAAAAAGTTGTATAATTTCTTCTTATCATGGGCTAGTGTGTAGCATATATTTTTCTAAATTTTTGTTAAATATAATTATATGATACACTTCTCAAACTTGAGATAAATTGTCTCAAATTTTTAATATTTTAACCTTATATTAAATTTTTTTTATGATTATAGTATTGATATGATGTATCAAAGATATAAGATGGTTAAGAAAAGAAAAAATAAATGTCATAAATTTAATTCTTTCTACTAACAAAATTAATATTTATCAATAAAAAAAAATATCAAATATTAATTATCACTAAAAGAAGTAATTAATCTCAACCAGAATTATAAATATACACAAGATGATGAATATCTGTTTTTATATAATTTATTTCATATTAAAGATTAGAATCCTAAATTATTTGATGAAGAGATATAAACTAGTGTGAGTTGGTTAACCAATTGGTGGAAATATAATATACTACTAATTGATTTTATACTAGAACAAATAAAATCTATTAGGGCATTAATAAAAAGGGTGTGTGGAGGTTTGTATTGGTATATATGCATGCATGTGTGTGAGGGACTGAGCTTTCACATCATGGCTTGTTAAGGACCCTGACAGTGTCTTTCACGAAAGTCACTGACTCTATTGCCTGCCCCGCATTTAAAGCGCGTTTTGTTTCCCTAGTCTCAAACTTCTACTAATTCTCAATTCCATTTCTCTTTTCCACTTTCTTGATTTATGACTTCCTTCCAAGACAAACAAGGAATAACATGCCATTGCACGTCAGCCACCAAGGGTATGCTTCAAATGGCGTTTGACATATTCAAAGCCACCTCTAATCAATATAAAAACGTGAGAGTTTATTTGAAAAAAGTCGTGGCCTTTTCTGATTTGTTTTCAAACACACGTGATTATACCTAGCTAGCATGTTTGTTTAAAAGTGGAATATCAAATTTATGTTGAGTTGAAATTTTTGTAATATTTTTTTTTCTCGTATATGTAATGTTTATTTCATATTTTAAACTCATTTAAGAATAAATTTAATTTCGTGAAAATAAAAATAAAAAACAAATGTAAGTTTGTAAGTGATTATGCAAACAGATTTAAATGCTATGGTATAATTTAAATATAACTGCATAAAAATATAAGGTAAAAAAACTACAATCAGATACTAAAATTATCAGCATATCATTTCTAAACTAGAGACCATTTTCATTTTATTTTAGTTGTTAAAAAAATAACCTTTACATATTTTAAATTTTAAGTGTTTTAGGTGCCATTTTCTCGTACAAATTATATTATTCTCGTATCTTAAAAGTATAAATTTCTCATAACTTGGATGGTATTTGGTAATTTATATTTCACTTTGTTAGTAATTTTATAATTCATTTACTCTATGTTGAAACTTTTCACATCATAAATATACTTTCTATTGGAGGAAAATGTTAACTGGTGTTTTAAAAGATTCAATTAAGGAAACAAAAGTAAAATTTTAAAGAAAATTTATATATCAAAATAAAAGTATTTTAAGATTTATTTCTTTAAGTAACTAAGAATATTTAATAAATTATATATAATGTTCCCGAATTGTCTCTTTGATTTTGAACTAAACTTAAAAATAAAAATTACCTTAAAAGTTATTAAAAACCAGAAATTTAACATTTTCTAAGAGCTAACTCCGCCAAAAAAAAAAAAACAGTACTGATGAAAAATATTAACATCAGTTTTCCAAACAAAAGTTAATTTCACACTCAAAGAATATAGGGAATTTGTACACGACCAAATAAAAAAAATAAAAACAAAATGTCAAGAAAACAAACTGTCAAAGATAATTATAATGACCAAGAGGGTAGAAAACAACACATGGATGGTCTATAAATTGGTAGCTGGGCCTAGACCCAACAATAATTAGAAGGCTACTTGAAGTGCTTCAGCCATAGAGTTTACTCTTCTTTACTCGATCATCTATTACTTTCTATATTGCGGGGTCTTCTTTAATAAATGGACTGAGATTTGTTCTTGATAATGGTATGTACCAGTTGAGGACTAAATACCTACATGCTTTCATAGTGTCTTTACCATCAGGTTGTTGGAAATTTTAATATCAATAATGACTAACCTCTACCACACATGAGGTTAAAGGAAGGGACAATATTGAACAAAAGAGAATGGGATAAGGAATGAGACAATTGACTTTGCCTGATCAAACATTTTTTTATTATTATTTTGGACTTTGGGGGCTAGGGTGTACCAGAAGAAATGGTCCTCATTGGAAGCCTAGCTAGTTATAGCTAGGACTTTGGCTCATAAGGAATCAACTTGTCTAGTCCTTCTCACTTTTATAATTTAAGAGTTTTAGCTTTCTTTTTCTTTTGAAAATTTAGCACTTTATATGTGTTTTTAGTTGCAACATGCATGACTCGTTCATTTCATGATTGGAAATTCTTTTATACTAAGGATTGTTCATTTACAAAAAAAGTTATAATACATAAATACTTTTTAAGAAAATATTAAGTAAAAATAATCTTACGATAAATTAAATGTACTTTATCTTTTATTATGTACATTAGTTACAATTTCCACTTATCTTGTTATGTACACACATTATACCCTACTTTAACATAATTCATTGTAGTATTCTCTCTTTTTATCCTATTTAGCTGTTAATATTGATAGAAGAAAATACATGTCCTATTTAGTAAAAAAAATTATCTAATTCATACCCGTCTATTCCACGATTATAAAAATCATTCTTGAAAATATATATCCCAATTTTATATAAGCCTGCAATGGAAAAGTAACACCATACTTGTGACAATATAGTCAGACCCCGGAATCAAAAGTCAAGTCTTGTAATAATTTACTTACTTTTTTTTGTAACCTACTTAAAGTTAACTTATAAAAATAAGTTATAAGTTACTAAACAAGTTATGTTTTAAAAAAGTTTATTTTTGTCAAATTAATTTATAAGTTAGTAAAAAAAAAACTACTAAAATACCTTATCAAACAAAATGCATAAACAAGCTCATAAGCCTCATGTTCAAGTAAAAATCATGGTCCACTACATCATACTTGGCCAAAACAATACTTCACTGACTTCTAGTGCAATAATACACCCCTCGTCTCGTGTCATGTACAACTATCAATCAACAAGTAAAAATCACTCACTGACTTCTCTGACTTGTTATGCATCAATACTCCCATATAGCAAGTGTGTAGAGTGATCCACCCCCTCCAACAAAAGGAAATTAACTTCCTTCAGCAAAACAAAAGGTTGTGTATACTTTTCAGAATAATACACTGAAAAGGAGAATTTAAAAGACTGATGATGCAGCACATTATTTTGACAATGCTATTAGTTGGTGAAGGTGGGACATTGACCTATTTTCGAAGTGCACAACTTGAAGTTCTCCAGTACTCATTCTTGGCACACTGTCAAATGTCAAATACGCATGGAAATAAGAGATTAACTTAAATGGTTAAGAAAGAAGAAGAAAAAATTACAAGTTTAAATTCTTTTATTAATATTTTTAATAAAATTAACAAACTAACATTTATTAATAAAAAAAATATCAAATACTCATAACAAAATAACTCGATTTACAACAAATGAACCTAAGAACACTCAACCTATACAGAATTGGCCATAAAACGTCTAATAGAAGTCATGGCCATAACGGTCATTGGGATTAGAAGAAGAAAGAATTATATAACTTTTCTTTATTTCAAAGTGTTTAAAGTTCTCTCAAAACTCTTCAAGTTTTTGCAAGTTCTTTATCTAAAGTTTTATTTGTGCAAGTTTAATTATTTTCTTACCTCTCTATATCAAATCAATATTGTCAAGTATTGCTGCATTAAGCTAATTGTTATATCACTTTCTTAAAATAAAATAATTACGATTATTTTAAGTTCTACTTTCTTAAAATTCTATACTACAGAATTAACTATAAGTTCTACTTTCTTAAAATTGTATACTACAGAATTGACTTTAAGTTCTAGATACTATTCTTTTTGTATTTTAAATAAATCATTGAAGACAAGTTAGTTCTCTCTTCCAAATGAATCCTTTAGAATAATCTTTTCGATAAATAATCTAAATTTGCATGTGATAGAACTATCTCTCTCTTTATATGTAGTATATCTGGTGAGAGGACCATTTTTAATGAGAAGATTAGATATATGTAAATATCAACTCAATGTTACCCATTAATGCTGACAAGGTATATCCAAAAGAATGGACAGTCATATTCAAATTTAGTTTTAGAGATTTTGGCTTATTAATAGTCATGTAATTTTTATGAGATGCCAAATTCTGAAAGTGTAGACCCTGCAAGAGATTATTGGGCTTGATTCACTGTTAGGAAAACAAATTATGATAACTTTGGGCCACTTTCGATTGTGGGCAAGTCTAAAACAATATTGTTTCTCTTTTTAATAAAACTGAGTAAGGCAGTGTTGCCTAAGAAGGTAGAACCTCTAGTGGTTTGGGTTCCACTACAGAAGAAGACTTTTAACAAATTATAGATAAATAATTTTTTCGTCAAATATGAAATAATAAAATATAGCACTTCATTTTTTTTTCTTCTTCAAAAATGCGACTACTCACCTACTAATTACTTGACTGAATCTTTAACACCCCCTTCGGCAATAATATTTATCTGCTGATGCCTGATGGTTATGGATTATTGGCATAAGCAGATAATTTCACAAAAATCAAAATGGAAGAGTGTTTGACAAAGCTTTTTAACTAGCTGAAATGCTACTTTATTACTTGAAAAGCTTGTTTAAGCCGAATAGCCATATTGGATAAAATAATCTATTTTGTTAATTTATAATACTTCTTTGAAGCATTGCTCTAAAATAGCATTCTAATTTTTTAATTCTTAAAATGTGTTTACCGAAAAAAATATTTTTCATTTTTTAATGTTATTTTTTTAATTTAATATACCATTTAGTGATTGAATTTTAAAAAACTAATATTCTCTCAATTTCTTATTTGACGCCTCTAAAGATTAACCTTCTAAAAAATTAAGTATTCTTCAAAATTAAAATATGAATATTTTTAATTAATTTTTAAATACTTTTTGTTAAAAAACCACTACGAAAAAAATCAATACACCATTCATTGTTTTCAAAAGTAAAAAATCACTAATTTGAAAATGATTTAACAGAATGCATCAATTTTTTATAGTTTATAATATAAAATCATCAAAATAATCATTTGGTGAATGAAAATAAAATAAAATTATTTGGTGAATTTTCGGATGACAAATGACTTAGAAAATTAGATTAAACAAAAGTAACTATAATATATACTTATCAAATTTTAACAAAATAATTAATTATTTCCTTCTTAATTATTTTATATTTATAACTAATTAAACAAGTAAATTTACCTAACACTTTCAATCCAATTAACTAACTTATCAATTTTAAGCTTTCAACTCCCACTTAACTTTTTTCAGTTATTATTTTTCGACTTTCAACCAACTCAACTAATTTTACCAAACACATTCTTAATCTTGAGCCTTAGTTTGTAGTTATCATGTTCAAGTTTTACCATGTGCGGCTGGTTTAGCTCAATTATATATACCTATATGCATCCATGACCCAATCTACTAATATTCGTGTGTCATTAGTACAAGTACAAGAAACCCATTTTCTGAGACCATCTTAAGATTGCATAATATGATAATTTCTAAGAGATGACCCAGATTTATTAAAGAAAAGAAAGAGAGATGACCCAGAAGAATTATAGGCGTGACAAACTAGGAGACGAGCCAACCCTTGCCCCTTGGCAAGCTCATCCCTTAAAACTTCAATTGTAGAACAAAACTGGGATAGGATCATATAATTAATCTGGGGTGCTTTTGAGAGGATTTCTAGCATTGTTTCTACCAAATCCACCACAGATACTAGTAAGTAGTAATCCACGTTTAAACTGAAACCTTTATCACAGCTAGGATAGGTCACTCCTATAAGCCTCCTAATACTGAAGCATGCTGCAGACTACAACCAACCCTGCAACAGCCTCACAACAACCATCCCCAACCTGAATCAATATACCTACCTATTGTTTTTTGCTTTCACCAATCAAATCAAGATGCTTTCAGAGAGTAAAAAAACTTCGTACCCCATTGCCCAGAGGCTCTTCGCTATGCGAAGGTATGGGGGAGGGATGTTGTACGCAGCCTTACCCTTGCATATGCAAAGAGGCTGTTTCCGGATTCGAACCCATGACCAACAGGTCACCAAGGCACAACTTTACCGCTGCACCAGGGCTCGCCCTCATGCTTTCAGAGAGTAGCAAAAAAAAAAACTAGGAAGAACTATCATCCATAATGAGGATTCCAACTATAGTAATGTCTCCTGAACATTTTAACTTAACCCTGCATTTATGTTTCAGTACTACCAAAAATGAACTTTTTACTAAGTAGCATGAAGTTATATTAAGTATTCACTATTAACCTCCATAATACTCATCACCCTCAGCATAACAACATTGTTTGACAGTTCATAGTCTAAACACGGATCACACTTCCAAATCCTAAACAATGATGAACCCCTAATTTCCAACAATTTAACACTAAAGCTTCAATTTTTTCCCCCAAAAAAGAAATCCCCCATAATTACTTTCAGAATAGAATAGAGAATCATGAACTCAAGCACAACTTTTTCAGAAGTACACATCTAAATTAGAATCAAAACACAAGATTATATCCCGTTTCTATTCTCTATTCATTATCATTTTACACCTTAAATTAAGAAGAAGAAAAAACGACATAAACTAAAATTAAAAAGAACCTTTTTTTCAGTTTCAAACTTACAAAGCAAAACCCTTCAAGTACTCAGGGTCACGCCTGGCCCGTTCCTGAAACTTCTTGAACCACCGCTCCAAGATATCCATCGGAACAACCAGCTTCGACCCGTCCACGCCGCAAAACGATTGCATGAAATTGAAAAGATTCTCTCCGACCTTCATCGCCAGCCCCTCGATTCGCTTCTCCGCCGCCATGTCGAGCGACGGCAGCGACGCCAGATCCTCCACCGACACCCCGATCTTCGCCGACAGCGGCTGCGCGTCCGCCGTCAGCTGCAGCGGCCCTCCGGCGCCTGGCTCCGGCCACGCCAGCGTCAGCACGGCGGAGGGCCGCGCCCCCGTGACGGCGCCGCAGAACACGAACGGCGACCCCGGCGACTGGATGTAGACGGCGAGCGCCTTCTCCGGCGGCAGCGTGAAGCCGTTGAGGAGGAAGATGCAGAGCTCGCGGACCTGGTCGTACGCCTCGCCTGCGCACGTTAGAAAGTTAGTGTAACTGAAAGATAATGTGCGCCAGGGGGGATAGAATGTGTGAGTTTTTCAGTTTAGGGTTTAATGTTACCTACGAAGGTGTTCATGTCGAGGACCCAGTGGAAGGTGTCGATTTGAGCGAAGGTTGAGATCTCCATGGGGAAGCTCCGGTTCGGGAAAACTACTCCGAACATGTTGATGAGAATTTATCGGTTCTGTTCCTTGCGAGGATTGTGGCTTGTGCTTGTAAAATTCGATGATGCAGATTCTCACTCCCAGGGGTTAAAGTGTTTTTTAGTTCTATAGATTCAAAGGGAAAGAAAAATAGAAAGATAGCAAGTAGAAAAATCATGCCTTGTCCAGAACATTCTGAATATACATGGGGGGGCACTATCTTATTTAATGTAATATGCCTCATTTTTTCTTATGACAGTCTATCTATTTGTAACACAGTTTAACTAGGTGTAACCACACCTCCTTTATTAGTGGTACAAAATTTGTTTATAAGGTGAGGATGAAAGTGAATTTGAACTTTTAACTCAACCTGCAAAATCACTTATAAGGTAATGATTGTTTCATATATATATATATATATAAATGCCAATTTCAATCCTCTAAAGTATTAGAGCTCAGACTTCTTGAAAAAATGAAAAATTAAATTTTTGGATGAAATTGTCATGAGACATGTGCACACATATTGCTTAATCAGTTATATTAGGCATATGAATAAAATAGATTTATTTGTCAGGCGAGACGAATTTGTTATTAATGAATTTTATTTTCATGAGACCAATTTTTTAAGGGTGTCAAAACCTCCCGTTAAATAGAAGCCATAACAATGAAAACTTACTCACTTACACATAATTTTTGCAGAATTCAGTTAACCCAAATAAAGCTACTGATATCTTCTATCAAGACTGAGACATATACAGATTGCAAATTTTACATTGGATTTCACGATCTCGGATTCTATCATCAGATTTCCCATCTCCTATTTCGGATTCTATCCTCAACCACAAATTTTCCATTCCTGGAGCAAAATGGAACGTGGTTAGCACCCAGAATTGCAAATCTAATTGTAAAATGATATATATATATATATATATATATATATATATATATATATATATATATATATATATATATATATATTGTGTTATTAACAGTTGCTTGCAAGTATGAACTTCGACGTTGATACTGACTAATGATTGATATTTGATAATTCAGCCAAAAGGCAGAGCAATTCTGGTTGAAGACAACATGGTTGAATGAAAACCATCCATAGGTAAGAGGCAGAGCAATTCAGCTTCGGTTTTTTTTTTTTTGGTTGTTGCAATGAAAGGTGGAGGGAACAGAAATGTAACCTCGGAAGCTCCGTCGTGTGTGTGCTCGTGATGGTATTGTTTTGTGATGTCGTTCAAGTCCTAAAGCTCCGCTGCATGTATGCTCACGATGTCACTTGAGATGGCACTGTTTCGTCGAAGTTGGTGGCGACGAACTCGGTGTCACTGACAGTGTCAATGGCCTCGCACGCCACTGTGGGTTCTCCTGATACGGGTGGAGAGGGCAAACTGGGAAAAGAGAAAAAAAAAATATATATATATATACATCAATGACAAATTAGTCCATTACTCACAGGTAAGTTCATTCTACTCATGTGCTCAAGTGTGTAGCTGCCTAAGCAGCATGCTGTATATTTCTCATGATAATTTGGTCCAAAAGCACCACAGAAATAAAACAGTTAGGGTTAATGGTCGAGAGGTAATGGTATCATCATTTTGTTATACTTTTTATTGATGATTTAAAATTTAATTTTTCATTTTTAAAGAACTAAAGTGTCCCTATCTATACTTTTAAGGATTAAAATGAGTATTTATTCTAAAATTATTGGTGCCTAATTTGTTAAAAATATATTATGTACTTTATTAATATCTGATAGTAGTATTTTTTATTATTATTTTTACCATATCATATTTTTATTATATTTATATTTGTTTTCTCTCTAGATATCATTTAATATTAGGTCTCCATGAATTATTTTAAGGTTGTTTTGGGAGTTAAAATAGGATGAAATGGAATAAGATTTTTTTTTTTTATTGTAGCAAGAGTTAGTTAAAAATATAATAAGTTGTTATACTATTTAATTTTTTATGTATATATATAAGCTAATTTTAGACTATATACATGTTATTATACTTTATTTGTTTATTTATTATTTTGTTGATTATGATATTTGTATAAAATATTTATCATTGGAAATAATAATTAATTTTCATCGGAGATCGTGGACATACATAAGATGAGTACTATCCTTTTAACATGATTTATTTCATAATCACAACTAGGGTTCGGATAATAAATCACTTTTAAGGAATATAGGTAACTACCATGTGTGTCAATCAGTTGTTATCATACTTTATTAATATACTTCTAAGATAAGTGTTTGTAGAGGAGGTAACGAGTAAATTTAAAATTATTTGGGCTCACTTTATTAACGATTCTAATTTGCCTAGTTTCTTCTAACATGATCTTTGTCCTTAGATTGAGTTAAATATTGCAGATACTCAAATTCAGAGGTGGATGTGCAATGGAAAATTTGGTTTAGTGATACATGCTATCATATTTGGAGGTTCGAGAATGACATGATTTTCAATGTTAAGGTGTTCACGGAGATTAATTCACTTGTTGATTGCCTTGCTTTGAAGGCCCATTCCTTTCATATGGGTGTCCACATGTTGGAGTCTCCTCCATTTGACATATGCATGTTGAGGAGGTGTATCCTGCATCTTCTAATATGAATCATACACCTCTCAAAAAGCTTCAATGGCCAAAAATACCCTCAACTCTAATATGTCCTCTCCTTCCTTGTGCTGCCCAAGCACGACGTCAGAGATGGAAAAGTTTTCGTGGTTGATGCCATTAGAGGCGGCAAAGAAGGCGATGTTGTCATTGTTCTTGCATGTGTCAACAAGGTTAACTTCAAACTCTCATCACATCAGAAGAAGATCTTCAAGGTCGACAAGCACATCGGTGTCGCCATCGTCGGCCTCACCGCTTCGACTGCTTTCTCTCACACTACATGTGATCCGAGTGCATTAACTACAACTACACCTACGAGTCATCGCTCCCTGTCGGCAAAGTCGTCGTTCAGCTCGCCAATAAGGCTCAAGTCATCGCTCTTCCCCAATCATTGAATACCTTCTCTCCACATTGAACGCGACATTGTTGTCCTCTTGTGGGTCCTATCAGGTTCAAGTTTGAAGAAGGGAAGGGGTCCTATCACTATTTCGAAACAACTATTTTGGAATAGTATACATTTTTTGAATAACTATTCAAAATAGGAAAAACTATATTCCAGAACAATTATTCTAAAATACAAAAAATTACATTACAGAATAGGATACATTTCTAGAATGTAATTTATTCTAGAATAGTTGTTCTAGAAAATAGTTTTTCGTATTCTAAAATAGTCATTCTAGAATAGGGATGTCTGATAAAGGGATGTTTTTGTCCACTTGGGAGATGTAGGATGCAAAATGGGAGGTGTAGGAAATAAAATGCTTGCATGTTGATGCGCTGTTAATCCCCTTATTCGCCTGGTTAGGCCAGATTAACTCTGTTGCTTGGACTTCGACCCTTCTTGTCATTAAAAAAAAGAAAAAGAGAATAAATTTAAAGTTTAGAACTTTACATCAACTACAAAGATAAATTTTTTTTTTTGAGAGAAAATATCAGAAGTTGTTTAATTAGAAAATGACACTTGAAAATATTACATGTAATTTAATTTTTTTGACAAAATTGTGTAATTTATTTCTTAATTTGTTACAAATTTATCTTGTGATTAAGATTTACTTTGGTTAAAAAAATATTTACTTTGAGCTTCGGTCCTTCTTGTCATTGAAAAAAAAAAAAGAAAAAGAGAGTAAATTTAAAGTTTATAACTTTACATCAACTACTAAGATTAGAAATTTTTTTTTGAGAGAAAATATTAGAAGTTATTTAATTAGTAAATGACACTTAAAAATATTACATGTAATTTAATTTTTTTGACAGAATTAAGTGTAATTTGTTTCTTAATTCATTACATATTTATCATATAATTAAGATTTATTTTGGTTAAAAAAAATTTACTTTAGACTTTGGCCCTTCTTGTCATTAAAAAAAAGAAAAAAAGAGAGTAAATTTAAAGTTTAGAACTTTACATCAACTAGGAAGATTAGAATTTTTTTTTAGAGAAAATATCAAAAGTTATTTAATTAGCAAATGACACTTAAAAATATTACATGTAATTTAATTTTTTTGACATAATTACGTGTAATTTGTTTCTTAATTCATAACAGTTTTATCTTATGATTAAGATTTATTTTGGTTAAAAAAAGATTTACCTTTCTCGTGTTTTCTCATATTAAAAACTACCGCAATGTCTCACTTGATATACATGAATTTGCTTATACTTACTTTTTAGTAAAATATTTTAGCTAGTTATGCCTTGGATTCATTTATAGAAAATCCAATCTTTAACTCACTATTAAAAAAAAGGTAAACAAAACTTACTAAAAAAAGTTTCAAAAAAATCCGTGGATATATATTAACAAATTTTGGATTTATTAACATATTTTTTAGTGAATATTTATTTTAGTCTTCTAAATGAAAAAAAATATCCCTACTTATTGTGTCTTGCATCTCTTTCACGATTTTGTTGTAGTACAAAGTATAAGACAACTTCAACATAGGAGCAAGGAAGATGATGTTTGCTGAAAACGAAAGTTGGATGAACGAAAAAGGAGGTTTGATATCGGCAATCAAAGTGATCAATTAGATTTTTTATAGAGATTAATTATTTGTAAAGGTTATGAATATTTTACAGTGATAAAAAAAGAATTTATAACTTACAAAAATACATTTTTCCTATGAAAATTACAAATTACTTTTCTTCAATATTCTGTGCATGATAATATAAGCATTTTATCATAATTGCATATTCTTTCAAAACACAATTAATAATATATTTTTAAAACAACTAAAGTTATGAAATTAATCTCTTAAAACATAAAAATCACAAAGTGAGTTTTACATCTTTCAATAAAATATTTTTCATATGCATGGTGATAATCAAACCTTTGTTATCATGTTTTAAAAAATTAACTATCTATTTGTATCAAATCTCGTTGGTTATAAATTGTTTATTTTAAATGTAAAATATAATTTATATGTTTAAAAATATTTATTTAGTATAAATTTTAGTTATAATATATTTTATATATCCATAAATATTTATTGTTAAAATTATTAGTTATATAAAAATAAATGCGTATCATGTGAAATATATATTAAAATAATAATAATAATTATATTGATTTTTAATAATTTTATTCGGTACGTACGAATGGATACAAAATTACAGTGCTGAATCATAATTGGTTGATAATTAATTAAACAATGAAACATTGGTTCATGCAAGTCATCACGTTTTGGACAACATGTGATCTCCTACAAAACTTTAAAATTTTAGGGACATAATGATTTAGGAATTAGTTGTAAAATTTGGATATATTTTAGGAGTTTCCAACATATTTAAACCTATAATAATATAATACTTTTTCTTCCATTGTTACTCATTTTAATAACTCAGTCGTGCATCTTGCGTTTCATTTTTCTAATATATTAATGTAGCAGTATTCTTAATAGTTTCCATCCTTGTCAATTTTTCTTCTATGAACACATGGTGGCTGAGTTGAGGGGAAGTACTTAGAAACAGAAACACAGAGATGAAACCAGAAACATCTCTGAACTTTACTTTGATGCTGACTTTCTTACTTTATCTGAACTTGGTTATGGGAGTGCTGAGCGTTGATCATTATCGCAGAGTTGACTTTCCTGATGAATTCGTTTTTGGTTCAGGCACCTCTGCTTATCAGGTTAATTATCTATATTTTCCTTCTATGCCAAATCCTTGCAGCTTTGTTATTAATTATAATTAAACATGTGATTATGAACAGGTGGAAGGAGCTTCTAACGAAGATGGGAGAACTCCTAGCATCTGGGATACCTTTGCCCATGCGGGTTATTTTCTTTTGTTTCTCTTCTCATTCCTCTTATTAATTAATTATCGGTTTTCTTAATTTTGGAAGGTTATATGCTTAATTTTGAAAAATTGGTCTTTGTTAATTAAAACATGTTTTGTTTTTTTACTCACAACACGTATTATTATCTTACGAGATAATAGCACACTAGAACATAGATGATGAAAATCTCATAAAAGCACCTTTATGATTACTTGGACACAAACCAGTTGGCACCTTCTAAAGATTCCAACTGGCAACTAGTTGCAACCATTTGGGCTTCTCTGTAGCTAGCTATATATCCATGTGTTTGCCGCACGAATTATCAATGAACTAAAATACTTTTCTTTGTTAAAAATAAATTTAGTCACAAGTCTTCACTTATTATGCTTTTGGAATAGTAATTCGCAATAAGGTATGAGAGCTTATGTGACTAATCTTATCAGTTCATGACTAACGTTCTCCTTTTTATCACATCGACAAATCTAAAGAAGTCGCATATATAATGTATCTATAAAGAAAAAAGCTGCATATATATATATATATATATATATATATATATATATATATATATATATATATATATATATATATATATATATCAGATATGTTAAGTTTACACATCTTAATTTTTTCCAAGATTTTAGCCACTATTGGATGAACAAAAATCTAAAAGTTTAGCATGTACAAGGGTTATTCCTTTTTATGCTATCATTTTCTATAAACAGTGTATGAGCATGGAGAAAATGGAGATCTAGCCTGTGATGGGTACCACAAATATAAGGTAAACAATAAATAATACACTAGGCTTCAGTCTTTTTACTTTTGCCCAGTAAAGCATTCTGAGTCACCATATAATCAGTGGAAATTTAAATAAATTGAGGAAAAATCAGATTAAAACAATGCAACTTTTAGTTCACTTCACTTTTTTCTACAAAAAATTTATAATGCAGGAAGATGTGCAACTCATGGTGGAAACAGGTCTGGAAGCCTATAGATTTTCCATTTCTTGGTCGAGACTGATACCAAGTATTTTACTAAACTTAAACTTGAGTACATAAAACATTCAGTTTTGATTTTCTTTATTTCCTTCCCAGTAATGCTAACGCCTTTTGAAAATGCTTTTATTTTTCTGCTCAGATGGTAGAGGACCTGTCAATCCCAAGGGATTACAGTATTACAACAATCTTATTAATGAACTTATTAGCAAAGGTTAATTACGAGTTTCTTAATTTATATAAAAATGCAAGATGAAACGCGTATTGAAACCAATTCTGTTTCTTCAGCTAACTGATCCTTGAACAGGAATCCAACCACATGTCACACTACACAACTGTGATCTTCCGCAGGCACTTGAGGATGAATATGGAGGATGGGTTAGTCGTGATATCATGTATGTTTGTGTGCTTTAGCAGTTCAATCAAAATGTTGTTTCAAACTTCTAGTATATACTTGTTGATTGAGGAGATATAAGGTTAGTCTAGTGGTGAAGGAAGGAGGGAGGGGGGAGAGGTTGCAAGTTTGAATCCCCCGCTAACAAAACTAACAATACTAATAACTAACATTTGCCTATCTAAAAAAATAATATACTTGTTGATTGAAATAAGACTGTTGTCAATTTCATTAGATCTTTAAAAGCAGGCACTGTGACTATCCTACTTTATGGTTCTATGGCTAATACTACTATTCTTTTCTCTTTTTAGTATTCATTCTCATTCCTCTTGCTCATCCGATCCATGGCCTACCACACTTGACACTTTCAATGTTGTGAATAATTCTTTTTTTAACATGTTTTTTCTTATTTTTAGAATACATCGTCCTTAAATTACAGCCGTAAACAGAATTGAGGCCAATGAATAAAGAAATTGCTTGAATGTCAATGCAGAAGAGACTTCACAAACTATGCAGATGTGTGTTTTAGAGAGTTTGGTGATAGAGTCCAGTACTGGACTACTGTGAATGAGCCCAATGCCTTTGCCTTGGGTGGCTATGATCAAGGAACCTCCCCTCCTCAGCGATGTTCTCCCCCATTTTGCACTACAAACAGCACTAGGGGCAACTCAACATATGAACCCTACTTGGCAGTTCATCATATTTTGTTATCACATTCTTCAGCCGTGAGATTGTATAGAAGAAAGTATAGGGTACATCACCTAATCTTTTTCCATTGTGTATTTTACTTCATGGATTTTTTTTTTCAAAACTATTGTTACTTTCTAGGTGTTGGGATCTCAACATAGAATGTTCATGATTCCATAGAAACAAAATTAAATTAAATTGCAGGACCAACAACATGGATATGTTGGTATCTCTGTCTATACATTTGGGTTCATTCCTCTTACAGATTCAGAGAAAGACAAGGCAGCCTCCCAAAGAGCCCGTGATTTTTTAGTTGGTTGGTAAGTTACAAATCCTAACATTAGCGGTTATACTTCTGTTTCCATTATGTTCTTTTCTTTTTATCTGTACTCAAGAGTCTTGACAGGTGAATGTATGAGTATGATTGAAGATTCCATTTATGTTAAACCTTGTGTATATGATTGAAGTATTTGTAGTTCCTTACTTATAAGCCTAAAATTTTTGGTTTCTAGTATTTTTTGTTGTTGTTGATGATGAGTGATGACTATGATAACAAATTCATGTGAAGGATATGGCAGTTTTACTTTTATGTGCCTGCTTTATTGCAGGATTATTGAACCCTTGGTGCATGGAGACTATCCCATTTCCATGAAGAAAAATGCAGGTGCAAGAATTCCAACCTTCACAACTCGTGAATCCGAACAACTTAAGGGTTCAAGTGACTTTATAGGCGTAATTTACTACAACAATGTTAATGTCACGGACAATCCTGATGCTCTGAAGACCCCACTTAGAGATATCCTAGCAGACATGGCTGCAAGTTTAATCTGTACGCATTTTGTTATGTTTGAGCTTAATGAATTCAAAGGATTGAAGTTGAAGTTACTCAAATAAGCATGATGTACTAATTGTATTCATCGCATCTTTTTTTATGATATTTTGAAATTTTCAACTGATTGGACTTTAACTTCATTCAAGGCATATGATTCTCCAATAATTTGCTCAATCATGTCTATCACTTATTCTTGAATAGCTGGTGGAGCAAGTTGAATCATTCACCATCTTTCCTTGGTTTTGCAGATTTACAGGATCTATTTTCAGAGGAAGAGGTAGAGTTGAAAAATAAGCTTGAATTTATTCTCTTAATTAATTACTTCATTGTATAACTATTTGGCATTACTTGACTCAGTATCCTGTCACACCATGGAGTTTGCGGGAAGAGCTGAATAACTTCCAGCTCCATTATGGCAATCCTCCTATATTCATTCATGAAAATGGTCCCTCCTTCTCTCTCCTAAATAAACTTTCATACAATAGCAATGCATCTTTATGAGGGAACTGCTCTTTTTTTTATTATTGAACAACGGACATTTTTTTGTTAAAATAGACAAAGCCATTAAATAGCACTAGACATTTGGCGTCTCCCATCATCATAATGATTCTTCACATTGGCACCACCCCACCTTGTTTGCACATTCTCAATTGAATTGTAAAACTTAAGAATCAATGGATTTATTAAAAATTTGGTGAATCATTTATAACACACGCTGTCATTGTGGCACAAGGTGAGTTCAAATGGATTGAACTATCAATGAAAACTTGGCTTGTCTTGTTAGGTCAACGGACAATGAGCAATTCATCACTTCAAGATGTGTCAAGGGTGAAATACTTGCAAGGAAATATTGGTGGCGTGCTTGATGCCCTGAGGTATGAAGTCCTTGCTTCATTTTTTTCTCCTCGACAACCATATCATATAACTAATTTTCTTCACCATTACAAGAAGTTTTTAATAATTGATTGTGAATCTATTGAACCATATAGTTATATTGGGTTGTTGATATTCATCTTAAGAGCAAGTTACTTATTTAATGAATGAAACAAAATCCAAAACAGAACTGAAATAAGTCCCTAAAATTAACACTTCGGATTGTGATGTGCTTTCTAATAATCCTGAATTTTTCTCAGAGATGGATCAAACATAAAGGGGTATTTTGCATGGTCTTTTCTGGATTTATTTGAATTGCTGGCTGGATACAAATCGAGCTTCGGCCTATACTATGTTGATAGGGATGATCCAGAGCTGAAGAGATACCCAAAGCTATCTGCAAAATGGTACAAATGGTTTTTGAGAGGAACTATTGAACTCAAGAAGGATGCATCATTTGATTCTGTTGGCCATTTATTTCAATAGGTTCTATAATTTTTTGTATTACAACATTGTTGCATAGTGGTGTGTTTGACTTTCCGCTTCTATAAGAGATAAGGAATAAAATAGATGATTAAAAAAAAGAATAAGGAGCATTTTTGTAACTTCGTATTTAAAATCATTTTTCACTTATGTTTACTTCTGAATTCAATTATTTAATATGAATTCATCTTATGTGAAAAAAAAAAATATGAATTCATCTTTAAATTTATAATAAAAGGAATAATCAATAATGCAAATTTGGCTGATTTAGACGAAAATTCGACATAATAGATACATCTTCATTTCTGTCAATTTTCACTTGTTTTTTTTTTCTCATTTTCATATATTTTTGAAAAATGTGAATACATTATAATCAATTTATTGAAAGAGGGTTACTATTCAGTACGAAGGTTTTTATGCATGAAATGCACGATAGTACACTAGTAAAGCTTTTTAAGGTGAGCAATTTTTTAATAAAAAATTTGTACTCTATTGACAAAAATATGTTAGGGTCTGCTAGGGTTTCACGAGAACTCTCGGTGGAGGAGAAAGACCTGGTGGATAGGAGCGCTAAAAAGATTACAGGAGAGGGGGATCATGCGTTTACGGGTGACTCTTCTTAGCCGGTGAACTATGAAGATGTTATTGATATGAACAAAGTGTCGAAGTCATATACGAAGGCAGTGTTAGGGAGAAAATGAGTTTCATTACAGAGAGAAGATGAAGAGGACATGGATCATGATTATGTGTTTACTGAGGATGAGGAAGAAGACGGGGATGAGTTTTGTGGACTGGGGATTGAAGAGAGGAAGTTGGGGGAGTATGAGTGTTTGACACTTATTTTGTCTAAAAGCGAAGAGAAGAGGATACAAAGACCCTAGTCTAGTGCTGTTATTGTAAAGTTGTTAGGTTGAAAAATAAGGTTTAAGGCCCTAGAGACGAGACTTAAGCAAATATGGGTAAGGAATAGGGTTATCCATGTGATTGACCTAGTCAATGACTATTTCCTAGTCCAGTTTTCTAATAAGTAGGATAAGACTAAAGCGTTGACTGAGGATCCATAGTTGATATATGACCATTATTTAATAGTCCAAGAATGGAGCCCAAATTTTCACGTTTAAAATGAAGCAATAGAGAAGGTAGAAGTGTGGGTACACTTATCTAAGTTACCAATTGATTACTATGATGTGAAGGTCTTACATGTTGTGGGTGACAGGATTGGGAGGACACTAAGAGTTGATAAGAATGTGTTTTCTCAAGAAAGGGTAAATATGTTAGGCTATGTGTTGAGGTGGACTTGACAAAATCCCTTTTAGCTCTTTTTGAAATCAACTAGTGATTTTACAAAATTGGGTATGACGGGTTTCACCTTTTATGTCTCGTGTACGAGAAGTTTGGTCACTATGTAGAGGGATGTCCTAAGAAAGATGAGTAGCATTCATGGAATAGGCAATATGAAGTTGTTGATGATAATGGTTAGGGATGGAAGGACTTAAGAGTGGGCGAACATAAACCTAAAAGTCCTTGAATGTAGTGAAAAAGACAAGGCGTCATAGGAAAGGGAAAAAGAGAGACAATGGAGATCTTAATTCGATGCATAATCAAGGATCTAGCTATGGGATTTTGAGTAGACATCAAGATGAGGATAACCAAACAGGAGCAGGGAAACAACCAATGGTCTCAATAGTTAATGAGATAAGAGAAAATATGGTGACTAATGGAAATAAAGGATGGGGAGTTGACATAGGTGTTGGTAGTTCTTAGAAAAACATGTAGGGAATGTCAGGGCATGGGCAGTCAAAGGCCAATTTTGTTTATGAAAAGAAGACAAAGGTGGGATCCAAGGAGAAAGTTATAGTTTTAAGATCTGCTATGATTAATTTGGAGAAAAACAATGGGAATATCATCCCTAGGAAGAAAAAGGTCAATCATGGTGGGATTGTTGGTGGGGTTATCAAGGAAAATAATAAGGTTATTATAGTTAATCAAGATATGGAAGTGCAAAGAGCCCATGCATATGAGGAAGTGTCCCCTCACCAGATGATGCAAGAGGGGTCTTCATCAATCTTTCATCAACCTCGTCCTCCAAACTTAATAGTGGATGCCCAACATGGTAATCAATGCGTGGAAATGTCTAGTCCAGGCACCATGGTTCCCTTGGAGGGGACATAAATGGTGGATATGGATTGTGTGATGGAGACACCACTTAGTGTGGGTATGAATAGACAAAATAATAGAATTCTCATTTGGAATCGTAGAGGTGCTACCAATCCCTCCTTTTATAGATATCGCAAATAGTATTTTGATGTGCATAAACTTGATATGCTAGTTATCCTAGAAACTAGATTGGATCCCTTGAGACTCCAGAAAACCTTTATAAAGTTGGGGTTTGATGCTTTTGAATATTTGGAGACTAGGGGCTATGTTGGGGGTATTTGTGTGGTCTGGAAAAAGAATAAAATGGATGTTGTTGTTCACAAAACTCACTTCTAGTTTATCCATTTGAAGGTAAGGTTCATTAATGGTCCTTGGTGGTGGTTTTCTCCGGTGTATGCAAGTCCCCTAAAGAGTATGAGGAGTGATTTGTGGAAGGCCGTTCTACATCTAGCTTAGACCAAGTCCGATGCTTGGTTACTAGGAGGGGACTTTAACAATATTGCCAAGATGGAAGAGAAGAAAGGCAGAGCTCAAGTTTCTGATAAGTGTCGTATTTTTAGAGATAGAATCCAATCTAGTTGGTTGATGGACTTGGGCAATTAGAGGTCTATATTTACTTGGAGAGGCCATCAATGTATTTTTAAAAGGCTTGATCGAGCCTTGTGTAATGATCAATGGAGAATTACTTTTCCTAATGTTGGTGTGAGAGTTCTTCCCCATGTTGAGTTCTCAGACGTTCATCCCATTCTTATCTCGCTAAACTCTATGTCTCTTTTTCCCTTCAAAAGAAGGTTTAGATTTGAATGTGCCTAGATTTCCCATGCTTCTTATAGATAGTTTATGGAAGAATAGTGGAGGAATGATGTTGATTTGATTCATAATGTAGTTAACATGGAGCATCAATTTACTGAGTGGAAGTACAATGTCCTTGGAAGTATTAATGTGAGGAAGAAGAACCTCTTGGCCAAGATAGGTGGTATCCAAAGAAGAATCTAGGAGAGTTGCGGTAATAACTTTCTTTTTAGGTTGGAAAAAGATTTATAGAGGCAATTGGACTTGGTTCTTCACCATGAAGCGATGTCTTGGTATCAAAGATCCCGTAAAAAGTGACTTCAAGATGGTGATTGTAATACAAGATATTACCATCTAAAAACCATCATCAGAAATAAAAAGCAAGCTATTCAAAATGCTGCATAATGAGGAAGGAGTTTGGGTTGATGATGAAGAAAGAATTAAGGATATGCTAAATGCCTTTTATCATAATATTTTTTGGAATGATGATTTTGTTAGAATTTCTTGTGGAACTGATTTGTCCTTTCCTTCGATCTCTTATTAGACTTCAAAGTTGGTTGGTTTATGAGGAAGTTAAGCAGGCCTTGTTTGACATGGGTCCCTGAAAAGCCCTTGGGCTAGATGGTTACCCTACGGGCTTTTATCAAGATGCTTAGACCATTGTTAAAGATAGTTTTCTCATAACTTGCCAACTTTTATGATTTCATTCAGATAGAATTGTCACTGTTAACCAAACTCATATTTGTCTAATTCCTAAAATATCTCATCGTGAGTTTGTTAGCTAGTTTAGGCCCACTTCCCTGAAAAAAGAACAAAATAATAACATATAACAAAATCTTTCAAAATAGTGATATGTGTAAAGGTAGGGATAAAAAAGTAAATTTAACAGCCTAGCCTTTTCTTATCCTGTAAATAGATAGATTTATTTTTCTAAATCAATTTTATCTTAATCTTAAAATTTCTTTATCAAAATAAAAAAAATTGAACCAAATAAATGACTATTCTTGTGTTATTTTATTTCCTCCTGAGCCGGTCCGGTCCGGTCCGGTCCGGTTCAGTCAGAATCGGCTTTAAAGTTTTAACATAAAGCGAAGGCTGAGACAGATGTCTCCTGCGTTACAAGTTGCGTTCCGAGCTTGCCAACGCAAACGTATCGAGCCAGCCTCACAAGCTAGGGTTCTTCACCGCGCTCCACCCTTCTTCCCTCTCCCTTCGTCCCCTCCAATTGGTACCAATTTCTTCGACTCCGATTCCTTTCTTTAATTACTTTTCCCTCTCTTTTCTCTCCAAATCCCTAATCTCAGATTTCGATTTCTTTTATTCCATTCTTAACGCGCCTCTGTTCACCCACCTTTCTTTTTCATTTCCATCCGCGAGTTCCATGGATTTTGTTCATTCAATTTATTGCTGTAACTCGCTCACGCAGGCACCAAATTTCGTTTATCCCTGAGCGGATCTATTTTAATTTAATTTGTGAAATTTTGGCAAAAAAAATGAAAAACCCGCTACCACTTGAAACAATGAGCGTTTTGTTTGAAATTTAAATATAAGTAGCTTTGTCCTACTTTTGATCGGTGTCCTCGTGCTTGAAATGAAATTGTAAACTTTTTCATGTTTGTTAGTTCATCGTTATAATTGTTTTGAATATTCATTCACACTTGTTTTGTCCTTTGATGTAGGAATGTGTTTGTGACTTCATATGCTGGTAGTTGACATTTTGAAATTGTAACTGTGGTGGGAGCAATAATATATTTTGACATCATCATGGAGATACAGACTTGTGGCAGGCCGATTGACTCCTTGCTAGAGAAAGTGCTTTGTATGAATATTCTGTCGTCTGATTACTTCAAGGAGCTCTATCGATTGAAAACGTATCACGAAGTTATTGATGAGATCTACAATCAAGTTGATCACGTGGAGCCATGGATGACTGGGAATTGTCGCGGTCCTTCAACTGCATTTTGTCTTCTGTACAAGTTTTTTACTATGAAGCTCACCGTCAAGCAAATGCACGGGCTGTTAAAGCACCCCGATTCTCCTTACATAAGAGCGGTGTGTACACGTGCCTGACAATGAATATCGGACTTTACTGATTTTCTGTTTAGGGGTGAAAACATTCTGTGTTCATTATGGTATGCTTGTTTGTGCCTGAAAATTTTGTTGGTTTGTGCATTGATTTTCTGCTGACCATTTCTAATCAAGTTTAGGAATTTATGCTTGCTTTGAATAGTTGGTTATTTTCTACATCACAAGAGGAGATGCATGCACGTGAGACTATTTAATTGTATCGGAATCACTTGTTTGTAGCATAACTAATATATCTTGCATAGTTGAATTGCCATAACAGAGCCTAAACTGAATGTGTTGGTGGATTTTTGTTGAGTTGTCAAATGTAAGGTAGCCAAAATTGCATGTTAGATTGTAGGATTGTATGTTTCCATGATTTATGCTTGCTACCACGATCTCAGTCACACTCAAACACATCATTTGGTGAGATTGTCTGGTCTTGCTGTGATTAACTTTTTAATAAATGAATGTGTGTGTGTGTATTCTGGGATAGATTTCTTTGTTCATCATACACTTATCACTTTTTTATTTGCATTACTTGGGAATTATCCACTTTCATTTTGATTTGAGGTGGCCATGTTGTTATGGTTGCTTTATACCTTGTAGAACACATTTTGATTTTAATTGATGTAATTTTTATTTTCTCTTTATCTGTCTCTTCTCTCTGTGGTTGTGGTAAAGTATCATTTGGAGGAAAAAGGCAAAAGAAATGAAAACCTATTTTGTTTCAGTAACTACGTATTGCATAGTACATAAGAAATTATCAATCTCCCCACTTTCAAGTTGCTTCTAAAAATAATTTCTTTGAACGAACAATTGGTTTCTTTCTTGTAATAATTCAGTTCCTGAGAGCAAACCTTGGCACATTGGTAAGGATTTTTGCTTTATGATCCCAGAGATCATGGGTTCAAATCTTTGAAACAATCTCTCCATTTGCGGCAGTAAGGCTGCATACATCTACCCTCCCCAAAACCTATTAGGTAGGAGGCCTTGTGACTTGGTTATCTTTAATAATTCAATTCATCTTTTCCTTTTTAAGTCAAATTGTTACGATGTCAGGACTGTGCTAACCTGCATCTTATATCTATCTATCTATCTATCTATCTATATATATATATATATATATATATATATATTTTTTTTTTTTTTCCTTTTTTCTGTTGATCTCAAGTTTGTTTAATGAGATGAAGGATGATGCGATTATATTCTGCTTGGCATCAAAATAGAGACTGTGTTCTGTATGCAACATTCTCATTAGTGGTTTTTTCCCTGTACGTTTTTCTTAAGCTCTGTATTGATTATTTTTATTGTTTATAGGTTGGATTTCTCTATCTGAGATATTGTGCTGATCCGAAGACACTATGGAATTGGTTTGAGTCATATGTAAAAGATGATGAGGTATGATGACATGGCTATGATCTTTCTATATTCTGATTTTTTTTCCTATAATTTTTTACTTAAAATTAATAGATCATTGCCTTCTTTCATTTGTGTGTACTTTCTTCATGCCTCAAGTTGGATTTGATCAAAGTGGTGAAGCATGGGTATAATTTTTTTGTTATTCCATTTTGCATTTGTCTAAGCACTGAAAATACCATTGCTATATATGGAGCCATGCTAATAGCATGTCTTGTCAAAATATTTTGTGGGCCAAGTTTTTTCATATGATCTGCTTTTAAACAAACCTGTTTTTGGTAATTGATAGATGTTTTGCCCATTCATTCCTTTGCTTTGTAAGATAATTACTTGTTTGGGTTTCAGTTGTCTTGAATTATCTCCAATCTTGGAATATCATTTAAAGTGCTCCCTTAATTAATATATAAATTATTATTCATTTTAAATTTTGATGCTGTGTTTCAGGAATTTTCTCCCGGATCTAATGGTCGAATGACTACAATGGGTGTATATGTCCGTGATTTGCTTCTTGGACAGGTTTGTTATCCTTAAATCTTTCAGGCTATATTTTACATAAGAGCATGCTTCCTGGTTTACCCTCTTTGGACTCATGCTTCTGTTTTGCTTGTAGACAATGAAATGAATTTACATGATAGATTGGCAAATTATACCCTGACCTTTTTGACTTAGAGATTTTTAAATGTATGCCACACAATGGCAAGGGAAAAAAATCATTTGATTCGAGTACTAGTTAAACTGAGAATTCTCTCTTCAGAGCTCTCCTACCAGAATTCAGATGCATCACAAGATTGCAGATGCAGATATGTCCCTCATCATCCCATAATTTGGAGAACAGTATGAGGTGCTTTCGGTATCTTTGGACATAAAACTTTTATACCTACCAGTAATTTCTGATAAGAATTAGTTCCAAAGAATCTTCCTTTTATTTCTTTCACATTCTTTTTTTGATTGCATGCTCATGATGGTTGATTTCTCATCTCTAGAGCCACTACTCTGAGGCTTCCAGTAAAAAAATTGAGTACTTTTTCATCTAGTTGCTTTAGAGTAGAACCTCTGCCTGAAAGACATGCATGTTATCAATTTAGCACGTACAGATTAGTTTGATCCCCGGAAATAAATTGATAAAATTAAAAATCAATGACAAGTGTATCTTTCAGGGACTAAAGTGAGATCTTTCTCATTTCACTTATCATCATTTCTTCTTTTCTTTTCTTTTCTTTTTCCTTTTCTTTCTGAGATTGAGCTGATGTTTGTCTTTTTCATTGTTAATTTGCATTTTTGTTTCACCTGCAAATTTTATTTACCAGTTGTTTGTTACCTGATAGTATTAGACGATCCAGGTCTCACTTTTTACACCACCTCTAGTTGGGTATGTACTTCTGGCGTTGGAACATGTTCTAACTTTCAAGTCTTATGGAGCTATAATCCCTGTCTGTCTTTTTCTATTTATCTTCAAGTCTTTTTGGATTATCCTTTATGAAGCTTAATTTCTTTGAGGTCTTATAGAAAGATGTAGGCTAAATTGATAAATAATTTCTTTCTACTCGGCAATTTATGTCTTCAACCATTGTAACCTAATACATGGTAACAGTGGCTGGCCATATTATCATGCAGACAAGTACTAACTACCATTCTGTGTTATATAATATGTAGCTGTCCATCCTGAAATTTGGGAGGTTCAGTGTCAAAAGTCATCAAGTTTTGCTTGTACTTTTCTACTCTAGTTGATATGTATGTAAATGAGAGTTTGTCTGAGTTTCTATGTAAGGTGCTGGTTTGTTGGATTGTAAGTTTGTTTCAGTTTGTATTTTCATTTGCATTTTGATATTTATGTTATGGATGCATATTAACTTTAAGTTTGTATGTGTAAAATAATTCTATATAATGTAAACTTAATGTTTTTTTTAATTATATATCATATCCAACATTCAGTCTTTGACTGAAACTCTTGGAGAATAAATATTCTCAAGCCTGAGGTTGAACCTAGTTTTTTTTTTTTGTGTGTGTGTGTGTGTGAATTGATATTCTTGCCCATGAGACTGAATGTATCCTTGCTTTGATGGTTTCTACTTGTGTTAATTACTTAATTAGCTATGCTGCTAGAATGTTATTGGTAACTAAATTTGTTTTTTGCTTTCCTGATTAATTGTAAGGGCTTTTATAATGCTTATTGTTCACATTCCTAATACATGGTATTGTAAATTTTGAAGATGTACCGAGGATTTGTGTTAATTGCAACCCCTTGTTTCCCCTAAACAACTGATTCCGTTTCTGGAGTGGGGGAGTTGCTGGGACCCCCCTCCCCGCCAGCAGAAAGTGAGAGGCTTTAGAGGCCTTATAAGTACTTCGTATAAGGCTCTAGATGCCTTCCCAAAATCTTGAGGACTAAAAACTGAGTGATTCAAACTTATGGATATTTTTTATTCAAATGAAGGAGCAATAAATGCAAGAACTGAAACATCTAATTATGTTTTTAATGCATGGAAGGATTCTAGAGAGAGACACACATATAGTTCTTTCTATTCTCCCGTATAGTTAGTATTTATATCAATGTTAAATGTTTCTTTGGGTTAAGTGGTTACTACCTCTTCATGGTAGTTGTCATCTTTGTTCTGTGTTGATGTTTTATGATTTTGGGAATGTTGTGCATGGTACTATATGCCTTGGTTGGCAGACTTGATTGGTGCAGTTCCCAAGTTTACGATACCCCTTTAATACCTGATTATTTAACTATACTTTAAGGGATTGATGAGTCTGTTCTGCTGTTGCAGTATTATTTCGACACACTGTTTCCTCGCATCCCTGTTCCTGTATTGCGGCAGGTTGTGTCTAATCTTGAAAAGTTGAAGCTCCCCTCTACACATTCTGGTTCAACAGGGGAAACTACTCGTCATGGTTCTGATGATACTGCCCGTAGACCACCTTCTGTTAAAGCTGCCCTTTCAGTCTCTTTTGGTCAGCGGGCTCCACACCGGGCTTCCACAAGAGATTCTTCACCTATTCGCCGTACATTACCTTCTCATGAAAAAAATGGCAGTGATGACATAAGAAGATCTCCAAGTAATCGCCGCAGCCAGAGCCGTGAATATCCTGATAGGGAGAGGGATAGGGACCGAGACCGGTCACAGTCCAGAGACAGGGATCGGGAACGTGATAGAGACAGGGATCGGGAACGTGATAGGGACAGATACCGTGACCGAGATAGGAACAGGGAGTGGGAGCGAGATCGAGATCGAGACCGGGAAAGATACAGGGATCATGACTCGGAAAGAGATCAGGATAGGGACAGAATCAGGAGGAATAATGAGCGGGAAAGAGAGAGAGAGAGGAGTTACGATTATGACAAGAGGTCTAAGTACACAGAGAGAGAAAGCAGCCGGGATTATGACAATGGTAGTAGGCACTATCGTAGGAGCAGGAGTCGGAGCAGGAGCAGGAGTAGAAGTCGGAGCTTGCAAGCTGGCACTGGTCGGTATGAATCACGATCTAGTCCTCAGAGAGAGGAGAGTAAGAGAACTTCTGCTTCGAGTAATCTTGCTAAACTTAAAGATATGTATGGTGATTTAGGGGATAGTAAAGGAGATGCCAACATGGAAAGAATTCCTAGAAAGGATAGTGGAGGTGAAGAGGTTATTAGACTTGGCGGGTCTACTTGGAAGGATTAGTTATCATGGAATGCTTGTATCAGGTGTTGGATGGCTTTCATGGAGAAAAACATTGGGACTAGCCCTTTTGTTGCCAGATGTTTAGATTGGTGAATGCTATCTATAATTAGCATCATAGATAATGTATACTAAAATTTATTCCTGGTGCATTGAATTTCATGTTTTGTAATCGCAAGTTTTAGACTAAAAGATCATTTTATGTAGTCCTGAACTACCATGTTTACATTAATGGTTTAAACTTTGATATTTTACTTCGTTTCCGTACATATAAATAATTTAAGAATACTGTGTATTTTGAAACGCCTTCAGGAGGAAGATCGATAAGATATATGATGCCTTTATAATATGCTTCATGTAGCCGTCTAGATGGCATTAGTGGAAAAGCTTTAATACTATTTTCGAAATACGTTAGTGCCTTTTTTTAACATTATTATTATTATTATAGCATAGAATAACCAGGAAATCTACTTTAATTGAGTGACATTGCGTGTCATTTTATCGTGCTAGTTTTTAACATTTTTCCTATGATATTGACCATACCCTAAAGTAAAAGCCGTTCATAAATCATGATGGTTAGATTTTAGGCAAATAAAAGGCCAATTGTAGAGGTAGAGGTATTATTCTGATATTGCATATTAGTATTAGAATTAGTAGCATTGAATCCAAAAAGAATCCTTTCATGAATTAGGAGGAACTTAGCATGCAAATAATATGATGCTCTTAACATAAGCCTATCAGAAACTTAAAAGTAATGCAAAAAGCTTCTATAATTCCAAGAGAGAATAATGCGCAACACTACTGTCATACATGTTCTGTGAGAATATATGATGCTAAGGCAGAAATCTATATTTCTACATTTGAAAGTAATCCAAAAAGCTTCTATATTTCCGAGAGAATTTTGTGAGTTACACTACTGTCATACATGTTCTGAGACTATATGAAGAACTGGTAGAAATCTAGGATTCGGCATTTGTATAAAGCACTTCAGGCTCTTAAAATATTCCCTCACTATATTTTGACAAATCATTTGCTACAAGAACTTGGGAGATTAGAGGAAAAGCTTCTGTATCACTATATCAAAGGGATAAGAAAGCGTGTGGTTGGTTCCAGTAAGCTATTATTCACATTTGATAGAATGATATATGTGACGGACAAAGATCAAAGCAGCACGGAAACCCACAGTTCCAAGCATGAGAAAGAAACCATAACAAACGCAAGCCATGTAGCCAAAAAAGAAAGAGGTTTGCATGAAGCCAGACATATCTGATCTTGCATAATAGTAATACAGGCAGTACCCATATATGAACAACCCAGTTGATCCACCACAGAGGAAAGACCTAATCATGCCAAAAACAAAATCGTTAGTGAATGGAGGAATACGGATTAGGAAAACAGTGAGAGCACTCCCATGTAAAAAGTCTACATACCTCCACCACCACTCATGGTCCTCAGTAGCAAGCTGAAAGTATGTCAATGCCACAGTGACAAAAGCAGTGACAATCAAGAGGATGATGAAGACAATAAACAGAATGCTGTATATGGTGTAAATTTGGTGACCCCAGACACTAGCAAAAATGTAGTAGAGTTCAATGTAAATGGCACTGAATGGCAGAAAACCTGCCATAGCCATTTGAGCAAGAGTTGTACGGTACCAAGGTAGTTTTGGGATCTCCCTAGGATACTTATTGGTGCGGCAAGGAGCTTGAAACCCTGATTGGCTATTCTTACCAGCAATCCCACCCAGTACTAGTAAAGGTGAGGTTACAAGAGTCCATATGAGGAAAATAACCACAATTGTTCCGAACGGAAGCGCTGCGGTGGCGTTATAGGCGAGTGCAACGGTATTAAGAAAGCAGAATGTGAAAAACAAAGGTCCAGAGAACAAACTTCCAGTCAACAACAAAATTTTAACCTGTCAAGTAACAAATCAAAACCTCTATAAGTGTACTTCATTTAGGTTGCAGTGTACTTTCACTTGTTTAAAGCAAAGGCCAAAACAATTAAACATTGTTCTTTAATTATTATTCTGCCTAACAGACAGCATACTTACGGTTTGTAATCAAGAATATGTTTGATCCATATGGATTTTTAAAAGCTAGTAAACTACACAATATACTGATATCCAACAGGAATTTCAGCTAGAACTTCAATCAAATTCTCTAGCTACTCAGACAGAGAAATGCCTATGGAGTAATAATGTAATTGTACCCAGTTTTTTCCTTCAATCATGTAGTAGAAGGAAGCTGCATAGTAGCCCGCAATGCCAGACGTTAGTGCATATATGATCACCAGTGCAGTAAACAAAGCTCCCCTATTGTATGGATAGAAAACACCAACTAGAGCTAGCATAAAGATGAAGATTGTACTGAAAGAAGGAGCAAATAATCATGGTCAAGAAAGAGCTGAACAATACAAGGCAAACACCTTTAAAAGATAAGTACTTAAGCTGGTAACTCACAGTGTAAATAGCTGGGTTCCTGTTCCAAGTGCTGCTGCAAACAAAGACTTGAATCTTGGGTACCTGAACACATCACCATGGATATACTTCCATCCACTTTCCTCCTGGTCATCAACTGCTTCCTCATCAGGAGTAAACCTGTCATGTTTTGAAACGGTTGATACAATAAGTTCATCAAATTAAGAGGTTTAAATCCATGAAAGTACACACTGCTGAGATGTGTAAGTAAGAATGATTCTTACTTAACAAAATCATTCTTGAGCACACGCATGAGAATTATGGCCAGGAATCCAGTCAAGAGGAGAACAGTTGCACAAGAGTTGATGACAGAAAACCAATGAATTTCCAAGTTATGTGACAGTGAGGATGTCTGTGAGTATTTCTCCAGCCTCTTCTCAAATGGAGTATCTGTTTCAACCCATGTGGCAGAATATGTGAAGTCCACTTCTACTTCCTTATTTTCTGTCAGGTCCACAACTGCTTGTGGATCATTTTGAATGAAAACATCAATGATGCGATCCTTGTTGTACAGAATCTCAAAATGGACATGCTTGAAGAGATGGACTATGGCCCCAGTTTGATCATCCTTGTCTTCACTGTCAAATTTTCCTAGGAAACCCCAAATAGGCAAGTCATCATAGTACATTTGGTAGAAATAGTCCTTCAAGACAGCATGTCTGAATTGAGCAACCTCTTTTATTGTAAGCCTCTTTGTGCAGATACTTTCAGGTTCTATGTCAATTTGGAAGTCCAATTTGTAAGGAGCAACAACTAATCGATCACCGTTCAAAACTTCACCAAGATCTTCCCTCTTTTCTTCCACATTAGCTGCAGCCAACAGGTTTTGGAGTTAAAGGGAATAGGAGAAACCAAAGACATTAGTAGGAAATAGGAGAAAACAGAATGGTACTACTACTAGCAAACCAACCTGGTGAGCAAAAGGGAAGATCGAAATATCGGTATGTCTCACTGTGGTAAGGAAGAAAAACGGGAAAGCACAAAGAATTAATAAAGTCATTTTATTGTGAGGATGAAATTTATGCCTATGATAACTATGCTTTAGAAATTAATACTCGCATTAGACTATTCGAATATACATTCTTATATACAGGCATTAAGATTAATGGATTTAGTAGTCTTTCAGTAAAAAATATTGCACTTTCTTTCTAGGCCATAGAATAATCAAACTTGAATAAAAGGAAATGGAATGGTAGAGGTAAAAATCCAGAGGGGATGCATTAGAACATTACTTGATTATGAAGGTATTAAGTCTTATATTAAAATAATTTAAAGGTCAACTCTGCCAGCCTGATCGCTTGAATTCATTCTAAATTTCCATTGAACATAGCCTACAATTTCTGAATTTGACATTGAAACAAAGGAAACTAAAATCTCTTGTTTTTTGAGTTTCCTACAGTGAAATAGAAAGTATTCATAACAAATATCACAGTTTCTGAGCCACATTTATTTCTTCCTCATCCACAGTGAAGAATTAATCCCTTTCATCACTCAAACAACTAGATTTCACTGATCAAAGTCTTGAACAGGTTCCAAAATCCAAATCCACAGCACAAGATGAAGAGGTCATTGAATCTTCATTACACATAAATCAGAACAACACTAAGGGATGAAAGATGCAAGGCACCCAAAATCCAGAGGAAATCTCATCCTCAAAATTGTAACCCCATCATAACACAACAACAACAACAAAAAATACTTTTTTTTAAATTGTTGGGATTGAAATGTTCTAAAATCTGAAGCATAAACATGAATTGTTGAAAGTGAGAGTGAGATAGATTTAAAATCTGACCTGGGGTTGTGAAAGGGTCCCACCTTGTTGGCATAAAAGGGAACGAAATCTCCTTTCATGTAACGGTGATCCGATGCATCAGATGTGACATTACTTAAGCAGCACCACAGGATCACAATGGCACGAACCAAACATGCCGTTGACTTTTCCATACAAACACAGATTGAGAGAGAGAGAGAGAGAGAAACAAAGAGAGACTCTCCAATGCAATGGCTTCTTCTTGCACTTATAAGCCAAATAAGTGCATGAGAGTGAGAAAGAAGAAGAGGGAATCTCCACAACGTTAGTTCTTTTAACCAAAAGAAAAGAGAGAAAATGAAGAACGAAATATTAAAAAAGAGTTAAGAAGATTTGAATTTCCAGTTTCCACGCACTTCTTCTAACATTGTAATGAATGATGGTCGTTTTCTAAGGAGTTGAAAAATGAATCATCTTCGTGAATGGGGAATGATGACAAACAAATACAAACATACGTGCCTAACACGAACAAATGGCGCAATCGCATCGTGCCTAAACATTCTCTTCGCTTTCAACAACATATGTGTATCCGTCCACTTTTGTTATGTCATTTAAGATTTGATAAATATTAAGGTTGTTCCTCCTCTGATTTATTTCACGAGACAACATCGTTTTTCTTGTGGTGATAATCATAATTCAACTCGCCACTTGATCTTTACCTTGTATTCATAACAATTAGGCAAATAGCTGCTTGCCACCTTTTGTTCATGGAATATGTCACGTACGATATTCATTTTCTTTTTACCCCTCATTACTAGTTTCTTAATTAAATAAATTATTTAACTTTTATTAACTGCTATTTTCATGAATACGCGTTTGGATATTGATCTCCTATAATTAATAACGGGCCAGTATTTAACAACTTATATCTAAAGAAAATATGAGTGGTGTGATAATTACCTTTCACTCAAAAGCTTAATCGACTTTCTAAAAAATAAAAAGTTTGGCACTCTTTCTTTGTGAATGGGTGGAGTTAGGTAATATTACATCAATGCGATGAATTTTGGATTAATGGACAGTATATTTGACAATTCACACCATGTACACATATAATAAAAGGATTTAATTTAATTATGGTGTTATCTATGACACCCTCTACCCCTCACATATATATTAATAAAGTAATAAAAATTCAAATATTAATTAAAAGTATTTTTTTAAAACATTTTTAAATACAAGCCTTTCAAAGGGATAAAAGGTTTAGATTCATTTTCTTTTACATCATATTCAAACTTGTCCAAATAAATAATAAAGTTATCTCGGCTTAAACAAGGTCGTCTAACTTCATACAATTAATATAAAATCTTATATCCCAATGTCACATCCTATTAGAACGTTGTATCTCGACGTAATTCAGCATAAGGTTCCTTAAAGCAATTTACCTAGTCATCTACTCCTCGAACACAAAGTTCAAGATCACATGATCTAAGAACAAACAATACACTGGGAGTGAGTTATCACATTCCTAACTAATAGAGAAACAAGACAACTAGATATACATATCATATAAATCAAATAAAATTTACTTACACTTAACTCACGTAATTCCGCCACTTTATCATTCAAAGTTCACTTTTCAACCATCAATCACACTTTTCAATCATCAATTTCATAATAAACAATTAGCAAACGCATGAGACAGTTATGCTAAGACTCAAGCCTATATGCAATGTGATATCATGTCAGTGAAATCAAATCCACGAGGAACAAACTATGTAAACCTATAGTTTGGAAGACCCAATATATTCCTATAAAGAAACTATAAATAAGAAAAATAAGGGTGTTTGCACAAGAAATTTCATATATTATTATTTAAATCATATAATTAATAATACATTTACATTATAAAATGACAATGTATTGTCTCTCACAATGTCAACGCATGAAATTAATGTCACAATTAAAAGAAAAAAGATTTAATCTACTATTAAAAAAATACTATAACACCATTAATTAAAAAGCAGATATAAAAATATAGTAGAAAAAGAATTATACATTTTTACATTTTGATTAATAGATCAACTTGGTATTCGTGTGAAAAATTAGAAATGGACCAACTTGGTTAATAGATCAAATGAAAATATGAAATAAACAGTTTTATATTTTGATCTATTAACTAATAGGGGGAAAGGTCACTTTCCTTTCCTCTATGTACCCCTTCTCTCTTCTCCAAATTTTAAGATATAATTAAATAATTTTAAAATTAACAAAGTAAACAAGTGAAGGTAGAAAGTTGAAAAAAATAGTACGAAGATTAAAAAATATATATTTTTTCAGAGAAAATATTAAAAAAAAATACGCCTCTAAAAAGAAGTTATCGTTGCTTCATAAAAGTGAAGAAACAATACTCCTCTAAAAAAAACGTGAAGAATCACTAATGACTCATTAACTTATATGCTATAATGATATAGATAGTCGGGTCGAGTCACTTGCGTATAAATAGGTTCAGGTTCTAACTTTAATTCTATTGTTCTTTTATGGTTTTCATGCTTCTATATACAGTGATTATATGCCATTATTTTTAACTTTTCTTTTCCGTATTTTGTTATATTGTTTAGAAAATTCTGTTATTTGCTAACACAATGTATTGCATGATGGGAAAGCATGCATTTTACATGAATGTAGAGGTGAATATTACACTAGAATTATAAATAAATAAAAAAATCACTAGATTTTTTTATAACAAAAGTCCCTGCATTTAGAGATATTTAAAAGAATTTGTTATATTTAAAAGAAATAAATTCATGTTTAATTTTATCATAAAAGTACACCAACCAGAAACTATATATTTATACATAATTTTATTCAACTTACCCACCTTTAAGAAAGTCATTAACTCAGAATTCATCATTTTAAAACATCAAGTTATAAACCCTCACCCAAATTAAGTTCCCAAAATGTGGTCATATAACTCAACTTTCCTTTAATTCATAACCCAAACCATGTGCAGTCTATTTTACTGTGTCCATTCATACATTTATATATAATAATATATAAAACTTGAAGTCATCAACAGAGATATTTCACTTATCACTAAGGATAAAGCCAAAGAGGTACTATTACATAAAAAATTAAAAACCAAAGAGGTACTAGTAGTTAATACCAGTCTTCATAAAGTAGGCTACTCCTTACCTTTTAACTCTTATCCCTATCGACTTGAACGTCACAGTTTTGCATGTGATACTCTTAGTATTGGTGACATCGGAAGACTTTCATGAAAGATCACCAATTCTAACAAAACTACAAGTTACATTATCATTACTCTTAGAGTGTGTTTAGATAGAGAATTTTAACTGAGGAAAGTAATTTATCAGAGAATTTGAATTTCTGTAGTTTAGAATTCATTGTTTGGATGTTTTATATGAAAAATTTAAAATTTTGAAATTTTAAAACAGAATTTTAAACAACTAAAAATTTGAAATTTCAATTTTCTTCTAAAAGGTGAGAAATTGAAATTTTCTTCTTATAGTAAGCTCCTAAAATATCGATCGGGTGTGAGCATAGAGGAACATGTATAACTAGCACACCAATCATATTTTCTTTTTTTTCATTCATTTTTTTTCATCCTCATAATTTTAATTTTTTTATCCAAACACAAAATTTTGAAAATAAAACAATTTCAATTGAAGTATTTGAAATTCTTAGAATTTAAAATTTGTCCAGGCTAATTTGGAACATTATCTATTAATTTTTAGAAGATAAGTAATTGCTTTAGGTTAACAAATATAAACAATTAATATTATGGCTGATTTTGGCGAGAGTAATGGAAACAATAATCAATGGTAGAGGGGGAGCGGGGGTTGCGAAAGCAACACAAGAGCAAACAATCGTCTCATACTTGTGAATCATTTAAAATTTATTCTTTTCTCAATTAGTCCTAGAGCTATTTAAAATCTTACTTGGACTTCTCTTATAAAGAATGTTCACTAAACATTGTGACTTTTTTTTCTTTCTTTTTTTTTCAATTTTCAATCCCATCGTAACGTCTACAATCCATTGTCAAAGCCACACCGCTTAGTGAGTCAATTCATTTCTTGCATGCATTAGAAACCACCATTGCCATGATCTCTGTTTGCCTATGGCCCTCTACTTCGTGGCCTTGGACATAAGCAATAAAGTATCAACATTACACATTCACATTACATCTTAAAATTCATCATTATACTCCAAATAACACCCATTACCACGAGCTCATAAATTTTTCTTGTCTTCACCTCTGTTATGGGTCATAGATCGGATTTAATTGATTTGAAAAATCATTCAACTCTAAGGCAATTGTTTCCTGCACCTCTTTAACTTTCCAAAAAGCCTAATCTGAAATGTAATTTTACAATCTGGATTAGCCTTTCTAGAATGTAATCCAGAATGCAAATTTTTACATTCTAGAATGGCTAATCCAAATGTAAATTACATTCCAGAATGGGATGCAGGAAGCAAATCTGGAGGTACACGAAGCAATTGTCCAACTCTATTTAGTGTTTGAATTGGGTTTAAGGCCCAATCTTCTGATCAGAACACCTTGGCCCAAAGAAAAGTTTCAATCCAATTTATCAAGTATTAATTGAAGTTAACGTCAACATTCAAGTGCATGAACACTACAATGCACGTATGAACAAGGAAGAAAATCTTAGTTCAGAATAAAGTTATCTTGTTGTTACACTTGAATTGTTTCTAATGTGATAAACATTTTAGCTCACAAGTTTATTAGCTTGTTCAGTGATAGACCTATTAGCTTGTAAATTTGTTGGATTTTCAGTGATAGACCATTTTAGCCCGTTTATATCACTAAAGATGCATTCCTCAGTTTTTTTTTGTGTGTGCATGTGTGATCTCCAATTTAATACCAAAAAAAAATTATGAAAATAAGCCAAGATCAATATCTTGACGATAGTTTATTGGTTAGTGATTGAAATATAAGCATAAGTCTCGCTTGTAACCCAACTCAATTGCCGGCTGCTTATTGTACAATATTGCCTTCTCCATGATTAAATATCAATTTTACATCCGGAAGCATTAGTGATAATGAAAGTTGTTTGTTAAAAAAAAAACAAATTTTCTTTGATGATAAAAAAACCGTATAATATTGCATTGTATATGTTTCCGCGTGATGAACATTTCATGATATTTTGGGAACAGTCTCTCATGGTAACCAATTGTGATTTATGACATCAAAGCACAGTCGATGATTGCTTCATGATAATGACTAGAGAGCTAAAAATAAGGTATAGATATGATTCTAATCAAACATAGAAGCGGATTTCGGGATCGTGTTTGCTCAAAATCATTCATGCATCAACGCTTGGCATGTACGTGCTAGGATAACACATATAATAACCCCTTCAAAGTTCAAAGATTCTCTCATAGGTTTTGGATGAGACAAGAGTTGGAAAAGACAAAGTGTCTAATAAGATTTATTTTTAGAACTAATCTCACTCTGTTGGTTTTTGTGATGTTAAAAAACTTAGTTATTAGTTATAAATTTATGTGTTACTAATGACTTCTTGTTAACAGATAGGCATTGTAATGGTGGTGTCAATCTAGTTGAGATTTTTTCTATTTTTATTTTATTTGTCGATTTTCTCTCCTTAAAAAAATGTCTTACTAACCTTGTGGATGCCGTTTACTACATATATAGGATCTTTTTCAATTTTACATTTCCTTTGTGAATATTATCATTTCATTATTTTGATATTTATCCTCAACATCTTTTTTCTTCTTTTTTTTTTCAAACAACTTATAAATCATTTCTCTCTCATTAAAATGCACGTAAACTTTGAAAAAGTGGCCTATATTATTGTAGTGGGATTGCATTTTTAGTGGACACTTTCACTTACTATTGTTATTACTATTAAACCAGAAATTTAAGGAGTTTAAAATTTATCCATTTAGAACACTCAGGAGGTTTAGGTTGTAATATTTATCAATCCTTTTTAGATCCCATTAGATGGGAGTCTCTTACACCGAATCATCCTTTTTTAAAAGAAAAATGTTAACATTAGATTTTAGGACTGATTTTAAACATTTCAAAATGCTAAGTTTTTATTTGCAAAGTAATTACTACATCGAAAATACAAAAAAAAAAAAAACAATTTCTTTCTCATCAATAAAAACTTGCCTTCCCGGATACTTAAAACTAGACCTTTTTGAACTAACGTTATGCAATTGTTTTTATTTTTGTAAATGATCCCATACCCACAACTACAATGTATGTATTAATAACACGGCATGACCTCTGATTGGAGTTTATGAAAGAGTAGCAACTGAAAACTCAATTTCATTTACATGCCATGCATATATATGAATTTGGAAGATTTCCATGTTTGGCGTAAGACAAATGGTGTGAAAATTGAAATGCCCTGTTCATTCCTGTTGAAATCCGTAAAACCTTCTAGTTCAATTGTGAATAGTCAATAATAATAAGTGGAACTTATTATACTGCAACAGAAATTCCTTTTGTCATTACATTGTAACAGATTTGGTATAAACTAATAAGAAAGCATCACAAGGAGTTCTAGTTTATGCAAAAAGCACTGACATTGACATATGTAACACATGAATGAGAGGGTACTTCTCTTTTAATCCTTGGTCCTAATAATGGTAATGGAACCTCTACCCCGTGTGTGAATCCTAGTAACGGATGCCACTTCTTTTCCTGACAAACCAAAACTTCCTCGGACTAATTTGCATGGATTTGTCACAGAATCTTTCACAGGATGAGGAATTGGCTTTGATGCTGATGGGGTGCTGAGAATTTGGTGGTTGATATCTTTGAGTGTTGTTTCCCCTTCAACTCCTCCAGACTTCACCAATTTAAAGGGGAAAGCAACTTTCTTCCTTTGACCTTCTTGGTAACACCATGAGAAAAGGAACAAAAAGGACATGTAAGTGAACCATTATAACTTTGAAAACAAACTAAGATGAGTAAGTCGTGGAATAAAGAGAAAAGGGTCATGCTAAATCAAGGACAGTTCATTTTTTGTTTCAACAAAAGCATGTGATGAATGAAACTAGAGCATCATTTTTGTCTGACTCACCATATGCATAGCTACTCCTAGCAGGATCATGTTTGATTGCAGCTTCATGTGTGTCACCTTGTGGCGATGATGATAGGTTTGTAGTGATGAACCTTTTTTGGTGTCTAAAGCCACAATCTACAAAGGTGGTGAGGAGATGCATCAGTTATACATTAACATAATGCTATGTTTTCTTTTTCAATTACTATGACTTGATAAAACTCCATACTCCATCACCAAACTTCATACACTTGGCCAAAGAATTTGCATCAAACAGTTAAGAAAAAGCAAAAATCAAAAGAACAATTGATGATCAATTACCAATTGACTGTGGAATTGCCGAACATAGATTGAAAAAGATACAAAAGCATACATACCATGAAGGGGTTGGCCTGTTGTGTAAAATATTGGAAATTCATCTACCTGATCATCCAAATGATGAATTTTCAGTCATAGGAATTTGACAATTACAACTTTTGCTAAGAATTACACAATTACGCAAATTAATATAACCTTTCCATCCGTAGAGCAGGAAGATAAATTTTGTTCCTTGCACCAAATGCCCCTGCCTGCAATGGCATCTTGAAGGTACCCAGTAGATGTATCAGACTGAAACCAAGGCTCTGGTGTAGGCATAAGCAAATTAAGATCACAATTCACAAACAAGTAGGACTAATGGTGTCAGTCATTAGCCTTCTAAGAAACAAATGTAGCCTAAATAAGAATACAGTAATATACAAATGAAAAGGTAAATATTATTATATAGGATATGTACCAAGTGTCTGATCTGAATGAGTGGCTCCAATCTCCAATTCCATGGAACTGGAGCAGATAGAAGACAAGCTTTTGAGGTGTGAGTGTGACATAGCGGGAAAGCCTTCTCTTTCTGCAAGTCAATTGAATTTGGTTTTAAAATTCATATTTGATATATATATAGTACTCTCTTGTATTTTTTAAAAATAAAATTTAAAAGAGGATAAGATTAAAGTATGGTTGTTAAAAATTGAAAAGGATGATATACCTAATTAAATTAAAAAAAAAATTTTTTAAGAAAGGCTAGTTTAGTCAACATGATAATTCATTGTTTTAAGATCTCATCACTTTGTCCTATTTTATTTACCAATTAAGATTGAATAAATAGTCAAATTGGTACTCAGAAGTGTGATATGGTGACAAATTGTTAACTCATAGTGCACCAACCAAATTTGTCAGTAGTAAAATACTCGAAAGTTCGAGTGTCAAATCCATCGGGATTTGTTTGTACTTAATCCAAATCCAATTTACAAGCAAAAGATAAGAAAAATAAAATAATAGATAAATAAAGATAGGAGATAAGATAAAGATTTAAAAGTAAAGATAAAATATTTAAAGTTAAAAATAAAAGATAGAAAAGATAAAATATTTAAATTAAAAGATGATAAAAATAAAAAGAGATAAGATAAGAAAAATAAAAGATTAAGATGAAGATAAAGAAAGATAAATTTCAAATGTGATAATGTTAGGACTTAACCTGTCTTATTTGTATGAAGTGAACAATATTGACTTTTTAGGTCTGTCATACCCTAACTAAGAATTTAGTCTCTTGTAGTCATAAGAGGCCTTACACTAGAAAATGGTTTTATGGAAAAATGATAGAAAAAGAAAGATTTCCCCTACTAGAGATACTCAGGCTTAGAATATATTTATTAGAGAATTCTGACTCTTTAGGGTCATGTCTTTTCTCCTTGGCTTGACTCCCTTTTTATAGCTATTGGAGTGGACTTGAGCTTGACTCCCTATCTATAATTACTAGAGTGGACTTGGGTCCGATGCTAAAAAATCTTCCTTATTTATATTTTTTATATTTTCTAGATTTTTTTGCTTTTAATCCCTTATTTTCATATCTGCAAGTCATAAATAAGAAAAATATCAATTTCTAATATTTAAGACAAAAATAATTGCTAAATAAATATTTTTAAAGATATTTTCAATATATTTTTATTATAAAAAATAGCTCATATTTAACAGTTATCACAAATTGATCCCAAAAAGATGAAAAATATAAATTTAGTCCTTGAATGTGAAAAAGTGCGACAAATTAATTGTGTTGTTAATTTGGGAGACTATTTTGTAATTTAGTTGTAATGTTTAAGGACTAATTTGATAATAAGTTTTATTTCTAAATGACTAATTTAACATTAAATTGTAAATTTTAGGGACCAAATTGTCATTAAATTATTTGCAGTATTAATTGTTGTACTTTTTGCACATTTAAGAATTAAATTTTAATTTTTTATCTTTCAAGGACTATTCTATCAGCACCTCACATTTTTAGGGACGAATTTGACTATTTATCCAATTAAGATTTATATTGTATTATCTTATTCACCGATTTGTCCTATCTTATTCACCAATTAAGACTTGTGTTAAAATCTAACACAATTATATTCTTATTATTTTTCCTTACAATTGAACAATTCTTTGTATTTTACATTATCATCGAATCACAAATCATTATTTTAATTATTTTAAGATAATTATTTTAAAAGTCAAACAAACTTACTATACATAATAGATTATGATTGAATGACCGTGTAAAATTTTATACAATTTCAGTATATAACCATTTTTCTCTAATTCTTTTTTACCTTTTTCATTGAACAAGTTAGATGTCTCCCTTTTCATATTTGAATAAAAAAGGAGATAAAAAAATATTGGTAAACTTTTAACAACTTAGATGTCTCCCTTTTCATATTTGAATAAAAAAGGAGATAAACACAAACAAATTATAACAATTTATATTTGCAAGTGTTTTGATCACAAGGTGTGTATATTATTAACTAATGTCAAATAAATCATTTTTGTCTCTAGATTTATTTGCATGGTACAGTTTGTATTTGCAAGTGTTTTTTATTGCAAAAGAAAATCATGTGTCCTAAAAGGAAAAAAAAATTCTATTATGTTGTGTTTTACGGTAATTCTAGACTCCATTAGAAGCTTTACACACCTCTTATAGCCGAAGAATTTCAAGAAAACAATTAAAAAATAAAATAAAGACAGAAGAACAAATGAAGGACCATGAACATATTGACAATGGATTTGCTGAACAAAATCAACATAGATTGACAAAAGATACCAAGACATACCGCAAAGGGATTGGGCCGTTGCGGAACATGTTGGAAATTGATTCACCTGGTCATCCAAATAATGCATTTTCGGTCGTTGCTTCATGTATTCCCCAAGGTGCTTCTTGCATTCTTTTCGAAATATTTTTTTGACCTTCTAGATTGGTCATTTCGGAATCAAAAAAGGAAATACATTAATTTTACATTTTAGATTAATCATTCTCAAGACAAAAATGAAGTGGTTGATGTAACTGGGAAGTGCATTACTTAGATAATAAGGTAGATCAATTTCCAACATTTAACACAATGGCCTAATCCCTTCCTTTGTCAATCTAAGTTGATTTTCTTCGGCTTCAGCAAAGCCATTGTGTTTTTTTTTTTTTTTTTGCAAGGCCAAAAAAGAGCCCATTATATTAATGGTTATAGTAATTGCAACATATGACTACAATCCTCACAAGTAGTGAAAAAGGTTGTATCTAACTTCCTGATAGGCCCTACATAAGCATATACAAGTATCACCCCCTACAAACATCAGTATTGCATAAACTAATGTCAAAAAAGAAAACAAACATTCCCATCAAAGGGGGAGTCCACCCAACTCCATCTGAGAGAAGAATGTTGCTTGAATTAGGAAATAGACGTTATACACAACATTGGATCCATTGTCCAATCATAAAATGAAAATGTTGTTGTCTTTTCCTTTGCCTTAACCCAACTCCACACCTTAAACATAAATTTGTCATGCAATTCCTCCACTAATACCAGCTTATCTGCAAAGACTGCCTCATTTCTTGTATTCCAAATGGTTCATATTCAAGCCATCCAAATAGACAACATCCAACATTTCCATTTCATCGTGGCCCCCTCTCCTCTAAAGCCTAACATGTGTTACTAAGGGGTACTTGGCATCGGTTCTTGCATACCTATCCACAAGCAGCACTGCTGCCAACATGCATATGCAAAACTACAATTAAATAAAAGGTGAGTTGTTGATTCTTGTTGCTCCTTGTATATTGGACATAAATTAATGAAATTTGTACCACCTATTCCTCTTTTTTCCAGCTAGTCCTTTGTCTGAATACGATTCAACAACTCCCTCCAAGCAAAAACCAACACTTTGGAAGGGACCTTGGCCTTCCATAAGATATCAAACAAATTTTGTTGTTCACTTTGAGGCAAGTTCTGCATTAGAAAATACGTATTTCTGATAGAGAATTCACCTCCTTCAGCGCTTCTCCACATCCATGAGTCACTTCCTTCCACCTTCAAATTGGCTCTCTTTAGCATGGCCATCAATTGCACTTCTAACTCTAGCTCTCATTCCCTCAAACTTCTCTTCCACTGTGATTTCCAATTCCATCGACCTTCCTCCCAAAATTCCATTTGAAGCAATGTTACATCCTGATTTAGGAAGACTAGAATAATCTTAGGAATAGTCTGATTAAAGGAACCTTAGCGAATCATTTATCCCTTCAAAATAAGATAGATTCACCTTTTTTCACCTTCCTCCATACCTATTGTTCAAACAAGTCATTCACATTATCTGCCTCTGTCATGCTTAGCACATCACTCAATCATTTGGAAATAGATGTTGAGCTTAAAATTGTTCTCATATCCCTTACTGGACCATATTTAGCTATTAGTATTTTAGCCCACATTGTCTTTTCCTTTTCAAGTTGACGCCACTTCCATTTCACAATTAACGCCTTATTAAACAACTCCACATTTTTTAAACCTAGACCTTCATTCACCTTTGGTTGGCAAATATTATCCCAACTAACCCATACTACTGTCCTTTGTTCTGGATTTCCTCCTCATAGAAAATTGTCTTGCATTGCCTTGATATTGTCCACCACTAATTTGGGAGCTTTATAGAAGGAAAGAAAAAATAATGGAATCATTGTTAGGCATGAATTAATAAGACTGACTCGCTCCCAATTGAGATTACTTTTTGCTTCCATGGAGCCATTTTCCTCTTTAGTTTTAGCAGCGCCGGTTCCCAAGTTCGAATCCTCTTCAGAAAAGCCCCTAGTGGAATCCCCAAGTAAACAAAGGGCATTTCCAAGGTAAAGCAGTTTAGCATAACCGCAAATCTTTGTATATCTCTTTCACAAACTCCTATCCCTCCAATGGTACTCTTATGGAAATTAACACGCAATTCTGCTGCCACTTCATAACTTCTCAAGATTGCTTTCAATGTCAAAACATTCTTTAGATCTGATTTTAGAAATCCATTGTTAATATGATCATGGTCATCAATTTGTTCCTCATTCTTTTGTGTTGATTATGTTTCTTTTTAGGATATATGATTTTTTAAATCAAAACACTAGCAAATACGAGGTGTACCATGCAAATAAATCTAGGGAAAAAAATGATTTAGTTAATAATCTATATGAACCTTCTAATCAAAACAGTGTTATAAATTGTTTGTCTTCCTTTTTATTCAAATATGAAGAAAAAAAATCTAACCAAGGGAAAGAGGATGATACATAATATGCATTTATAAGAGACCTTTGTTTTTTATTATCAAAAATACCGAAGGTTTACAATAACCTATCTACCTTATTTAACTAATTGAATTAAATCTCTTGATATTTATATCCGAACTTAAATTTTCCTCAAAATAAAAACAAAAAAAATTTAAACCTACAGCTTATCAAATATGATATCTTACCACCGGAACGGAAAAAAAAATGAAAACTGCACAAAAAATATGACAACTTGGTCCATTCAACCAATGCTATGAAATTTAGACTACTAAGTAATATCTTGTTGCTTGTACCTACCCGTCTTTCATTATTCTCCTTGGGTAACACCCAATTCCATTCCTTCTTTTGTTTTGACTAATCCTTTGGCGTTGCGTTGGTCATACCTTTCTCGCAAGTTTGTGATTTTCCACCTGAACTTTGTGTGTAAATCAAAACTTCACTTTTAAAATTCAACTCAGACGCTAAATATAAGTGTTGTTTTTTTAGCAATAAAGTTTTTTTAGCTGACGCATTAAATTTATTTGCACAAGAACTATTAGCATATAGGCATATTAATCTAATCACCTAAATTTCTTGCTTTTCACATAATTTATCAGAAGTCTATTTGTGTCTCTGTCTCTTTTGTATATGGTGTAATACTTCTCTATTATAATTACAGCAAGATGTGCATGTTAAAACTTATTATTAGTTTATTACTATAGGATGTTACCCAATACACGTTTATATATACATAAATAGATGGTCAGATAGATAATTCTATTAAGTTATCAATATTTATTCCAATTAACTTCGCAACAATTCATTCACCCACTTAATATTTTCTACATATATATATAAAAAAAATTCAACTTGTAAAAAATAAAATAAAAAATATTTGGATCATAGCGAGTTATCATCAAATCTAAAGACATGGGACAACTAAAAGTCTAAAATTATAATAGAGAGGCAAGTTGTAAAGAGATTTGTCAAGCTTCTTTATTTCTAGTAACAAAAACTTTTACAAAGTAGATTTTAGAAGCAAAAGGATTTTATCTTCTCTCTCTTCCCTTTATTCGTTATGCTTGTTTCTTTTTTAAACTAAAAAAAAATAGTGATGTTAAGAACAATCATTTTCTTTGTTCTTTTCTAGTAATGTCTTTTCAAGAAACTAATCAATAAGTGATTCTAGAAAGCAATTAGAAGCTAATCATAGGTGAATTGGGGGAATTAGACAGGACAAATGGCACTACAATGGCATAATCTAGTGTTTTCCTGTGGACTAGTACTGTGTGGGAAAACAAGATTCATTGTCTGTCTATGTGTATGTCTCCTTTATGCCATATTCCACACCATCTTAATTTGTCACAAATTCCGCCTTCAACACTTATCTTTAAGGAACAAAGCACACACACTCCATCTTATTCTAGTGCTTTCACCAACATTCTTCTCTTATCTAGTAGTACTTTTCAAAACCAGGGGCGCAGTTAAATTGCCCTGAATACCAAACAACACAAACACCAACTATAAAACCAGAACTGAACCTTTCAGTTTTTGGCATCATCATTCAGATATGGCAAAGGCACGAACTGTTGGAGTAGCCGTGGACTTTTCTCCTACCAGCAAATTAGCTCTTCGTTGGGCCGTTGATAATCTCATCAACAAAGGTGATCAAATCATCTTGATCACTGTTCAGCCTCCCCAAGCTCATCACACCCGAAAGGAGCTTTTTGAGGACACTGGTTCACGTTAGTGCCTCCTTTCCCTTTTATGTTAGTTATGCATATATATATACATATACATCGTAATCGACAAAACTTAAATATTAATTCCTTAAATATTGTTTTTGTTATTTGCTAACCAGAATTAAATTTTAACTTCGATAATTTATATAATAAAGGTTTGTATTAAAAAATAATACATATTATCGAAGTGAAACTTTAATTCTGTATCTAAAGACCTGTATATAAATTTTGTATTATATGGTCAAATGGTGTATCCTAGTATAATATTATTTTTGTTTCTTTTTATAAGAAACATGTAACAATATGTTTTACATTATAATTTGTTTGATTGTATATAATAAGTTGTGCCTGTGCTTGACATTATTTTGTGTTTGGTTGGTTAATGGGTTTGCAGCTTTGGTTCCTCTGGAGGAATTGAGGGAGTTGAATTTTACTAAGCAATATGGGATTGCTAGGGATCCTGAGGTCATAGGTATCCTTGACACTGCCTCCAAGACTAAAGGGGTATTTATGCTGTTTTTCTTAATTACTGTGTTTTATTTTCTTCTGCAGTTACCATGGGAAGAAATTAAGTATGGTGTAAGTGTAATTAACATGAATATGTTCAACCTTTGTGTGTTTATGTTGGTGTTTTGAAACAGGCAAAGGCAGTGGCAAAGGTGTACTGGGGAGATCCAAGGGAGAAGTTGTGTAATGCTGTGGAAGATCTTCACCTGGACTCTTTGGTTGTTGGAAGCAGGGGTTTAGGTCCCATTAAAAGGTACCATTATTTACCATTTACCAAGCATCCTCTATTACATTCTTGCATCATATTATTCATATTTCATTTTTCTATATATGAAACTTCTCACTATTTATTCTTTTAATTCTTTCTTAAAAGATGCTGCACAAAAATTATAATTACAAGGTCGATATGTGAAATTATTTTAGATACTTAATCTGGTTAATGTGATTTTAAAAGAGAATTTAAACACTTGTTTCTTCCAGGGTGTTGTTGGGCAGTGTAAGCAAGCATGTGATGACAAATGCTTCTTGCCCCGTCACAGTGGTTAAGGGAAAACAATCTTCCAATTCCCGTCATTAAATCCGATTTGTGAATAATTAGTATGCATCTATCCATATGAAGATTGAAGAAAAATTCAGAAGTTTGTTTGATGGCGCACGTGTGTGGGGAAATGAACATGGCTGTGACGAAACGAAAACACTACGTTACTATTCAATAATTGTGTTTCTGGTCATGTTGTATTTACGTATAGTAGGATTGCTAACCATCATTATTGCTTTGTTTACATCTCTCATAATGATAGGTGAGGTATATGTCATATAATTATCCATTAAATAAACTTTGTAAGTGTATTTGAATTGGATTGATTTTATTACAATAGAATATCTTAGAATTCATCATGAGAATGTCACGTGGTGGGTGAGATCATTACCAATATTTTTAAAAGCATGAGCTGAGAAAAATGCAAAACACTACCAGTAAGGATTGTTTTGCAATTTGCCCAGATTAATAATGTTCTGAATACAAAACAATAACTGGGGAGGGCAAATCCACTAGAGGCTCGAATTTTTTGGCGAAAGTCTTATATTGTTTTTGCTTAAATATCTTTTTAATCTTTGTAATTTAAGTTATTTTTTTGCTTTTTTAAAAATTATTTTTTTCTTAATCATTACAAATTATGTCTATTTTATTATTCATCCATATAACATTTTAGATAATATTTTTTTCACTGCTCAAAATATTATCTAAAATATTTTAAGGATTAAAAACAGAACAAACAGTAATGACTAAAAATAAATAAACAATTTTACAAGGATGAAACATAGATGCTAAATGATAAGAATAAAAAAAATATTTAAACCTATTTTCTTATGTTTTTACAAGTTCAAAGTGAAATAGTAACTTGTACTCTTTAGGAGTTCTTTTTCTTTTCTTTTTTTTTTAGTATGGAAATTTAGGAGTTGTTTTTCAAACCATTGAACTTTGAAATATTAAGTTTTAGAATACTTCCGACAAAAAGAAGACAGTCAACGGAAGTAAAGCCGAAGAAACAACTATACAAAAATAAAGGCAATATGCAGAAGTAAACTTGTAGGTGGGCAGTTACTTTGTGCACCTCATTATTTTCACCTGCACCCCGTGTGAATTTTAAAACAAATCGAATGGGCAAAAATGCCCTTAGCTGTCTCAAATTGAATGTGACAGTGGTGCCTCTGAAGAAGCACGGCATGCGTTTTGCAATTGCCTACTACTTTAACAATGTCCTCTCTTGGCATTTTGATGTGTAACCTCGTATATTTCCCCTTTCTTCATTATTGTTATATATGAAATATAAGAAAAAGAAATTGATTAACATCCATTAAAAAAATTAGTTAACATTACATAATTTTGATAATCTTAAAAAGAAAGTCAAATCGTTTTCTAAAGTACTCTTTCATTTAATTGCATATGACAAAAAATATGAAGTTGCTAAAAATAAAACTTTAATTAAATGAAGGATATTATGAAGATTATATCATTTAACCATTTAATAGGAGAGAATTAGATAGAATTTTGTTATTTTAGTCCACTACACAATCTTGTAATTTTCCATTATATTATAAAATTATAACAAGAAAAGGGACTCGATTGAAATGTTGTGGTCCCACACTGTTTATTCTAAAGTTTCCAAAGGGTTTTCTCATAATGGTATTGCAAACATAATTGAGGGTGTGTTTGGAAGGAAAGAGAGAAATGAAAATTAAAGAAAAATTTTTATTTTTTTGGCACCTATATCTTTTACACTCATATTTAAGTTAAAAATTTATCTTTTATGTTTGTCTTTTCTATTTTCATCGTCTAAACCAAACATATTCTGAATCCTTAGACTTACAACAGGAATATTGCAACCATAGTGATGCACAAGACGTACAATCTTGAGACTCAATACCTTTTTGAAAAAACTGAATTTGGATCCTTAATAAATGAATTCTAGATTAACGAATTCGTAACAAATTTTCATTTGTGTACATATTCATATTGCATATTCCAGATTAAGTATCCACAAAATATAATATTTTCTAAATACGTAATCTGAAATGTTAATGCATAAGTTACATATTAACAAATATGTAACACAAAAAGCAGAATGTGGACAGTAGGAGAATGAAGAGTCAGACAAAAAATTATAAAATAGGAAGGGTGATGTTGGGATATTAGAAATTATGGAGGTGTAGGGGAAAATATATGGGATTCATGTAGCAACAGCCCATAAGTGTTTGGGTTTGGTCCATGTAGGATGAGCTTAATTTGTTGTTGGCTAGATATGCTAAGTCTTATTTTGCCTCCCAGTTAAGATATGCTAAATATGAGTTCTAGCTACGATTTTTTATTCAATACACGCATATACATTTCGGCCCACAATAACGATGATGGAAATAAAAGCTAGTGTAAATACAAACTAGGACAACTTAATGCATGATTATTGATTAGATTAAACTTGCAGTAAAAAAAATTGATTAGATTAAACTTTGCAAACTTATGTTTTGATTAATTTCATTTAGTAAATTGAGTTCGTAAAAACAAATTCACCTTTATTTACATTTTAAACTGAATTTCAAGACAAAATTAAGGCAAAATTCAGTTTATAATTAGACACGATTAAAAATCAAACAAAAATCTCTTTTAATTATACTTCTTAAATGCACACTGCAAGCCTCCCAACTAAAAAACAAATTTTGCCTTTTTTTTTCGTTTCCTTACTTTTCTTTGATACTTATTCGTCGTTTCTGACAAAAAAAAAATTAGTCAACTAGAACACTTAAGTTTATGTTTGAGTTGTGAAAAAAAAAAAAAAAGTCTCAAGTAGCTTATTTATTTAAATGAACTTAATTTAACTAAACAAATAAATAGATAGACATTTAGGGTTTTAGCAAAACCCCCCACTTCAAATCCTCCATGCAAAGCTCCTAGTTTTCTTCTGTGTATCAGATTTTGTCCTTCATGTTTTTTTAAGTTGGCAGCAAAATGTCTTTTCTCTTTAGATATATAGATAGATAGAACATATCATATGAGAAAATAATCTATTTTATATGAGAGTATAAAATTAAATTTGTACGGTATAATTTAATATAGATGGTCAAAATTTAATATCATGTGATGATTTAAAAAGTTATAATTTTTTTTATCAAATATTTTTTAAGCTAAAAACACTAACAAACAATTTTTACTTTATTTTTTTAAAAAAATATTTTTAACTTTAATTAAAAACTAGCTTTTAAGTAAAAAAATTTGACCAATCAAATTACATAATAAATATTTTTCAAGAAAGTAATTTTATTCGACCTAGAAAAAATTATTTTATAATATAGTAGGATTGTTTTTTCCAATATTTTTTTATACATACAAATATAAAACTTTATTTTAAAAAATTAAACATATTTCACTCTTTTTAGAGAGATTAATATTAGTTATTAATTTTTATTAGATATTAGTTAGTTTAGTAGAGTAATATGGGTGAATACTTATGAATTTATTATACTTGAATTTAATTCTTATTTATTAAAATAAATTGATATCATGGCAAAAAGGTTATCATTTATAAATATTTTCTTGAAAAATGGCTCATCAATTTACTCAGCCGACAAAGCCATAGCGACCCACCTCGATCCTATATTATTGAAGAAATTTCCTTATTTGACCGAAATGAGCAAGAACGTGCTTAAAGTTAATCTTTTAAAGCCATTATTGTTATGTCTTTTAAAAGTAACTTCACATCAAGCATAATATCACAAGTTAACTTCGGAAGCAAAAGTGAAAGCATTGATTATTTGGCAGCATTACACGAATTAATCTTGGTTGGGTAAGATCTCGACAACACAATATTTTCAATGAATCAAAATGGTCCAAGCCCATTATTAGTGTATATGTTAATGTTAGTAGTTGAGTGCGATTGTGGTATGAGGCTTCAATACGTGGCGTTCTCGTATTTGCCAGTGGTCAAGAATTAGAACTAAGTTTACAGAAGTAATTGTCCTTATGTAAAAGAAAAAGTAATTCTCCTTTTATCCTTACCAACTACTAAGTAAAAAATATGTTTTCTAAATATAGAAAATATTTAGATTTTATTCCTTCAAAAATTTTAATATATTTTTCATCATCATAAAATTAAAAGGTGTCAAATTTTAGCATAAAGTTTGTTTTTTTTTGAAAAAATGTAAAATATATTAAACCCAAAATGATACAACAATAAACAAGACATACCCTGTAGCTAGAGAAAATCAAAAGTCTCTCTAATACAAGAAGACCTATATCAAGATGCTAAAACAAATGCAACATGTGCGCTTGTCTATACATAAGAAACTTAATCTTGCTAATAACTTCTATTACAGAAAATTGATAATCTTCAAAAATCAATTTGTGTCCTAGACAACCAGATGTAGTAGACTGTAATTGTTATAGCTAGACAATGTAATTTTTCTTGAACACCTGATGTGGATTTGTCCCTAGTTAAAGAGTCAGTAATGCGCTATAAAGAAGTGAAACGCCTGCGGAAATGAGCCAAATCACGAATGTAAACCCAAACTTGGAGAGATTTTCTGCAAGAAAAGAACAAATGAACATTTGACTCAATCTTATTTGAACATAAAGGACATAGGGAACCTTTGTTCAAAAAAGTAACTTTGTGAAGAGTAAGCAGCCGGTTCCCTTTTAGTAAGTCACAGAATGAAAGACATCTTAGGGGAATCTGAGTTCAATAAAGTTTGTTTTGGATATATTTAAACATACATTATGTAATTTGAGTAAGCATTTCTATGATTTGTGGTGATTGATTTTTTTTTTAACTTCCAAAAATAGATTCTTCAGTTTAAATGAAGACCACACTTACCAAGAAATACTATGTTAAATGAAATTCAGGGAAGATGGGAAACATATAGAATTTATAGGCAATATAGAATTTAACACTTGCTAGTTCCAGCGATGCTCACCTAACTATGTGACCCCTGTGAACTGAGGCTGGCATGACATGTAATAATTCATGGTCATAACATTTTGAAATTTTGTAACGCTCATCAGTTTTGAAAGCCATTTTGAATGGTTGTTAATGGATGATAATGGCCAATAAAGAATTGTAACAGCCAATAATGAGTGGTAATGGCTGATAAATGCATTCTTGATGGTAGAATGCCTATATAAGCACATGAATTTGGTCCCTGAGCTCATCCCTTCGAATTCAGTCTTATACACCATCTAGAGAGTGGAAGAGAGAGAGCTTGGAAGAACCAAAACAAGAAACTCTTCATAGCAATGGCTGGAGGTATGTTTTGATCTGTAATTTCCGCATTTTATTAATAACCTGTGTTTCTTTGTAGTTTGTAATATCACAGGTTAAAAGAGATTTGTTCTAACATTTGGTATCAGAGCAAGAATTGCCTCTGCCTTGTCCATTTTCGTTTTTCGGTATTTTCCGATTTGATTTTGTTTATGGTATGAAGGGCCTTGTTTCTTAAAAAATAAAATTAGAAATATGTATTTCGTTTGATTTCCTTAATTTTGGCTTTTGAATCGTGAAAAATGGTGTCCGAATGAATGAAAAACGAACGGGTCTGCGTATGGGTCGGGTTTGACCCGCTAAAGGTTGAAGATGATGAACAGTGTTTAAAAAAAAAAAAAAGACAAAAACTCCTACGTTTTAAGCTAGCTGGGTATCAAACCCTTGACTCCGAGAACACTAATGTATGTGCAGACCACTAAACCAATAAGGCTTTTCTGATATGTTGTCATTTTTAATACGTTATATACACATTGTGCTTTACAGTTTTTTGAATTTTGATTTAATTTATGCATGAATATATTCTAGAACATTTTATTCTATGCATATATATATGAAATCAAATGCATAATATTATATTTCAATTATAAAATTATATGAGAATCTTATTCATAATTATATTGTATCTTGATTTTGAAATGCAAAATACTATTTATTCTCATATAATAAATTTTTATGTCTAAGTGATCTTTATGATTTTGATTAATTATGGATTAGCCACAGCATCTATATTTGATTAAAATTATATATTAAGTTGGTTAAAGATCATATAAGGAATTAGACATAATATTGTAATTAATTATACTTATATAATGAATTTTATCTCACAAGAATTTTTATTATATCTGTATAATTAATTGGGATAAAATGACGTATTATTTTTCATGATTTACCCACAGGCATCATGATGTATGGATAATTTGTCGATTTTATCATAAAGTAAAAATTTACGATAGAAATTAAATTATTTTCATATTGTACCCGTAAAGCATGAATATTAAGCAAATAATTTGATTATTCTATCATAAGGTTTAATTGTTTCTTATTGAATTAAAAATTTAGCCCACAGGCAATTTTTATGTCACAAGATTCAATTTTATGGTATGTTTACATTGGTAAAAGATACAATTAAGATTAGTATGCCTCAAATTTTGACATAAGCCTTTGAATTTTGCAGCTTCTCAAACTATTAATTTTTCTGATATTCAATGTGATGTTCCCGAACTCAAAGGAGATAACTATAAGATATGGAAGGAGAGAATTCTTTTACAATTGGGGTGGATGGACATAGATTATGCTATAAGGAAAGACGAACCACCTGCAATCACAAATGAAAGTAGCCCAGCTGACGTTGCGCTATATGAGCGGTGGGAACGATCCAACCGGCTCAGCGTGATGTTCATTAAGACTAAAATCTCGGCTGGGATACGTGGTTCTGTTGACCAGCATGAAAAGGTCCGAGACTTGCTTAAGGCCATTGATGACCAGTTCATCACTTCAGATAAGACTTTAGCAAGCACCTTGATCATGAAGTTTTCTTCTCTTCGGCTCACCAGTGTGAAAGGTGTGCGTGAGTACATCATGAAAATGCGAGATATTTCAGCTCAACTTAAGAAACTAGAGGTTGATATGTCTGAGTCCTTCCTAGTGCATTTCATTTTGAACACCCTTCCGCATGAATATGGGCCATTTAAGATTTCCTACAACACACATAAAGATAAATGGTCTATCAATGAATTAATGACCATGTGTGTTCAGGAAGAAGAAAGGCTTGTAATGGAGATGGGTGAGAGTGCACTACTGACTACTGCTTATGGGAAGAACAAAGCAATTAAGTCTCAAGCTTATCAGAAGGGGAATGGTAAAATATCACCTCAAGCTGATATTAAGAAGGTGGCAAAGTGTTTCTTTTGCAAGAAGAAGGGACACATGAAAAAGAATTGCCCCGGATTCCAGAAATGGCTTGAGAAGAAAGGTAAATCAATCTCATTAGTATGTTATGAATCTAATATGGTTAGTGTTAATATTAACACCTGGTGGATTGATTCTGGATCTACTATTCATATTGCAAATTCTTTACAGGGTATGCAAAACCTAAGGAAACCAGTGGGAAGTGAGCAAAGCATTTTATCAGGCAATAAGCTAGGCTCACATGTGGAGGCCATTGGAACTTGCATTTTGACTTTAAGTAGTGGCTTTATTTTAAAATTAGAAAGGACTTTTTATGTACCAAGTTTTTCCCGAAACTTGATTTCTATTTCAAGGCTTGTACCGTTTGGATATTCCTTTAATTTCAAAGACACATCATTTGAGTTATTTTATAATTCTGAATGTGTTGGGAATGGTATATTGTCTGATGGTCTTTATCTTCTTGGTTTACAAAATAATGTCACTTATAGTTCTATGCATGTTCAAACTGGTATTAAAAGGTGTAATATTAATGAGAATTCCTCTATGTTATGGCACCGGAGATTAGGACATATCTCCATTGAGAGGATTAAAAGGTTAGTGAAAGATGGGGTACTCAATACTCTAGATTTTGCTGACTTTAAGACTTGTATGGACTGCATTAAGGGTAAGCAGACCAACATGTCTAAGAAAGGTGCTAATAGGAGTTCAAGCATATTAGAAATAATTCATACTGATATTTGTTGTCCAGATATGGATGCACATGGTCAGAAATATTTTATCACCTTTATAGATGATTATTCACGATATATGAATGTTTATTTGCTTCATAACAAATACGAAGCATTGGATGCCTTCAAAGTCTTTAAGGCTGAAGTTGAGAACCAATGTGGCAAGCAAATAAAAATAGTGAGATCAGATAGAGGTGGAGAATACTATGGCAGGTATACTGAGAATGGACAAGCACCTGGTCCCTTTGCAAAGTTCCTTCAAGAACATGGGATTGTTGCCCAATACACTATGCCTGGTTCTCCGAATCAGAATGGTGTGGCAGAAAGAAGGAACCGAACATTATTGGACATGGTGCGGAGTATGCTTAGCAACTCCAATCTTCCTAAATCCTTGTGGGCTGAAGCACTAAAGACGGCAGCGTATATATTAAATCGTGTTCCAACCAAGGCTGTCCCAAAGACACCTTTTGAGTTATTTAAAGGTTGGAAACCGAGTTTGAAACATATGCGCGTTTGGGGTTGTCCGTCTGAGGTGAGAATATATAACCCACAAGAGAAGAAACTTGACCCGAGGACCATTAGTGGGTATTTCATTGGATATGCCGAAAGGTCTAAAGGTTATAGGTTTTATTGTCCACATCATATTACTAGGATTGTGGAATCAAGAAATGCCAAATTTATTGAAAATGATTTGATCAGTGGGAGTGATCAATTGAGGGACTTAGGTTCTGAAATTGATTATATAGAATCTCAACCTTCCACGTCAAATGAAAGATTGGTTGTAATTCATACCCCTCAAGTTCAAAGGGATGATGAACAACACATGATTGGCATTCCACAAACTGTTGTTGATAATCCAGTAGATCAAGTTGATCATCAAATTCATGAAAATGATGAACAACCAGTTGAACAACATGATCCCCAAGAAAATGTTGATGCAACATTAAGGAGGTCTACTAGAGTAAGAAAATCAGCTATTCCTAGTGATTATATTGTATATTTGCAAGAATCTGACTATAATATTGGAGCTGAAAATGATCCTGAAACTTTTGATCAAGCCATGAGTTGTAAAGAGTCAAATTTATGGTATGATGCCATGAAGGATGAGATGAGTTCCATGCAGAGTAACAAAGTTTGGAACCTTGTAGAGTTGCCTAATGGGGCGAAGGCCATTGGATGTAAATGGGTCTTTAAGACCAAAAAGGATTCATTAGGCAACATTGAGAGATACAAGGCAAGACTTGTTGCTAAGGGATTTACTCAAAAGGAAGGAATAGATTATAAAGAGACTTTTTCTCCAGTATCTAAGAAAGATTCTCTTCGTATAATCTTGGCATTAGTTGCTCATTTTGACCTTGAGTTGCAACAAATGGATGTGAAAACAGCTTTTCTTAATGGTGATTTAGAGGAGGAGGTTTATATGAAACAACCTGAAGGTTTCTCCTCTAATAGTGGTGAGCATTTGGTTTGCAAGCTTAATAAATCTATATATGGTTTAAAACAAGCTTCCCGTCAGTGGTACCTTAAGTTTCATGGGATAATTTCTTCATTTGGTTTTGATGAAAACCCCATGGATCAATGCATATACCACAAGGTTAGTGGGAGTAAAATATGCTTTCTTGTTTTATATGTAGATGATATTTTACTTGCAGCCAATGATCGGGGTTTGCTACATGAGGTGAAACAATTTCTCTCTAAGAATTTTGACATGAAGGATATGGGTGATGCATCTTATGTCATCGGCATTAAGATTCATAGAGATAGATCTCGAGGTATTTTGGGTCTATCACAGGAAACCTATATTAACAAAATTCTAGAGAGATTTCGGATGAAAGATTGTTCACCAAGTGTTGCTCCCATTGTGAAGGGTGATAGGTTTAATTTGAACCAATGTCCAAAGAATGACTTTGAGAGGGAACAAATGAAAAACATTCCTTATGCTTCAGTTGTTGGAAGCCTCATGTATACTCAAGTATGCACAAGGCCTGACATTGCTTTTGCAGTTGGAATGTTAGGAAGATATCAGAGTAATCCAGGTATTGACCACTGGAGAGCTGCTAAGAAAGTGTTGAGGTACCTTCAAGGGACCAAAGATTACATGCTTATGTATAGACAGACAGACAATCTAGATGCGATTGGTTATTCAGACTCAGACTTTGCTGGTTGTGTTGACTCTCGTAGATCAACATCTGGGTACATTTTCATGATGGCTGGTGGAGCTATTTCATGGAGGAGTGTTAAGCAGTCTTTGACTGCTACTTCTACCATGGAAGCTGAGTTTGTCTCTTGTTTTGAGGCTACATCACATGGTGTATGGCTTAAAAGTTTCATTTCTGGGCTGAAGATAATTGATACTATTTCAAGGCCTTTAAGAATTTTTTGCGATAACTCAGCTGCTGTCTTTATGGCTAAGAATAACAAAAGTGGAAGTCGAAGTAAGCACATCGACATTAAGTACTTAGCCATTAGAGAAAGAGTAAAAGACAAGAAAGTGGTCATTGAGCATATAAGCACTGAGTTGATGATCGCTGATCCTTTAACTAAAGGCATGCCACCGTTTAAATTTAAGGATCATGTAGAAAGAATGGGACTTGGTTCCAATTTATGATTGTATACATATATGTAAAAATTGAAACTTTTATATTATGATATTTTCTCATATTTTGGTGCACATTGATTTATTTGAGAAAAATTATGTTTTGGACCAAGAATAAACATTGGGTTTATTCATGAAGTTTTATTACCACTTTAAGTATACTGCTTGGGAAATTGAGTATATTGTAATACATAGATGATATTACTCGTTATAAGAGGAACTATCACTATGATTCATATATTCATTTCTTAAGAAGATTGAGCATTAAGTCAAAATGTTTGGACCAAGTGGGAGAATGTAATAATTCATGGTCATAACATTTTGAAATTTTGTAACGCTCATCAGTTTTGAAAGCCATTTTGAATGGTTGTTAATGGATGATAATGGCCAATAAAGAATTGTAACAGCCAATAATGAGTGGTAATGGCTGATAAATGCATTCTTGATGGTAGAATGCCTATATAAGCACATGAATTTGGTCCCTGAGCTCATCCCTTCGAATTCAGTCTTATACACCATCTAGAGAGTGGAAGAGAGAGAGCTTGGAAGAACCAAAACAAGAAACTCTTCATAGCAATGGCTGGAGGTATGTTTTGATCTGTAATTTCCGCATTTTATTAATAACCTGTGTTTCTTTGTAGTTTGTAATATCACAGGTTAAAAGAGATTTGTTCTAACATGACAATCATAAAAAATTCCCAATAATCATCCACGTTAGTGCAACTCATACCACACGTTTCATTAGGATTACAAGCTCCCCCAAAACCATCAAAATTAAAAAGACATTTTTCACATGCTTATATTGTATTGAGTGTTGACCAGAATCACGTGCTTCCATAAATGTCAAAATCCCTTGAACCATAAAACAACTAATTGATTGTGAATAATAAATGGTAAATTAATCCTAGTTTGGGAGCATATGTGTGAACCTATATGATTATTCCCCTAATGATTATATACTAGAATAGTTGGGAATGGAATTTTCTAATTAAATAAAAATGCTCGTAATTAATATTCATGATTTAATAGCTGTAATAAAACATATACAGATGTTTGGTGAATTTTGTCCATGGTAGTTAAAGTTTAGGCCGAAACACTGAGATGGATAAATTTCAATTTCACAACATATAAGTAGCATTGCTTTTAGTTTAAAATTTAGATATATAAAAAAAAAACTGGTACAATAAGTGATTTCACACTTAAGTTTCTTAATCAAGATATTAGGCTCAATTTTTAGCTTGATCACGGAATAAAATAACATTTTATCTCAAAATAGATTAATCCAATGAAAAAGAATTAATTAAATATCAAATAAAAAATCTCAAATAACTTTTCATTTAAAAAAATTAATTAGTTATATAAAATTACCGACTTATCAAATAATTATTTTCATAATTAAACTCTTTCAATAACGTAATAATGTGTTGATAGATTGTAACTTGTTTTTATCAGTATATTATATTATAGGAAATCTAAACTATCCTAGTTATCAAATAATTATGAATTAACTATGTTTTTTATTCTTAAATTTTTGAGTTTTCACTTTTAGTTTTTAACTAAAATTTTAACTAGTCTTAATTCTTGATTTTTGTTTTGTCGATTAATGTTTTAGTCCTTGTCATTAAATCTTGCTGTAACATGATAATTTGGCATTAATTTTATAATTATTTAATTACATTTTATAATAAATAATAATAAAATTAATGTCACATCACCTCTTAACAATAAGATCTATGAGTAAGAATCAAATGGTTAACCGGCAGAAAAAAATCAAAAACTAAGATCAATCAATTAATTTTTTATTTAAAAAATAAAAATAAAAACTCAAAAAAATTTAACAATCAAAAGCATAATTAACCCAGTAACTATTATCATTATTAAACTCTTTTAATAATATGTTAATAGATTATAAGAAATATAAACAATACAACATCAAACCCTCCACGGTTCCACCAACGCACACAAACTATTTAACCTCTTTTGTGAAAGTAAATTAAAAAACTATCGTTAAAGGACAAAAGATCATACTGCAACGCATAATTAACGCACATTTGTCTCACTATAATTTCTTATACCAACTATTAAAATCAGTCACTATAGGTTTTATTGATGATATTTGTTTTTGTTGGTAGAATATGATTTTACTTTCATCAGTATGGTGATATGTCTTAGTATATTAAACCAACGATAGTGTCACCGTTATTATAGATTTTACTGAAAATATATAAGTACATCAAAAGATTCCTTAAACATAACTCGCAGTTTCTCTTCCATCAATATGTGTAAGTTTTAGTGACGGATCATAATTTGTTATATCACCATTGTGACCGCACTATAAGTTTTAGAAAAACTTATTATTATGAGTGGATTAAACCTAAAATTATATATTTTTGGCTTAATTTAGTAATTTTTTTAAAACATTGATCAAATAAAATAATTATAATAAAATAGTCTTGTAATTAAATAAGATCAACTACATAGATCATATGAACATGGTTAAAAATCAAAATTTTAGATAATGTGCTAAATATATACTAAAATAGTACGCAGATACATATATTTTAAAGAAAAAATAAAATTAAACCTCGATCATGTTATAAATTAACATTAAATCTTACCCAGTATATCAAATCATACGAGTTAAATGTTATTACCTAATGTAACGTATGTATTAACATATGATATGTGCATAATGTACCCCAAAAAAAAAGTCCATAAATTTGTATAACTATATAAAAAATTACAAAGAAATAAAATCATGATTTTACAAAGATTTAAATTCCTAAAAGTAGCTTGAGTTTCTGAAGCTTTAGAGAAGTACTCATAACAAGATGAAAAACTTAAAGATATTACTTATCAATAAAACCACAAATCTCCTCACTCGTATTCCTGCTAAAATGCACGCATGACGAGCATAGCGTGTAGTTTTCATTTTTCTTCTATTTCATTTTTAAAAGACTGCAAAATTCAAATCGTAATTAAGTGAATAAAATAATATTTCAAAAAACATACCAAAATACAACTAATAACCATGGAGTCATGATCAGCAATGCAATGTTATATTCAATTTATAATAAGAACAGAAAGTACACATCACTCACGGATATAATCAACAGAGATGCTGACATCATAACCATTTGCAATATATAAATAAAAAAACAATTGAAATTGAAAATGAACTCTTGTGTATTATATAGAATATGACGGGGCTATATATATGCTGCATATTCACCAAGAATTTATGAATGTTAGGAAAGAGAAAGCTCTGGCCAACTTGCATTATGATTTATGAATGCAAAAATCAAGCATTATTCAAGATGTTGACATGAGAGAAAACTGATGAGTCATATTTAGTTATGGCTCAATGATTCATGAGGTTGCCACCAAATTCGATAATCTGCAACGATTTGTAAGCATGTGTTTACAGTTCACACCAGAGAGAAAAATTGCAATTTTCAAATTAATAGTATCCTTGATGATTAAAAATCTATTACCCAATGAGAAAATCAGAACATTGAAGAGGATATGGTACTTGGTTGGGATACGAATAAAGTGGTATATATATCGTGGGGTACGAATAAGGAGTCCAAGTGTCGGTTGTCCCACTTCCAAGTACTAATCATTAATAGTTTTGTTTTTTATTTATTAGTACACCTCCATCTCTTATTTAACGACTTTGCAAAATAGTACTATGTATAATATAATTATAATCACCAGTTTTTACCCTCCTTGTGAAAGACATGGAGAAATAAATTATAATTATATTAAGTAACATATGTGTATATACATTTGTTAAGGTATGTAATTAAAGGACCTAAGATATTTTTAGGAATACCTGATTATGGTATTGTGTCATGTAATTAAATCAAAATCCACGGACACTTTTTGCACGTTGACACATTCATAGTGGTTGGTGCAAATTAAAATCAGAAATAAATATGGGTCTTAGTCCTATGTTTAAGATTGGTATGGTTTGTGGACAGGTGAGTGGACTTTGAGAAGAAGTAACCTAATTGTCAAAAAAGGCATAGAGTTTGAGTACAAGCTTGGTAAAGTCATGCGATTAATAGCTTGGCTCCATACACATACCTTTTTGAGTAATTGAGGTGGAAAAGGGCATCATCTTATCTATAATAATAAACAATGATATCACTATTGAAAAATAACCTCTCGACTCTTCTAATAAGACTTTTTTTTTATTTATTATTGTAACGGCTCGTTTGTCTCATGTTATTATGAAATTGTTTGAAACTTAATGTTGCGTGTTCATCAATTCTCAATGCAACATTTATATATGAATGTTTCCAATGTCCTCCACCAAACCGGCTTCTCTTTAGCAACATTTTTCGGTTGGCTGTTTTGTTATAATTCTAAACTTGTTTCTATTGTCATTTATTTTAGTGTTGATGCTTTGTTTCCCTAACTTTCTGATTGTGTAAAATAACGTATCCTTGTCAAACTATAAATGAAGAAATCTTTTCCTGATTTGCAACAAAAGGAAAAAACTAAAGAAAGAAAAAGTAGCATATAGTCACGCACACACAAAGAAAGAAGAAAAGAGCAAAGTGAAAATTAATTAAAAGAATAAAAGATGAAACCTTTTGTCACCCTTTATTCCTTTCTAATCCGATGGCATTTTGTAACAAGAATCTAAGCAACATTCAACTGCAAGTATACTAAAGCTGCTGTAAAAAAGCTGTGTGTGTGTGTGAAAATATTAATAGGCAAAAAATTCCCATACCTAAGACACGATTTAAAAGCTCTATGCCTCTATCAGTATAAATCACACTTAGATTTCTCTGTATATTAATATGGTTAAGGTTGAAATTTTTTGACAGATAATAATATCCTTACAGTTTTTATTTTGATAATTGACATACTCAAAATTTTAACATTTGATAAGTAAACTACGTACATGAGTAGTGGAGCTGTGGAGGTGATCTTGTCAAACATGTGGTGGGAATGACAATTTGCAACAAGTAATCATGTTCAAAATAAACTGAGATTATGTAGTAGTCGAGTAATCTTTATTTTTTTAAAAAAAAAATTGATTCTCAAGTGGACTATTTTCAAGAAAATAAAAATAAAAATAATGCACCTCAAGAGTGAAGACCTCATATTAGTATTACATAGTGGCAGAAAGCCACGTACGAGGTAGAGAGATGGGTGATTAGTCACCTTCCTGTTGTCAATCAGGATACATGGACTGACTTTTGATCAAAGTGAATTTTGAAACATAAAATATATACAATATAAGCTATACTATTTAGGATGTCTTGAATCAATATGTTAATTAAATTTGGTTTGGTTCCTAATTGTAGAAAATATTCAGTTCAGACCTATGAAGCACTGACATCGACACGGACACTAGACACGACATAGATACTGACACGTGGACAACTATAATGTCTAAAATATAGAACGTAATACGGGTGTCGTGTCGGTGTCGGACACTGACACGGACGCGTGTCAGACACCGGACACGGCAAAGGACTGGAGTGTCCGTGCTTCATAGGTTCAGACTAATAAAATTTAGGTGTAAAAGAGGTATATTTTTCACTAGAAACAATAGATAAGATTATTATGAATAATAAAAAATTATCATTTAAATGCTTAACGTAGTTATAAATTCAGAATTCGATCATGCAATTTGATTGTATAATGTATAAAAAGTAGTATACATATAAATGTTAATGTGAACTCGAATTTTAGATGGAGGAATGTTTTAATAGAAGTCTGAATCACTTTCTTTTAAAATAACTTATTCAAGTTTTAAAATTCATGTTTCTCTGGTGAAGAGCACTATATCTTCGATGTGCTAAAAGTCTTTCCATTTACATAGCTCTCGTGTTAGCATCTTTACGATTTTTCTTTTGTTTTTTTACTCTACAAATTATAAGTGAATTTATTAAAAAGAAAAACATTTAGTGAACTTACAATTACAGAGAGATAAATCATCAGGAAAAATTGACAGTAATTGTAATTTTATTTTCTGATTGTTGTGTACGTGAATTGTTGTGTACGTGAATATATCATGACAATTAATTGATTCTTATTTAACCATTCATTTTATTGTAACTTTATTTTTAAAGACTTTATTATTTTTATGATATCAAATTTTAATAAAATATATTTTAAAAATAATCTTATTTTTTACTTGAGATTAATAAAATTAAATAATTTTATTTTTTTAATTTATGTAAAAATAATTGTTTTTGTTTGTTTATATATAAATGAGGATGATGTATCATATTATTAAATGGTTTGCACTAAGTACTTTTCAACTAGCAGTTTATGTTATTCCCTTTGAAGTATAAAAATACTGAAACAACAGAAAATTGAATCTTAATTAACATATTTAGATAATTGAATTTAACTATTACTTTCTTAATTTTGGTACTTTTTCTACTTGAATTATCTCTTTTTAATCCAATATCACTAAACACATAAGTAATTTTTAAAATTATTAACAAAAAATGTTAATAATTTTCAATAATAGGAAAATTTATAATTGATTAGCAATATAAATTTTTTTTAACGCAAGTAATACACTACAATTAAACTCATAAAATAACAATTTTTTTTATCTTATCCACTATATACATAACTTGAAGAGTGAGTCAGGCAGACAATTTTTTTTTTATCTAAATAAACATATTTTGTGTTTTTAATGTAAACACATTTTACATTTTATCCCTTAACCTTTAATGTGGAAAGTATAAAAAATTTATTTTTTGAAGATATAAAAATATATTATTTATGATAATTAATGATAAAAAAATAGGAAAATGATAGATTCATCTGTGAGTGCACATGTCCGTGACCACGAGAGGCCTTGACTTGAGCAAAGAATTTGTCTGCAGTTGAACGCATTCATACGCAAAGTCACACTTCCTTTATAGCTTACTACCACCTTTCTTAAACATAAGTTTTATCTCAATCATTAAACATAATTAAATATGCACTTAAATTCATCATATGGTTCCTAACCAGAAAGCAGTAAAAAAAAACACCACCTCCATTATTATAAATCATGATTCATGACCAAAGCCCCTAATCTTGAAGTGGAATAATTGTATAATGATGCAAAAAAATATTTATATCCAAGTCGTAGCACAGCATGCCACTGAATAGAGGCAATTTGGCCTTATACAAAAATTTATGAAGAAATTCAAAAATAGATTGATTGATATAGATTAAATTATAGGAGAGAAGTGGTGGAACATTAACATATTTAGGAAATAAAATCTTAAAATATATTATAATTTTTTCATCTATAAAACTTAAATATAGAAGCTAAATTCTGCTGCTAACAAAATGCTGGTAGCACAAGGTTCCGTGTGTGAGTTAAATACATATGAATCTCTTGAAAAAAACAAGAGCACAAAAGAACTTAATGCACATGAGTCTAAGAAAATGGATATATTATTGCGAAGAAACAAAGGAAATAACCGTTGTGAGAGAGTGGGCACGCACCTGCACCTGTCTTCATCTTCCACTTTGTCTTTCTCTCTCTACCCGTGAATTTTCTAATCTCAGTCTCACGTTTTCTCTTTCACTTTCAATACCGTTTCGCCAATGTCGCTTCTCTGCTTCCCCTCAATACTATCTATTTTCTGTTTCTTCAGTTTCGTAACCGCCGCCACCGAGTTCGACTTCGGAACGTTAACTTTGGGAAGCCTCAAGCTCCTCGGCGACGCCCACTTAAACAACGCCACCGTCAGCCTCACGCGCGACCTCGCCGTTCCAACCTCCAGCGCCGGCAGAGCCCTTTACTCCCGTCCTGTCAGATTCCGCCAACCCGGAAACCGTTTTCCGGCGAGCTTCACCACCTTCTTTTCCTTCTCCGTCACCAACCTCAACCCCTCCTCCATCGGCGGCGGCCTCGCCTTCGTCCTCTCGCCGGACGACGACACCATCGGCGACGCCGGCGGGTTTCTCGGCCTCAGCGCAGCCGCCGATGGCGGAGGCTTCATCGCCGTGGAGTTTGATACGCTCATGGACGTGGAGTTTAAGGACATTAATGGGAACCACGTTGGTGTGGACTTAAACAGCGTCGTTTCGAGCGAGGTTGGTGATTTGGCGAACGTTGGGGTCGATCTGAAGAGTGGTGACCTAATCAACGCATGGATCGAGTTCGATGGATCGAGCAAAGGGTTAAGCGTGTGGGTTTCGTATTCCAATCTCAAACCGAAAGATCCCGTTTTGACGATGAATCTCGACGTGGACAAGTATTTGAATGATTTTATGTATGTGGGGTTCTCTGCTTCAACGCAAGGTAGCACCGAGATTCACAGAATAGAGTGGTGGAGTTTTGGCTCGTCTTTTGCGGCGGCGGCGGCGGCGCCTCCTCCGCCGGCGGTGAGCTTGATGAACCCGACGGAGAATTCGGTGAAGTTCGCGCCTCCTCCTTCTTTGGCTCCTTCGCATAGTGAAGAGAAAGAGAGCAAAAGCAAATCGTCTTGCCATAATGGGTTGTGTAAGCAAAACATGGGAGCGGTTGCTGGTGTTGTTACTGCTGGGGCATTTGTTTTGGCTCTTTTTGCTGGTGCCTTGATTTGGTTTTACTCTAAGAAGTTTAAGCGTGTTAAAAAGTTTGATTCACTTGGTTCGGAGATCATTAGAATGCCGAAGCAGTTTAGCTACAAGGAGCTGAATTCTGCTACCAAGTGCTTCAATGCGAATAGGATCATTGGTCATGGCGCGTTTGGGACTGTGTATAAGGGGGTTTTGCCGGAGAATGGGGACATTGTAGCAGTGAAGAGGTGCAGCCATTGTAGTCAGGGGAAGAATGAGTTTTTGTCTGAGTTGTCTATCATCGGGAGCTTGAGGCATCGGAATCTTGTTCGGCTTCAAGGGTGGTGCCATGAGAAAGGGGAGATTTTACTGGTGTATGACTTGATGCCTAATGGGAGTTTGGATAAGGCTTTGTTTGAGGCTAGAACGCCGCTTCCCTGGGCTCATAGAGGCAAGATTTTGTTGGGTGTGGCTTCGGCATTGGCCTACTTGCATCAAGAGTGTGAGAATCAGGTGATTCATAGGGACATTAAGACTAGTAACATAATGTTGGATGAAGGGTTCAATGCCAGGTTGGGAGATTTTGGTTTGGCGAGGCAAACTGAGCATGATAAGTCGCCGGATGCCACGGTGGCTGCGGGGACAATGGGGTACTTGGCACCTGAGTATCTTCTTACGGGGAAGGCTACGGAGAAAACTGATGTGTTTAGTTATGGTGCAGTGGTTCTTGAGGTGGCCAGTGGGAGAAGACCGATAGAGAAGGATGCCAATGGGGGTGGTAAAGGTGGGATTAGCTGCAATTTAGTAGAATGGGTTTGGAGTTTGCACCAGGAAGCTAGGTTGCTAATGGCTGCTGATCCGAGGCTTGAGGGCGAGTTTGATGAAGGGGAGATGAGGAAGATGCTCTTGGTTGGGCTAGCTTGTTCTCACCCTGACCCATTGACTAGACCTACTATGAGGGGTGTGGTTCAGATCCTCGTGGGTGAGGCTGAAGTGCCTCTTGTCCCAAGAACCAAGCCGTCCACCGGTTTTAGTACTTCCCACTCCCACTTATTACTGAGTTTGCAAGATAGTGTATCTGACTGTGATGGTATAATCACCATCTCTACCTCCACATCAGAGAACAGCTTCAATCTTGGAGATATAGTCTGATGGAAGTCTTTGGCTGGGACCAGGCCATTTTTAATTATTGACTCATATTGTAAATAGAGAGAGATATGTATTCATTTGTTCGTGTATGTAAATGACAATAACATGCAATTTAAGGGCCTTGAGAAAGAAGTTTTGGGGTTGTTGCAATTCTGCCTCTAGTGCTCACAATTCATGGCAGAGTGCTGGCTTACACATTTTGGCACAAATTTAATTGGAGGGGTTCATCTCATCCTGCGGAGCAATTCAAGATGTTGGTGTGAAATGTCAAAGACAATGTAGGGAAGGTTATGTAACTTGAGATAGATCATTTTTCTACTTCTAATTGATGCCCAATTATAGGGTGAGCATTAAGCAATTGATGCTAAACAAGCTTTCTTTGGATAATTTGAATTAAGTTACCATGGTATAATAAAGATGGAGATTTCTCTGGAGTTTCTCCTTTGCCCTCCTCATGGCAATACAGGTTTTGTATCTCCCACTTACAGAAATATACACTTTATATATGAAGAAATAATGCCTCAGCTTTATATATGGTTTTCAGTTATTGAAACTGGGATAATGGGTTTTTCTATTTTCTTGATGGGCATATCTTTCCTACTTAATGTAAATCTTGATTCTCTGATGACAAATTATATATATATTGAGTTGGAAAATGGTATTGTTTCTTGCATCTCCAACATTCTCGTTATTTATTTTAGAATTTTGTGATCAGGGTATTAATGGACAGTGGTAGTGGATATATATGGTGTTGTTTCACAATTTTATTGATGAATGAAGGGTTCCCAGGCCTCAGCATAGCGCATTTCATTGTAGTACCACTTGCTACTATCAGCTTTTGTCATTAGACCTTGTCCTTTTTATTCAGACAGACAATTTGAACTTGGGGATAGTTTTACCAAAGCATCTTACCTTCTACTTAACTACTAAGTTATACATTTTTATAAATAAATAACATAAGTAAATAAGAAATAAAACCCTTCATATTTTTTATAGAAAGATTGTTGGTTTTTTCTCTAGTTTACAGTAAAGTATGAGGGCGAATTTATTTTAGTTAACTTAATTGTATTTCTTAGTTATCGTATTAGTTACTGATGAGAGGGCAGATGCACGAGTCTTGGCCCCTAGGTGATTGGTCCCCATGCATAGTTTATTCTGTTTTACAACTGTAGGAAATAAGTGAACCTTTTGTAATCCTAGTTCCTGGTCCTGGTAATGTGTATTGCTTGAGTCATTCTACTCTTGATCCTTCCTCTCTCTCTCTCTCTCTCTCTCTCTTTTTCATATAATAAGTCACATATAAACTCTTGCTGCTACATGTGACAAGCCACCATGTAGAACCATTGTCTATTTTAATCTCAACCTGCAATGTGTTTTTGTATTACTGCATGGTTTTGTAGATTGATTGTGAATTCCCTAGATTCGATAATCTGCAGTTTAGATCTCCTACTTTCCTTTAAAAATGATTGCCAGTGATGAGAATCATCCAATATGCTTGTTGATAGCATTTTAACTTACAAAGGCTGTAAGATTCATCTTTCTTACAATATTTTTTTTGTCATTAGAACATTATTGTAGACACATCATCTTGATGTTCAACTATCTAAAAATACTCGGTTACTTATCTACTACTACCATTTTTGGGTGGGCATTATTTAGAAACTGGTATTGAAGTATCAAGTTTGCTGGTGTTGTGTATCATTTTATGCCTATGTCCTTTTGACCTCTATGACTATGATTGAGTGACAAATGGTGAAAACAACTGAATAATGAATGAAATATAGGAAATTTATGTAATGATCTAGCCACAAGGAAGTGGCATAGGTAGTTTTATATGCTTAAGTGGAAAAGGAAGGTCTGGCTGGATGTATTTGTATTGTAACTGTTCCTTTTCTCTAGTGCTCGTAATCTTGAATTTCTGAATGGCAAAAGTTTGTCAATATTGATTCTACTATACGCTGTAATTGAATTTATTGAATATGGCTAATGTTGAGCACAAGAGTTCTAATACTCTGATGAGGAATTGTAGCCAAATGAGCATGTAAATTGTAAAATGATCATTAATGAAAGGTGTTTTCATCAGCTTAGTTAATACACAGAGACACATCACATTCATTTTCCTTTCCTTATATCTTTTTGAGAGATTTTTGTTCTGAAAGACAAATACAAATGTATTTTGGGGGCAAGACAAGTTATTTGTTGAAATGCTACTGTAGATATCTCTGGGATTGTCATTGTCAAATGATGATTTTGTGGTACAAGTGGAAGTCCTAGTACTCTTCAAAGTTCTTATAATTACTTGATCACTACTACAGCTCAGTCACTGTTCTTGATTATTTACCTAATATAAATATAAATAGGTGGCTCACTACTTAGACGGGTCAATACCGTGATTTATAATAGTAACATAGACTAATAATCAAGGCCATTCTTCTTCATCTCAAATTCAATTACTTTAGCCATTTCCGCCTAATGGGACACAATCTTTTCTATAACCTCTGGAAAGTAAGTAAGAAGTTTCGATGTGATATTTTTACTATTTATAAAAAAAAAATTATTATTTTTTCAATTGTAATTTGCTCATTTATATATTGAAGTTTTCTCTTAAAAATATTAAAGCTGTTATATTTATTAATTAATTATTAATAATAAAATATTTGTTGCTTTTGGTGAAAGATATAAATTATAAAGTTGTTATATTTTTTTTTTTACAATTTTAATGCTGTAATTTGATTGACAAATATTTAATACATTGTAATAATGTATATTTTTTTATAAATAAAGTATTATGTTGTTGCAAAAAGTTATAGTTATCATTATGTAAAACATTTTTTTATGTTATTAGTGTTAATTTAATTTAAGTTCAATTATTAGGATGTGATGATATTTATTTATAAGTATTTTTAAAAAATATTCATTTATAAGTAACGCATGAAGCATTTACATTAAATATGTTGATATTTGATTTTTCTAGGAATTAATCAACATGATATTGCAAATAACAATATCTTTAATGAGAGATTCTCCCTTGGACCAAAAATAATACTAGTTGCTTGAAGAAATAGTTAATGTCTCAATAATAGACTTAACATTAGTTAAGAGTATAAAAGAAAATAAGTAATATATCTAAAAAAGAGTGATCTATTTTCTTATATGTAGAAAAAAAAATTCATTTATTACCTTTATACCTATATAAAAATAAACATTTTAAATAATTTATAAGAATTAAGGGAGATGATTAATTTAGTTAGTATCATTAAAATTTGTTAATAATTTGTACTTTTTTAAATTACCCTTCAAATCTGTACAAAACTTACATATAGTTTTACACTAGTAGGTGTTTACGTTATTCTTTAATTAAAATTGAAGTTTTGCCTCAATAATACACGGAAAAAGTTTGCATAAAACTATGCATAATATTGAAATAAAACTCTATTTATAATTGAACAACAACACATTACACATACAATCATCAATGTCGAAAGATACTGCGTGCACATCATGATCATTGTAAATGAGGAAAGATTGAGAGTGTGTGTATGTGTGATTACTGATTAATTAATTCATCATTGCGCTCATAATCCTCTCTATTTGCGAGCAAAATAAAAATCTCATCTGATTTTAAAAGCGAGATTACTATCTTGAGATTCAACGGTACGTTCAAGCTTTTCTATGATGAGATAAAATTTTTATCTTTCAACAATTTCAGCATATCTAAAGTACGCTATGTTATTGGGGAAGGGAATTACTGCATCCTCCACACGATATATAATAGTAATAAAGTTTGTAGTAAAATTTGTGCCTACAAACTAGAAAGGTTGTAGGCACACGTACTCACACAGGAATTGCATGTTCTGGTCCGGTCTCCATAAGTAGCTCAAAAAATGATCCAAAAACAAGGCTCTAACAAACACCATTCATCTTCTTCCTCTCCATCACAAACTTCTTCCAAACTGAAGTGATTTCCCTTTGTGTCTCTATTTCACTCTTCTTGGCAAACAGCACTTTTTCCTCATTTTCTTCACCTGATTCACCAGTAACCGTTATGGTGTTGGTGCTGATCACCCTAGCTGGAAGCAAATCCAGTTCGTGCAACACTTTGGTGACATCAATCACAAGACGCTCCGCGAGGGTGCGAGAAAAGTCCTCCCTAATCACAACACGGAGCACTGTCACATGTTGTGCATCTGGGGGCATTGTGTATGCTGGCACTATCCAACCATAGCGCCTCAGCATATCAGAGATTTGGAATTCATTGAAGTGGGTGTGGTCTTTCAAAGTGAATGCCACCAATGGAACACCAATGTCTTTGGATACAATCTCAAACCTTCCTGTTTTCTCCAGTCCTTCCTTAAGCACTGTCATGTTGTCTCTGCAGTTTTCCATCACCATTTTATATCCCTGCAAATTCAATTAATAGACTTTAATTTTGATATACTATCATTTTAACATTCACATGTAATTACAAATAGTCCTGCCTTTGACTTTTAATGTAATTATTATTATAACTATAGTGACAGTTCATGATTACATGATCATGTAAAAAATCTTTATATTCTGAATGTATTGTAATTAATTAAATTCCAATTAATATAATGCAATCATGTTTAAGAAAAAAGTTTAAGATCATATTATTCAATAATTTTTTTTAAAAATGTTATAGTTTAAAGTGTGAGATTTGCAAGTGTAAAGTAATGCCACATCGTTCTTAAAACAAACATTTGTTAAAATTTCAAGACACATTCTTAATAGAAGTAATTTCAGGTAACCAAAACACTCATCTGTCATTGATTTAAGGATTTGATGTTAAGGATTCAAGCAATTTGATTTAAGCTTTGTCTACATGGATGTCTTAATACCTCATAACCCAGTCGAATTAGTTGGTAGTACTGAGCAATAACTTGGCTAGAACCTGCATTGCATATTTCATGGAAGAAATTAGTACCTAGTACTAGTAGTGATCAATATGCATATACTAATTAGTGGTACAAAGGGAAAAGAATAATTAAGGTCAATTTTATCTAGTTAGTAGTTATTGCACCAATTGAGTGCTTCAATTACCTTTGGAGAAGTTGAGGGTGAAGGTGGGTTGATCAGCTCCTAGATAGTTAATGTGGAAAATGAGTTCCTCAGGAAGGTCTTCCTTGCTTCTCCAAATGACCCAACCAATTCCAGCATAGACTAGACCATATTTGTGTCCACTAACATTGATGCTCTTCACTAGTGGCAACCGAAAATCCCACTCAAGCTCAGGATAGAGAAAAGGTGCAATGAATCCACCACTGGCTGCATCCACATGAATTGGAGTGTCCCATCTACCAATAATTAATTTCACATGTCAATTCCAAGTCTAAATTAAAGTACCTTAAACTAGGTTCACAAAATAGGAAGCAGTTAAGACTCAATCAATATGTGCAATACAAACCCAGTTTCCTTATTCTTTTCCACCAGGAGATCATTTAAAAGTTTGACATCTTCAAACTCTCCATTCAGAGTGGAACCAAGGATAGCAGCAACACAAATGGTGTTATCATCCACCATTTCCACTGCTTTTTCAGGGTCCATTACATAGTATCCATCACGCAGCTTCACCTCTTTCAGCTCCACCTCAAAGTACCTTGCAAATTTCTCCCAGCAAACCTTCACCAGAGGAGTGCTAGTAAGACTCTCTAATATACTCTTTCTAACATATTTTTTATTATTGATTAAATTTATTAAGTGTTACAAAATCATGAAAGAGACTAATTAAATAGAAAATGGAGCCGATAAAATTTTGTAATTTTCATTAAATTTTAACTGAACAGAAAGTATATCGCAACCATTTCTCTTTATATTATTAGTGCTAGACTCTTGGGAAAAAAAACAATTTTCAACAATGCTAAAATTTCAGTGGCAGAACATTCAAGTATTTTTTTGTGTACCTGAACATTGGCACCAGTGACAATGTTGGGATTGTCATAAGGCTTCCCTTCTTGTTTCCTTCTATTCTGCCACCTCCTTTTGAATGCCAACCCAGCCAACATTATGGCCTCTGATGAGCCAACCGTGCCAACACCAACTGCAATTTCTGACTCTTCGAGTGGTGCATTGAAAAGGTGAGCTATCATGTTAACACACCGGTTCTGCAAGCATACAAGTTTGAATGGTAACATTACACTCTCCATAATTAGAGCACATGTACATAGCTGGCTACTTTTAGAAAACATGGGATATATTGTCAACATTGCCTATTATACATGTGCTTATTGTTAAAGCGGCGAGGTGGAGTGAACTTTAAGTTGGATGAGAAGTTTTTAATATTAAAACGTTGTTATTGAGCAGTATATTTTTCAATTCTATTTTTTTCATATTTATTATTACCTGTGTTTCTATATATAAGATTCTTTAAATTAATTCACATTCTTTAAGAAAAATAATTAATTTAATTAATCTTATTAAATTTATTAATTATTTATACTCTTCTTTTAAAATTATCCTTAATTTTTCTCTCTACTTAATTGTTTCTCACCAAAAAGTAATTAATATTTGAAGAGAGAATGTTATAATTAATTAAGGAAATTATATGATAAAAATAATTAATGTACTAAACTTTTAAAAGAAAATCTTATAAGCAGAACAAATAATAAAATAGAGGTAGTATTACTTTACTCTCCATTCTATCTATTTATTATATTTTTTTTCCTTCTTGGTTCTTTCTTCTCTCCCCAGTATATACACTCCTTAGAAATGTGAAATCATTTTTGTCCTGTATATTTTTAAAAATAGTGTAACTTTCAACCATTTTATTTTATAGAGCAAGTATGATGTAATATTTTTTTTTTGTATTTTTATTACAAATTTATAATTAGTAGGAGAATCAGAGAATAATGGCAAGTTAGATTTGCTAGACTGCCAATTAGTACAAGTTCTTTACATATAACATCACTTATTTTAATTCCTGTAAATCCTATATCATCCAAATATTGACATGTTCCCAAGCTAGTATGATGTAGTTAAATTATTACGTGTATGGATACAGTTACTGCTTAGACGCCACATGCTTGCCGACTTGGTCTCTTCCACCTTGTTAGCTCATGTGATTATATTGACATAATTTGTAAGTGTAGATAAAAGAAAAATATGATATACTTTTTTCTATGGTTAAGATGAATTTCACTTAACTGTTGGTACAATTTTTTAAATTTTTTATACTAGGTATCACGTGGGACATGGACAGTAAGTTGACAACGAAGTGAATGAGGTTGGATTTTTGGATATTTTAGATTTTAGTTCCACCCTTCAATACAAAACTTAATTTGTCTTTATTTATTCTATCACTTAAAGACGAAAATCTAAACTTGTCGCGCATCAAAACTGAAACCAACCTCTCCACCTTTCATTATGATCGACAGTAAAGTTTCTACTAATTTTTTTTCTATCTAATAATTAGTTTTAAATCTAATCCAATTATACCAAAATTCTTCTTTTTTTTCCCCTCTATGATAGATCTATTGTTCTTCTATTTGTCTACTACCAAGTCGGTCCCAATTGTCAAAACAAAAGACTGGCCCAATGTATTTTGATTGAACCAAAGGACTTTCTGATTGCTTGCCATTGATTAAGGGCTTGCCTTCTTTTCCATGTGGGCCCCTAATTCACAGGTCCCACAATTATGAAATATGGGTATAACAGAGAGAAAAGCAAAGCCCGCGGATGAGAAATAAAGGGTATAAAAAGAAATTATGATTAAATAAATAGTAAGCAATATCTTTTCACTTAAAAAAAATTAGAAATTTAAGAGAAACTATTCTATTGTTCTGTAGATTGGTGATTGCAAACAAGGATGATTTTAGAGATATGGTTCGCATTCGATTATTATTCTCCGTATTGATGTTCTCGAGTTTAGTCATGCAAATAATGTACAGTTAAATCTTTTGAAGATGTAAATCATAGAACCTCGTGAAAGATTTTTCATGCCACAGGAAAAACAAAATTATAATAGATGCCAACATGCTCGTTTTTCTCGTTATATATTTATAGGTACTCTTTTTAAAAATACAACAACAAAATTCTGTTGAAATCATCACATAATAGTAATAATAGGACTAAGTGACTAACTATCCAAGAGTGCATTTCTGACAGTAAATTGTGGGTCACCACATATTGAAAGAAAGAAAAGATGCATTGTTGATTGTAGGATTTGTATGCAAAAAAAGAAATGGTTTTATTTTAGGAGATTTTTTAATTGATACATGATTACAGTTTTTTTTTCTTCTTTTTTAAATGATACTATCGTGACTTTACTTAAGATAGGAAAAGAAAAACTTTCCACTAACACCGCGCTGATATAAGCTACTATGATTTCTCTTTCTTTCTTTTCATCTTCTGGTATCATTCACAGTAGGAAATTAAACAAAATTTAAAACTTTTTATCTCATTTTTTACTAAACAACCTACAAAATCTTACTATCATTTTCTACTTTCTTTTTCTTCCTTTTCACCTTTTTTTACTAAAACAAAATTAAATCACACTTAAAGAATATTTAAATTATCTAACCGCATGTGAGAAATTGATTAAATGAAAATTTTATCTCTGATGATTGAAAATAATGAATTAGTGTGGGACTTGCCTGGAGTTCAGTGGTGACAGGATACTCATCCATGTCGACGTAGTTTTTGTTAATGGCAGCCATGATGAGTTTGTCACATTCAGGCTCCATCCACGTCGTCACGAACGACGCCAGGTTCAGCCTCGGATTCCCGTCTAGCATTAGCTCGTCGTTTATGATTTGGTACGCCGCTTCCTTCGGAACCGATTGCTCCGCCATCTTGAACCTGCATTCATCGATCCACCATTCTATCGATCAGAAAGAGAGAGATCCAGAGTAATCAATTAGTATATATATATGTAGAAATGAACCTGGGAAGAGAGGTGCGGACATAGCGAGAGGCGAAGGTGGAATGAATAGAGACGTCTTTCTCCGACGCGGTTTTCGACAGAACCATCACGCTCGCCGGCGAGATTCAGAGAGAAACTATGTGTGTGAAGTGATTGTTTAATTGTGTTGACGATTATTAAGGTGATGAGAGGAATTAGGGTCTTAAATAGAGGGGAGAGAGCTTTAAGTATTTACATGGCCATAATTAATAAATGCGTACATTGTAATTTGATTTGATATAATATGTTATTGTCTTTAAAATATGAATATACAAAGTAATTATATAACATGTTATGAATAAATATAAATAAATTATTTGAAATAATTATTTTTGTAAAATGTTATAATTTTATAATTATAATTATTTTTTAAATGAAAATAAGTAATTTGAATTAATCATAACTGTAAAATTGATCATAGTTTTATAAAAAAAAAAATTAAAGTTAGGACAAGTTTTCTAAAATTCCACAATTAAATAATAAAATATAATTAACTTTTTTAGTTGCAGAATATTTTTTTTATTAAGAATTATTTAAGATTGAATATATGAAAACTTAACTGTAATGATTTATTTTTAAAAAAAAAAAACTTGGTGCAAGTGTACGTTGTCAGATTAATTGTTACAGATTTTTTTTATATATAAAATATCATGTGTAAGTTCAGTTTAAGAAGTTGTGGTTGATTGAGATGTTATGTTTAAATAAAATTAAAATGTACTTTAGTGATCGTAGGCGTTGTTGCATACATAGATTATTGAAGATGTTAAATTAAGAAATGATACATTTGAGTTTTAAAAATATGTTGTTAACTAGAATTTATATTTTTATAATTAATATTTTCTAAAAATAATATTGTTCCACGTTATTTTTGCGTGTATGCTTTTCATACCAAAAAGTCTCTCTCTCTCTCTCTCTCTCTCTCTCTCTCTCTATATATATATATATATATATATATATATATATATATATATATATTAAAAATGTTATCACTAAATAAATTTGAATAAACATAGATATGGACTTTAATTTTGGGCGACAGAGATCAATTTCAAGAACTTTTTTCTCATTTCATTAAATCCGGAAACTAAAATGAAAGTGAGTTACACTTTTAAAGACTAAATTGATCTTTTGCTCTTTCTCTTTTCTTAAATTAATTCATGACAATGAAATTAAAGTTATGACAAAATTGTAATGGTGTCTACTTTGGACATGAATATTGACATATTGCGTAAAGCACAAGCTTTCTACTCTCTAAAAAGAATTCCAGATTTTTTTAGCTAAAGGTTTAAAAACAAAATAGACAATCATATTCTGAGGTCAAAACATACGACAAATCTAAGAAGAAAAAGAAAATCAATTGTAACATGTTTGCCGAGGGTTTCAGGTGTTTATTTTCTTTTTCAGCATGCGAATGTTGAGAAGACAGAAATACTCATAATGCTTTTAAATAAACAATACATGTTAAGAAGATTTAATTCACTTGATTAGATAGGATGCCTGAGTTAATCTAAACTCTTACACTGTCTTCTCATATATAAAAAAATATTATGTAATTGTAAACTCCTTCGAAACTTCTTAAACTTTTTTTTTAAATTTTGTTCTAATAAAAGGTCAGTAGAGAATTAGGCAAATATAGAATTATATATTGTCAATTCGTTAATTTGGTTTCAAAAAACAATATTTTTATTTTATTTTCTGTTTATTTAATACTTATAAAATTATTTTATTTCTTAAAGATATTTAAAATGATGTGATATTTTTATAATTACTAATGAAAATAAAAATAAATAAATTAAAGTTAAGGAATACTGTAGTGAAGGAATAATAGCATACTGCTACGTTACTAGTTTAATGGTTGATGCATGAATCAGTTATGGTTGACGAAAAAGTGAAAGAACCCTAACGAATGATATTTTTTTTCCACTTTTTTTATTACTTTAAATTTGGCCAACATCAAATAGAATCGAAGGAACATAACTTTTCAAAACACAAATATTATACTGTATTAATGGCAGTTGATTTCACTATTTGTTTATTAGATTACATAGTCATTGACTCATTGACTCATTACAAAGTTTTTTTATTTATTTTTCAAGTTTGATCTGAAAAAGGCATACTAGTATATGTTATTGTTAGAATCTTCACATTAGTAGGGACATGCATTTGCCTAGGCTTTTTTTAATCATATTTTAAAGTTAAAATTAATAATATTTTAAAAATTTATTTAATCATTTTATATATTTATTCAAACCTTCACAACTATTCATTGACTCAAGCTATTATCAATTTGTCATCGTTTTTCCTTTTAAAAGAATTATCATCATTTTAGATTTTGTACAAGACAACACAACTGTGATAGCTGTCATGTGCATTAAAACTCGTTACGTTGAATTCTAATATTGTAACAAAGTAAAATAATTATTATGATAGCTGATTGATGAATAATGTAAAACTTTTTATAATATGAGAATGGTATAATTTTTTGGAGTGCATATATTATTGTTAACCAACATAAATATTTATTAATGTTCATTTTAGAACTTATTTTAGTAATATATATATATAGTACAATTATAAAAATTACAACATGAAAATAAAAGTTACAGATTAAGTAATAAAAAATTAAATGATAAAATTTACGACATTTATGAATCTGTAACGTGCTTTTCTAAGATGACACTTTTTTTTGTGATTTTATTACTTAATCTGTAAATTTTTGTTTCACATATCCCTTTTAGTTGAGGAGAGTTGGTGAACTATGAAGTGACCCCTAATTCATATACATATCCTAGCAATTTTTTTTTTTGTCTTACACCCATTCATAAAAAAAATCATAGACTTATTCTTACAAATAAGTAAACTTTAACAAAATTATTTTTATTAAAGATCAAGTGTTATCCGCAATATATTAATTATTTATATATAATCACTTGATTATGGACCAATTTATTTAAACTTATTTATTGAAATAAGTGTTTATTTAATAAAATAAATAATTTTATATTTTTTAATGTATTTGTTTAAACTGCTGATTTAAAAAATAATTTTCTATTTATTATAAGAAGCAAAATCTATTTGTTTCTTAAAAAATGTTTATATAAAAAGTACTTATTTTAAATTTATTTATTTATTTTAAACAAACTCACCTATCATCAAACATTTAGTGCATGCATAAAATGAAATTGGAATAGTAAATTTTAACCATATAACCTATACACAATGGTTAAATTATTTGAATTAATTTTAATCTTAATCATTCTTCTATTTATAGAATTGAGATTTCCTCCTTTCATACTCTGGTCTCTGACCCAATACACTCCCAACTCTTATTCAGGGAAAGTATACCGTCAAAATGAACCTTCGCTTGAGACAGAATTCAATGTTTAAAACAACGCATTAGGACGGATACATAAAAGAAGAAAAATGGAATGCACCAAGAAAGTGTCACATTTGATCTTGTTATACATGTAAGAAAGAGAGCTGAGACATCTAACTTTTTTTCCCCCAAAAACATGAATTGGGGTAGATGTAGGGGTTTAGTTATAGCATAACATTATTGATATAATGTCCTGCTAATGAATGTTTCAAGTACAATTAAATTAAAGTGTACTCAACATAGATTAAAGTGTTGTCAACTATTTGAAGAAATAAATATCAAATTATTTGTGTGCTTGTGTAATTTTAACATAGTAAATACTTTTATTTTAAGCAAATACTTTCTATATTTGCTTCTTTAATAGATGTCCTAAAGACAATAAATAGATGGAGGATGTTCACTTATGAGGATTAAGGGAACTCACAGAAGTTTTGTCTGAGTATTTTATACGATTCACCTTCACCATCGGACTTTGAACAGCACATTTGGTGTGAGACATTCATCTTTCTAATGATAGACCTTAACAGTGCACTAGAAAGAAAAAAGAAGATATGTTAAGCACATCAAGTAACATAAATTTTCAGCATCCAATAAAGCAAGCTTGAACTGTGTTTCTTACTCTACACGCATTATAGCAAATTAGCAATAATATATATATATATATATATATATATATATATATATATATATATATATGGTTTCTTAATATTTTAGTTAAAAAAAATTAAACTTGCCTCCTCTAATAATAATTAACTCACTGTATCTGTTTGCTTCTGACTCGCGGCACAACCCACCAAATCAGTAACTGTATTTACTGACTTAAAATTTTCTATTTTAAGAAACCTAGGCTTTTGTTTTGTGCCCCTCTCACAATCTTACTGGACAGAAATACATTTAACTATTTCGCATACATATACTTATAACAATAGTTATAATGTACAACAAAATGCCATTAAAAATTTAGGATTTCTGTTTCCTATATAGATATATCATTGAAATGACTTATTCAAATAAGTGGTTTCATTGCAATCAGTAAACTTACTTCAGCACTGGACTTTGGTTTAACGTTCAATTTTTGGAAAATTAAATTGTTATGCATTTGATTTACCGTTTGAATATTTTTAGAGAATTAAATTTCCTGACTTTAAATCAATTATATAAATTATTTAAATAAAAAAATAGAGAGATCAAAATTGTGAACCAAGAATTGAAGAGAAACAGTTGCAATTTAGCTCATTCTCAAACTGTTGTCTTTAGACTTTAAAAATCAACGTTATTTTATCTTCCTTATTAGATTAATTTTTAATGTTGTTTTTCATGTTTGCGTTTGAAAGAAAAAAATATGTTGCTATATTGTTGAAATATGGCAATTCAGTACTCTTTCTTCATTTTTAATAGAAATTCATCATTATTAAGTTTGTTTATTATGCGTAAATTTTTGTGCCCCCATGATTTTGTTTTATTTTTTGGTTCCGTCCCTGCCCACAGTACTATTTACCACTATAAATTCGGTAAACACAAGAATTGTGTGTACAATCCACACAATAAAATGAATCAAGACAAACCACACAATAAAACTTAATTCTTTTATGTTTCTTAACTTTTCAATAGTGATTACAAAATAATTATTATAAAAGAAAAATGTCTACGTAAAAGTGATATATGAACCTTAAAACCCATTTTCAAATATTTTCTGTAAAAATCATTTTTCTAATATTTGTTCCAAACAAAAAATTACATTACTATATACTCATTCATTTCTACTGAAAATTAATCTATAAAATCATATTTATCCAAAATTTCCACAGCCACACATCGAAACATATTAAAATTCTACGTGAATTGGATAACACGTGCTAACTTATTGAAATCGAAAGAAAAAAAAAACTGATAAGAATTAAATTTCGAAGTTAAAATTTTTCTTTTAAGTAAATTTAAGATTATGAGAAGAGTACGAAATTAGGATTTGAAAATATTTTAAAAGATTTTTTATATAAAAAAATATTGTAATATTTAATTAGAATTTTAAATAATGTAAATAAATCTTTTAATACTCAATTAACACTTTTAAGATTTTAAGAAACAATAAAATTTAATAATATTCAATCAAATTTTTTTATAACTTATAAAAAAACTTCTTAATATTTAAAAATATACAAATTTTAATAAATTTCATCGTACTTTTTTAATATAAAAAATTTATTACATAATCTCACCTAAACACAAACTTTAGTAGATTTTTTTCTTTCTGACTATTTTCATAATCATCATCCTTAATTTTATTATCTACAATTTTATTATCTACAAGTTAATTTTTCATATGATTATTATTACCATCTCATTTAAATATGTCTTTAATATCTTTAGATTTATCAAGAAATAATCATAATAATTAAAAAGTAACATAGAATTTTAAATTTATTATTTAAATCCAAAAGTAAAAATTAAAAAATATTATTACAAGAAAGATTAATATAAAAAAAATTAAAATCAATGTAACTATTAAAAAGTTAAATTATATTAAATTTACTTTTATTTATTCAAATCTCATCATTTTTATTATTTCTTTTTATTAAATCTTATAATTTTAAATGTAATTTTAATCCAATAAACTTTTAAAGCTCTTTCAATTCATTAAATTTAAACTATCATAAAAAAAATCATAAATTCATTAAAATTTAAATTATCATAAAACTGATTTTTTCCTATAAAATAATCTTTTAAAATCTCAATCTAATATAACCCCTAAACAAGAAAGAGGTTAGTTAGTTGGCTCTTAGAAGTTACATACTTTGCTGGCCATGTGGTACTAATTATGGTGACCCACTAAAGATTGGGAAGGATGTTTAACTTTCTCTCTGCAGCACGGCATTTGCAGAATAATAATAAGTCAAAACATGCAAAATAAATTCAGCAGAAAATCCATTATAAATTGGGAGTTGGAAGGGATCAATAAGAAATTACAAAGGACAAATCAGTTCACAACCAATATTATGGAGAAGAAACAGCCAACCCTTGCATTCCCAACCAACAAACAAATGAAGGAAACGGGGCTAAGGACCAATGCTTTTTTTCCCTTTCTTATTTCTTCTGAATAGAAGAGAGTAGCAGACGCACGCACGCTCCTTGTTGCTAACGTCTTTTTTCCGCTTGTCTAATAATAATGCCAAAAACAGAAACATAAAAACCAAAAAAACCTTTAGTGATGGAATATGACATGAGCCCGGACGTTTTGACTTTACTTAATAAAAGTATTTATTGTAATTAAAAGATATATTTGAAAAAAATATAACAATGAAGTTAGATAAAGGCATACTCAGAAAAAGAAAAAAAAAAACAATAATAGCTTCTGGAAAACGACAAGACCTTTTTTTAAGGTTAGTATTTCCATTCACATTCTGCCCTTATCTATTTGTGTCCCACAACAAAAGAATATACATGACCAGTTTTTTTTGTATTAAAAAAAAGTTAATTTATAGTTATTTACAATCATAAAAATCTGTTGTTTTGAAAAACACATGCAAAAACTAAAGAATTTATTCATACTTTTAAAATGATTCTTTTATAAAAGCAGCTGTAAGCCTGTAAGAAATGGTCCATAATCTGGTTTAGTGTGTGCTCAAATATGAAGGGAACCAAGAGCGAGTCTACCTTGAATCAAGTCTATGCAGAAAGCCTCGCACTAAGCTCGGCTGCCACGGCATCGATGAATTCCTCTGTGTTCAAATAATGCTCCCTTGACAGCCTACTTGCAACAATTATATGGTGAGTTTATTAATCATGTCAAGTAGAAAAGCAAATGTATTGGGCACTGTTGTAACAACGCAACAATGGCAATTAACGTACTTGGATCCATGAAGAATAAGTGCCAAATCCTTGGTCATCTTCCCAGCCTCTACTACTCCAATGCAAGCTGCCTCTAGCTTTTCAGTGAAATCCAAGAGTTTAGCATTGTCATCCAGTTTTGCCCTATCAGCATAAAGTCATAAATTACCCATTATCACATAATATTATAAGCTGAGTTTCTAACTTTCTAATACAATGAGTAAAGCTTAGTACTCAACTATGCAATACATAGCAATATACCTGTGGGCTAGCCCTCTTGTCCAGGCAAAGATGGATGCTATGCTATTTGTGCTGGTTTCGCCTCCCTTCTGATGAACCCTAAAATGGCGGGTAACTGTGCCGTGGGCTGCTTCTGCTTCAATAGTCTTTCCATCAGGGCAAACCTGAACCCATTCCATGATGCAATAAGTATCAAAAGGGGAATTTATTAAACTTGAAAACCTGAACTCTAAAATCTGGTTCAATTCATTAAATCATTCACAACAAATAGTAATAATAAAACCTACCAATACAGATGTCATCAAACCCAGTGATCCAAAACCTGAAAACAGGGTGAACAGGGTATTAGTTAAACAGGAAAAGAAACCATGCAAATGTAGTTGCAAAAAGAAAATGATTAATAAATAAGCACATCAGACAAACCTTGAGCTAAGAAATCACTCTGGACATCTCCATCATAGTTTTTGCATGCCCATACATAACCTCCTTCACTCTTAAGTGCATACGCCACCATATCATCAATGAGTCGATGCTCATACCTTCCAAATTCATCAGATAGATGTAAACAAATGGTATAGTAGTATAATTTAAACATTTTCCCCATGAAACAGGGTACTACTCATCCACTCACCATATACCAGCAGCCTCAAACTTTGATTTCCAGCTTGCCTCATAAACTTCTTGAAATATGTCCTTGAATCTACAACCAATAAATGAATATAATTAAACAGCGATCAATGCAGTAAAAGTTTTTGAAAAATATTAAATGAATAAGCTAATAATGAATTGTATACCTTCCATCATATTTCTTCAGAATTGTATTTTTGGTGCTAAGATAAAGTGGCCACTTTTTCTCTAAAGCAGTTGCCATAGAGGCCTCAGCAAAAGAACGAATAGACTGCATCACATGCCAAATAATATATAGAAGTTCAATAACTACCAGAAATCATTTAAATATACCCAATCAAAGTGATGTAAGGCAGTGCTGAATCAACCTCATCAGTATTGTACATAGCCAATGAAACACCCCCTTCACCAGTGAAGTTAAAAACCTCGAATTCAGTCTCCTCACCCTGGCCTTCTGGAACTACAGTAGAAGAATTCATAAAAACAATCTTCAGTAACCAAGAATATAACAATGAAAACTATATCCCTACGATGGGACAGCGTTATTGAATACAAGATATTGATCACAGTTGTCCATATCAAGTAAGAGGTATACCAAACACCAGCTTCAGCTTTCCAGCTCCTTTAATTACTGTGTCAGTCGCCCGATATTGATCACCAAACGCATGTCTTCCAATGCATATTGCCTTTGTCCAACCTGGTAATGTTAAGATATTCAGACACCTCCATTCATCAAGAAGTAATTAAAAAGAAATTTTCAATATTAGTACCAGGAACAAGGCGGGGAATGTTTTTGCAAAGAATTGGTTCTCTGAAGACAGTTCCTGAAAAATTTGCAAACAAACAACCAATAGAAAATCATATATATTGTTACCATCTACCACATATTAGTTACCAATGAGTGACCAGAATATAAATTCGCTAGTATTTAACACTTAACAAAAAAAACAATTAACAGAAGTAAGTTGAGTTACCATTCAAAATGTTCCTAATTGTCCCATTTGGACTCTTCCACATTGACTTCAGACCAAACTCCTTCACACGAGCTTCATCTGTTAATCATAACACTAGTATAAGCTCCAAACATCTACTACCAAGTGGAAAATTATCATCCAACAATTCAATCAATACAATTCTTGATCAAGCAATAAATCTTGTATTCCAAATTTATCAAATGTATATGTATGCACATGAACACAAAACGACGGTAAAAACTAAATATGTCAAGATCTGACTACCAAACCTGGAGTAATAGTTGCGCACTTAATTGCCACATTATACCTACAAGCAGTAGTGCAGTACAACCATTAGATAAACAAGGATAACAACAGTAGAGCACAAGAATGAAAAGCTTTAAACCCCTTCAAATTCAACATTGTATGACACGGAAAATAAATAAAATTAAAATATTTTTTATGCTATATAACTAAAATACACAAAAAAAATTTAATTCCCCAAAAAAAATACACAAATTCTGTCTGCTTCACATACACTGAACCCTAGAATATTAAAAAAATAAAATAGTTAAATAAGCATAAACATCAAGGTCTTAAAAACGTTTCCCTTTGGGGGAGGGGGTGTTAGAGGAAGGTATACAAATAACATACTTGAGAGTTGCTTCCGCACTTTCAATTGTAACTTTATCATCGGTCTCATCACGGTAAGGAAGGCCTAAGTCATAATACTTGATGTCCAACTCCAAGAAGGGCAAAATGAGCTATCCCAAAAGAGAATGAAAGAAAGATGTATATATTATAGGCACTTTTCACAAGAAAGTATAAATGTGATGATTGCATTAACAGAAATATGATGATAAATCACCTTGTCCTTGATTGACTTCCAGATAACCCTAGTCATTTCATCTCCTGCAATGCAATATCCACAAACAAAGAATGTAAAGAGCAAGATAAAGATTGCCCCAGCAGATAAACACAATCACCATAAAAATTAGTATAACACAAATTGAAAATTATAGGTTACTTTTGAGAAAATATTTTCTGTTTTCATTTTCACTTTTAATTACAAAAATGTCACCTTACTTTCACTTTATTTTCTGTTTTAAAAAAGATTTTTCCACCAAACAGTGAAAACAATTTTTTCTTGTTTTACTTTTGAAAACAGGAAACATAAAATGTTTTCCCAATGCAATAGGCCCCTGGTTTTTTATTTGAGTCGGAGGGTGAAACTGAAAAAAGTCTAGTATTTTAGTATTCCATAATTTGGTAATGCATTTTAAAAGAAATAATTACACTAATATCCTCTCTGATTAATACTAATATTACACTTATACCTTTTGTTGTTTGAATATTACATCGTCCCCCTTATTTTATTTACTGTTCTAACAATTCAACAACTTTTAAAATAAAAAAAAAATAAAAAAACTACACAAGACTTTAAATTATGAGTACAAAACACAAGACTTCATAAATCCAGCTCATGCACAAAACACCAACAACACGAACTAGCCGCAGCTGTCATCTCATCTACTTTTTCCCAAAAAAAAAACAAAAAAAAAAAACACTTCCCTCAAGTATTCAATACTTCGGTGAATCCAATGATAACGCGCTTCCGTGGAACAAAACACCATAGAACCTATTTGTTTCAATTTTTTCCACAAGTTCATTTTATTTCTTTCACTAAAAAAAATTCATATCACAAGCATAATAAAAAAAAAAAAAAAAAAAACAGAACAGATCTCCATCAAAAGCTACTTTTACAAGAGAACGGATCAAATCTTCGCAATAATGATAACAAAAACAATATCATCCGATAAAACGGTTTTGTACAGTAATATTCAATATCTAAATAATAAATAAGAGAGGAAGAAAAAGCGATGCATTACGTAGAAACGTTTCCAATAATGAGAGAAGGAAACAGAGTGGTCCACAAGAAAATATCGCAGCAAAATATCTAATAGGAGCAAATCAGAAGGAACACATCGACACGACAAGACACAACACGCGAAAAGAGAGAGAGAGAAGTGAATAGATCAGATCCTAAAGAGAAGAGAAGAAACGGACCGTCCATCTCGACGATGGGGTTGGCGACGTTGATCTTCTGGAACGCTGCCATGGCCAAGGTTCTGATCTGAGACTGAGAAGAATAGAAAGTTAGGTGAGAAATGAGTAACGAGAAGCAAAGACCAGTGTGAATTGCTGCTACTATTGCCTCACTATGAATAATCGTAGAAAACTAGTATAAGTAATGATTTCAGTAGCCTCACCTAATTAAGAACTTTTATTATATATAATACTATATGCTTTTCTTTCCCCTCCCTGTGTCTTTCAATTACTTCTTTGCCCCCACATCACTTGTACCAATACATTGAATACTATGATGATCTTTTACTTATACTTTCTAGAATTTTCTTGTACAAGATTATTAATGATGGCGGCTTCAAAAGGTTGATTTTATATTTCTTTTCAAAGAGTGATATCATAAAAAGTACGATACCTTCAATTTTCTGAATGAAAATTAAATGTTTATTTTACTTTTTGTTTAAAGCAAAAATAATATTATATATTGCATAATTATAAGTAGATATAGTCCTTAAAATATGAGAAAATTAGACTCATCTCCCTCGTCATGTCTTCTTAAATAATACTCATACTATTTAATTTTTAAATACACATCCGTCTCTGTTATTCTTTTTTTAATAAATTGATACTTGTATTTAGTGAAGGATTCATACTTTAGTCACGGGTGTTAATAGGCTTCATTATTTTAAAATAATTATGTATAAAATATTTTGAATGGATATATTCTTCTCTTCATAACTTTGCATATTTGGACCCTGCTCTTAATTTTTTTACTCCTTTTATGATAATTATTAGTATTAATTTTTTAAAATAAATTATTTTTTATTTAAGGTCCTAGATTTGTCACTACTTATATTTCTCATTTTAATTAATAAGGAAATTGACAATATTTCCCTTATTTAATATAGTAGTATTTGAGACAAGTGTATGTGATTTTTTTAAAAAGTGAGTGCTTCAGTGAAAGGGTGAGTTTTACGCAATAAATCCAATGAAGCTGCAATGAAGGAGGATCTGGATCCTATGAAGCTGCAATGTATTGGATTCCCAACTAGTCTAAGCAGCATATAAATATCCATTATCATCTCTCAAACACATTCTATATCCAAATCAATACATAAAAATAAAAAAAATAAAAAGGCAGCTTCAACATTACACTTAAAAAATTTTACTGATTGGATGTTACCAATCCACTAAAGTCACTGGTTCAACAGCTTGCAGAAGCAATCCATTGGCCTAAAATTTGAAGCTCTAGCCAACACCCAAGAATACTAAAGGGTTGGCACATGGATGGCAAGCGAGAGAAGAGGAATGTGGAGATAGTGGAACTGCACCACCCAATAAAAATGTGTGCAGTAAGGGGCCCAATAACTTACATAAGTCTCAACATAAAGAAGTTGGGTCGGGTGCCATAATAGAAAGTGGGGATTAGGCGGTGTTGGGCCAAAATGAAAATAGCTTGGGACTATATGATGAGCATGTGGTGAAGGCTTCTCAACTGAAAATAATGACTCTGTCCTATGTGCAAGCCTACATGTAACTGAAATTCAACATACAAAGAAGAATAGAGGGAAAGAAATTTCAACAGAATTGCCACAAGGTGAGGAATTCTCTAAACAAGGGGGATGTATGGTCAATTCCAATGAATTATTGCATTGTGCCATAGCTTGGTGAGACTTACAGATGCCAAGGTAGAGGCTAGAAAAATATGGAAAGTGGCAATTTAAATGTAGATGGAAGTCTCGTATTAAATGTTTCTAACCTCACTGTCAAGATATTCCGAATGGAATAAGAGTTTCTACCGCTTGCGGATGAGATGGGACAAGAAGTGTGTTAATTTGTTTTTACTTTTTAGTTCCTTGTTTGTCTTTTTTCTCTCTCTCTCTCTCTCTTTTAACAAAAAAAAAATGGCCCATTAACGAGGACAAAACTCAACAACTACCCACGATCAAAACCTTTTTTTGGGTGAAACCATTCTCAATGTCAAATAGTATCTTGTATGGTCTAATTCTTTCTAGACATGAATAGTGTGATAACAATAACAAGAATAATAATATTTGATCAAACAATAATAATAGTTCTTTCTAATTACTTGTTGCCTTACTCAAGACATATGGTCTTATAATGAGTATGGAAAGGTAAGCTGTGTCTCTCAGTAGTTCTCGGCCAGATGTTTACTCAGAAAAGCTTTAGCCAGATTACTGAAGCTCACACTAACTTCTTCAGCGGCTGCATACCTCCTAATGACATCAACAACTTCGGGCCTTAAAATCTCCTCCTTGTTAGATTCGTTACAGATATAATAAAGTGCCCCAAGTGCATAATTTACCTGGTATCAGATAAATGCATTGTTAATTTACCAAATTGTAATTGAACCTTTCATGGAAGTAAATTAACTTTAGAATGTACTTAAAATGTACAGGTCAGTGTAACTTATGGAACATTACTTTGCAAGTGCCAGAAGAGAATGAGTGATAATGTGAGTTATGTAATTATAAGCATCCCTAGAATAACAGAATGTTCTGAGAAGTCAAAAAACGTAAGTTTCAAATAATTAAATTTCATATAAAAAAACACACAAATATTTTTCATATATAATAAAATACATTTAGTGATGAAGTAGAAAACACAATCATGATTGTAACAGAAGGGAGGAAAATGCTATCAACAAAATTTTTGAATATTCGTGGTTTAGCAAATCCCCTTTGGTCTGCAAGCTACATGATCCACAACTTAGGAGCCATCAAAGTGAAACAATGTCAACAAGCAAAAAAGCTCTTATACTTACAGTGTTCCTAACTGGGCTTGATAAACATTGGATTATAAGAGGTATCCCACCAAACGTAGTTACAATTGCAGAATTGGCCGGATCTGCTCAAAATTTGTTATTTTTGTAAATAAGATAGACGATTAGGCAAGAAATAATGATATCACCGAAGATAAAGTCACTAGAATTACCAACACAAGAATTGCAGATCCCTCCTATACCAAATTCTACAAGCTTTTCATTGGGTTCAGTTAAGCAGTCAACGAAAAGTTCCAAAACATTAAGCTGCAATATTATGCAAGTACATTCTAGTTAATCTTGTGCAGCTTTTCTGGAAAGAAAACTGATAGGTCCATACCTGACGCAAGAAGTTGTAGTTGTAAGGATCATAGGCAAAGTTGGCCAAATTTGCTAAAATTTTCTCTCTTGTTTCTGCAAACAGAAGAAAATTCAGCAACCAATACAGACGTGAATATTATAAACTAACAAAAAAAAGTTACCATCCTCAGATGTGTTCTGAAACTGAGTCACCAATTTCTGAAACAACCATTATCCATCAAAGGTCCTCCGTCCACATACAAAAGAAATTACCACAACACATTCAATATAATGGTACATTGAATTGCAAATAAAACGTTTTCATTATTATATCATAGTTGAAAATGAGAGAAAGAGAGAGGGGAAGAAGAAAAAGCACCTGAAGGAATTCCACTCTGGAAGTTCCATATCTCCCAGTTCGTTCTTGTTGCCTTTGGTCATTGGTGAACATGTATGCTGGCCTTCTACCATCACCAGTAAAAGTATAAAAGTGAGAAGTTCAGAAAAGAAAATTTTATTTATACGGAAATTTAAGATAAAAAGGACAGGATGTTATCAATATGAACCCCATATTCACAATGTTATAAAAATTGACCTAGTCATCAACTCAGTCAAGGTACCAGACACACACACAACACAGATAACCAGTGTAGTGATTTACCAATAGTTTATTGTGTTTTGGGTTATAAACTCAGTGAGGCTCAACTGATTTTACAGCACTTATAATTTCTATGCACAATTATATATCAGTTACCACTTCTGCAACACTTATAGTTTAATTGGTAATTGCCTTCGCTCATACCCAACAAATTCATTTTTTTTTCCGAACACATCAACTATGCTCCATGACATGCAAGCGTCCTTGTACCAACAAAAACAGAAACATGGACAATTTATATCATAATAACCAACACATAACAATAGACCAATAGTAATATCAGACGATGAATTTGGAGCTGAACAATTGATCCCCATTTGATGGAAAAGGGACAACTTTGCCTCTATGCTAAAATAAACTGATAAAAATGATACTGTTGCATATAATAGAATTAGAGCTTCGGGACATAAATGCAATTGTAACATTACTATTTACTTCCTTAACCTTTCTGCCCGCGTCTTTTGGAATGCATGCACAATACACAACTGCCACTCAACATGAAGACCTTCTAACGAAACATAGAAAAAGACGAGCAGAATCGTAAACGGAACAACAATCTACCTATACATTAATCGCACCACCTTTTCGCACATTATTGCAAACTCCCCTATATTCGGTATACTATTTTATAACAAGACTATTCATTCACTCACCCTTTGTTCTGATTGACCAATGGATAAATAACTAAATAAATAAGAAAATTCACGATGCGCACGTACGACAGATGGAGGAAGATGAAGAAAGGGTGAGCGAAAGAGCGGGTTTCGCGAGAATCGAGAGAGAACACAGACCTTTTGATCGCGCAATCGCGTTGGTTTTGATCTGGAAGTGGTTCTAGGGTTTGGGTGAATACGTTGCTTTCGTTTAACGCAAAAAAAGGGGATTTCAATTTTTCAATTGGGTGGGTATTGGGAGAGTCCAGAGCAAAAACAGAGATTAGGGATCAGATTTTTGCTTTGCTCGCATGTTTTGCCCTCATCTAATGCAAGTTCAGTGAATTCTGGTATGAAACTTCCAATAAAAGGTGGAAAATGGAAATGTTGAGATTAGAGAGAAGAAACCAAGTCTAGATGTGGGTGCCTCAGCAAACCAGGGAAAAAGAAATATAAACACCGGTCGGTGGAGACGATGGATATTTGATTCTGTTTTTAATTTTTAGTTAAAACTCGATTCAGAAAAAAAAAAAAGTTGATTATCACATTGCTTGATTTATAAAAAAAAAATAGCATCATTTTGGAGATTTAAGAAGAAAAAATTGAAATTATAACTAAAAATCCCAACCCATCTCCAGGAAAAAAATTTAAATTACCACACTACGCCTATTTTCAGCAGTTCGGTGCTTTTAGTTTTTTTTTTTAATAAACATAGATAAACAATCTTTTTTAAATAGCTTGTAACATTGTTTAAAACATTACTTAAATAGCATTTTTTCAAAACACTAACGTAAAATCTAACTCCCGTCACACTTATAATTTAATAACCTAACTTAAAATCTTCTAGAAGGTAGCATCTTCAATACCAGCTAATTTTTTAACTTCAAATTATCTTTTCAACTAATTTTATCTAAACTAAGAATCCCCACCCATCTCCAACACACATTTCATTATTTTTTTAGCATTTCTATGATGAATATGGTAAGAATATAAAATATGAATTTAGTAAACTATATATATAAATTCACAATTAAAACCATCGAGATATATACTTCAGTGCTGCTATATAGCAGTTTTAAGATCAATGACTCGGCTCCACTATCCCATACTGATAACTACGAGTCTACGATTCATACCTTTTAAAGGTAAGAAAAGGTCTAAAATAGCAACTACCATCCAAGCATCTTTCATCATGTCTTCTCGCAAGTGTTTCAAAATATTAATCAAATCAATCAAACACACTTGTCGCAGTACCAATGCATCTCTCTTCAAAATCAAGTTCACCCAAAATAAATTCTACAAACTCTAAGCCACCAAACACACCTTAAATGATGCCAGATTCTTCAATTAGCTAGCATCTAAATAATTGATCAAGAATAGTAAGCAAAATTTTGAATTCGTTGCACTATTTTACAGTCATCAAGACACTAAGCAAAATTTGTTGCTGCTAAGTCACAAATGTAAGATTTGATGTCACGTATGAGAGAACTGTGACATATTAAAAACTAATAAATAAAAAATTGATTAATAGTAAATAAAGTGGAACAATTTCTAAAGATGTAAAGGTAAGTGTTATTTGATGAGAATAGTGACTTTAACAGCTAATGCACACAAGGGAGAGTATTAGTCTCTCAATACTAATACTCCCATCAAATAACAATTATCTTTAAAAATTATTTCACTTACAATTATTTACAAGTTAATCCGTAATAATTAATTATTTATTTATTAGTCTATATTCTTAATACACATTAAATCCTACAGCAAAACCATCACGGAACCTACTTTAATAGATTATCCATATCTTTGAATACTTGCAAGTTGCAACGAACAAACGAGGAAAATGGATTTCATTTCTCTAAATAACAGGATTCACTGGAGTGCAACGAACAATTTATAGCCATTGATTAAAATCAATACCTGAAATTATGATTAAATGTAAAAGCAATTACGCGCTAGATTATATAGTTGTTTAAATCTCCCCATTCTTCAATCAAGGCTATAATTTCTCACTTTTTACTTTTCATAAAATAAAATTTTAGGGCAAATTAGCGTCTAACCATCGAAAGTCGAAACCTCATTATCCCTAATTAAAATTTTTGGGTAACTTAGCTATCTAACAACACGCAAATCTGAAACCAAATTCATCAGAGATTCATAATCACAATCACAAACACGCTTAAACCAATTTAAAACAACATTAACCTATCATATCATCTCAATAAACCACCTTAAACATCCAATATGACAAAAATTTAACCAAAAATTCCAAAATCTAATCTCAACACAGCATTATAAAGTATCAATTAAAGCAAGATCCAAAAGCATTTGAATAACAAAACTCGATAACATTACCGCTCAGAACCACCGGTTCTTCCCGGTTTTGAACCTCTCCTCGAGGAGCTTCTTGGGAGCAGTGGCCTTCTTATCCTTAGCGTTGAGAACGTCGGGGTTAACCGCGTCCTTCAAGTCCACGTCAAGCGTGTAGCGCGTGGGCATGAGGTGCTGCTAGTTGACGAGCTTCACCAACGCCTTCACGCGCGACTTCTTCGCAGGGTACTTATTTATCCCCGCCACCAAACACTGCCCGTAGGGGCGCTAAGAAATTTCAATCTAATAGTAAGTTTTGAGATAAAAGTATTTGATTAAAAAATATTTTTTATTGATAAAGGTTAATTATGAATTTATTATTTTTATTACATAAAAAATCAAACTCATTCCTTCTTTTCTTTACTTCTTAACCCCTCAATCAATCTTATATCTCTTTAATTAAAATATATTAAATAAAGTAATAATTTGTGACCGTTAATATTAAATTAAAAAAAATTAAACTTACACATCTAAAAAATACATCATATTTTATGCTTAAATCTATTTTGTTTATTTAAATAAACTGATTGATTAAACATTTAGGTCCCATGGACTCACCATGATCTAGCATGCACAAAGGAACGTCCTGTGCTGTTCTCTTACATATGCTGGTGCATTTTAAAACGTTTGGATGGATTATTGATTTTAACACTTCTTTTTTCTTAGGCCTTGATTTGTTCGACAGGGGGACACAGTGCTATTGTACCAAATGACATGAAACTTATCACCAAACTTGTCATTTTTTTGCTGTTCTAAACAGAATTCCAAGACAATGAGTAAAGATCCACACCAAGACATCCTCTCAACAAAAGACTTCTTATTTTATTTACCTATCAAACATGGGAGTAGTAAAAACACTAGACCATATAGATAGATAAGATACGGTCTGATACAATTCATTCTTTAGTTAAAGTCATCTGTCTTCCTCACAGGTCCTCTGGGCCATTAATTTCCTGCATATTACAATTCAATCTTTAGGCCTAGAAATTAGAATGCCAACCTCGTGCACAAACAAATGCATATATCTAAGATACCTTGTCTACAATGGTAACACCGTCGGGAACTTCCAGCTTTACACCGGGCTTTGATACGATGCTGACTTTCCCCTGTAACAAAAAAATGATATTATTTTAGTCAAAAGACTTTTGGTCTCTCTTATTTTTTAGTTTCAGTTTCATCCACTAAGTTTATAATGTTTTACTTTAATCCCTTGAGTTAAAGTTGGTTCTTCTATTAATTTATCACCTAACTTAGTTAACTTACATTCTTTCATTAGTTTATCACACTAACTCAATCAATATAGTAGTGATGTGATAAATTGTGAAGATGCCACATCATATAAACGTTTGATATGAGAGAAACACCTCAAGGGAACCATTTAAACTTAAGAGATCAAACTGAAAATAAAAAGTAAGATGAGGAAGCAAAAGGATATTTTAGCCTATTATTTTTTATAACTCTTCCTCCTTTGAGGATGAAATTTTTAAAAGATGAAAACAAAATAAGTTACTGCTAGTCTGAATGTAAACTGAGAACATCACCATCACCGAATAGTTGACCTGGGTTAGTTTGGACAAATTTAGGTCTTATAGTTGTCCTTCACTTGGGTTTTGGTCCCTATAATTTATTTTTCTTGAATATTTAGCCCCTATAGTTTCATACCATCAGGTTAGAGTATAGTAATGAAAAAGAGAATCAGGATCATTTTCTTTGCAGGGACCAATGCAATTAATTGAAAAATATAAGGTTTAGTAACCAAAACCAAACAAGGAAAATCATAGGGACTAAAACTCAATTATAGGAACCAAAACCAACACTGAACAGTGGAAACTATGGGGACTAAGGGCCTGGTTTGATAATCTTCTTTAGAAGTACTTCTAAGAGAAGAAAGTAAGAAGAAAATAATGAGATGAGCTTTCTCCTTAAGTTAAAATGAGCTCTCCATTAGTTAATTTGTAGAAACTCTCTCATGTAACTTCTCTAAAAGATGAGGACATCTACAAGTTAGCTAATAGTTAGCTAATGGATACCTCATTTTAGCCCATAGAGAAACTCATTTCATTCTTTTCTTCTTATTTTTTCTCCTAGAAGTGCTTCTAAAGAAGCTTATCCAAACATGCCCTAAATTAAACTTGTTAAACCATAAAATATTTACCTTATTTTCTTGGCAACAATCCAATTTACTTTAAAACATTAAAAAATTTCTAAACTTAAACAAAGAATTTTAATTAACATTTCAAGTGTATGCAGTTTCAAGATTTTAAATTCGCCATTGAACATTAGAAAAGCAATTTTGAGCTTGAGTAACAAAAGGGACAAAATGTAGATGCAGTTCTTTAGATACTTTTAGCATTGTTCTCCAATCAAAATTGGATTTTTACTTTGGTAATTTGCGAAATAATGTTCATTAAAGGTCAACATATGTTCTGTAGATAAAAACTCCTTTGGTTGGAGAACAATATCAAAAAGCACATAAAGTACTGTATCTAAGTTTTATTCTTATTAATACAACTTTAACATTAGTCATACAAGGGGAACTTTTATGAAGGTTTCTTGCATTAATCGTAACAGTATTACAATTATCTCATTCATAAAGTAACCAAATTATATTGAGGTCAGAAGTTTAAGATAATTTTAGAAATACTCAGTTCTAAAATTCTTAAGTTACACACTTAAAATGAAACACTATGTCAAAGAACAGAAACTAATGATCATATCCAATACCTTGAGGATAACACCAGCTCCAAACCATACATCACCAGCCACTTTTAGACTGTCAAGCTCAACAATACTAGGAATTGACTTGAAGCGGCCCAAGAAGTTGCTAACCTGTGAAGGAGACTAAGAAAATGAGTATCATGGTTACCCTCTAACAAAAAGTAGTAAGTTATATTGATCTTAACCTTCTTAAATTCTGGTCCCAGTTCAATAGAAGGGTTTTCAGGATTTTCCCTTGCTTTGTTCCGAATGACAAATCCGTCTTCCAAAGTGTAGAGGTCAGACTGAAAAAACAAGACAACTAATTATGTCAGATAAAAGACTCAAATTTCCAAGCAAGATTCCATGCCTTGAATCAAAAAAGTTAATAACCTGGACAAGAAGCAAATCTGAAGTTGCCTTCACAGGAAGGAATCGTGATCGAGGAACATTAATCCCAATAGCCTTGTCAAAGAACTGTAGAAATGATATGAATATATTAGCACTAAGAAGAAACTTACTCATTAATATGTTACTAAACATTGAGTACCCTTATTGCAGCACCAGCTGCAGTTTCCAGCTGAAGAACTTTTATTCCGTCAACTTCCTACAGATCCACTAATTTTGTCAGCAATTTCTCCACCAAATATCAATTGTCAAACAACCAGCCCACAATAGAGCATCCTACAGAAGGAATGACAGATAATCACTTGAAAAGTAATCAATTTGAACCTTTGGATTGGGAATAATTTCCATCTTAAGAGCATCAGCTTCAACAAGCCTTTTAACTGCGTTTAAGTTCACCCACCTGTAGATTATTGTCAAACACCTACGTATGAGTATATAATCTAAAACAATAAGAACACTAACCAGCAAAACTTACAAATTATTTGTGTTGAAAATTTTGAACTTCTCTATTGACTTGAACTCATTGACCTGCAAGAGAGCATTACATTTGAATGTAATAATTGGCAAATCTCTTCTCTAGTCTCCACCAAAGTTAAGGCTTAACATCATTATTTACAACATGTTCCAGCTACCATAAATTGGGTCAAAAGAATTGCAAAAGCAAGTATTATCACTTACCATCACAAACATTATATCATCAATGAGAATAATGAATATCTTTTTATAGAAAAAAAAAAGTTAACAGTTCTTAATTACAGTTCACGTCTTCATATCATCAACAGTATCCACTACTTGTGAAGTAAAAGATGTCATGCAATTGCATTGAGATATGAACTCCTTATACCTATCAATTTACTGGTGTTTACTTAACATAAGTTACCAAAGTAACCGCTGCCAATGTATATTGCCATAAAATAACTTATGTATCATCGGTAGCCTTCAAACACTTTCCAGAAAGGAAATCTCATGAAAATGACAAAAAGAACCATGGTTTATATTTTTTCACTTTCTTTTTTGAAAAAAGTGTATCCACTGATGTCACATCTCCAGTCAAAGATCAACACATTAACTTCAGTTCAGCTTAGTAATCCTTGATTAGACCACAAAATAATTAAATCAAACAAGCCAATCCCATCTCAGTGAATGTGTTAATGCTTAATCACTTCCCTTCTTATTCAGCATTATATTTACATAAAATAACTAAATAATTTATTTTTAAAAATTGCCTATGCTGGGAAGAGGGAGATGATCCAAGAATAAGAGACAAATTTAGAGGCTTACATGTTCATCTGGGACTTGTGCAATTTCCAGGAGCTGCATTAAAGAATCAAAGATAAATGTCACTCAATAGAAACATTCTTGAGATTTCCATTGATTTTGATTTTATCATTAGACCAAAAAGAGAAAGAGAGCATGATAATCGTTGAACTCTAGATGGATTTTTTTATATTTCTTTTTTGAGATATAAATTACAGAAAGAATATATTACACAGAAGCAAGTTTACAGAGAGAGACTTGAAAAAAAAAATATTACTAGTGTCTGAAATAATCAGATAAACCTTGGTTGTAAAGAAATAAAATCAGCAAGATTACATGCCTGAACCCTTCCTTCGTAAGAAATCAAAGTGCCCCCCTTTACATCAGCCAATGTTTTGGGAGTCACCTGCATAATAGACAGGAAAAAAAAAAAGAAAAAATATATTAAAAAGATGTGAAGTCTGAAAATAAAAGTTACACAATAACAACCATCTTTCCTTATTACCTCCATACAGTATTCATTCTTGTTCTGGATCAAATGATTCAAGATTTCTACATCAATGAGTCAAGTACACAGATGGCACTAAAGACACTGTTTTTATGTATAAATGATAAGCAATATAGCCAAAAATCATTATAAACAAAACAGAAAGAACCAATGAAACTTAAATAAGGATACTCAAGTCAACTATAGCTCCCAAGTTATCCGAATTGGCAACAAACACGTACTCTTTACCCTGTAAGAACAAAAGGAAAATAAAGATATAATGATGATAATGATTATGAAAAATAAATAAATACAGTCAAACTAGAAACAACTTGAGCTCTAGGATCAACCTGTGACAATAGTGCATCAAGTTTGCCACTGTTCAATAATGATGGGAAGACATCACCATGGCCAGGAGGGTACCTATGCATAGGAATTAGTCATAAGCCAAACTTAGACTCCATTAGCTGATAAGCTCAATGTTGGTTTCCTATCTTGAACACTTTCCATTTAAAAAACAACCATAAAGCATAGGTATCACTTCCAACATAACCAAATACAATATAACTTGGGTCTAAGACATACTAATATGAGAATTACAATCTTCATTAGATTCAGTTTTGATAAAGAAAATCATTCAAATAAGGGACTTTATTATCTCTAAAGAGCTAAGTACGGAAGAGGCCAAAAAGAGGATTCAATCTTGGAGCACCAATGAACAATTGCTTGTTGACAAAGTCTATGAATACATTAGAGGTGTCAAGCCTACTGTTAGTTGATGTTCTGTTATATGGAACCCAGCAATCCCCCCTAAGATGTCTTTCATTTTGTGGCTTGCTAAAAGGAACCGGCTGCTTACTCTTGACAAAATTGCTTTTTTGAACAAGGGTTCCCTCTGCCCTTTATGTTCAAATGAGGCTGAGTCAAATGCTCATTTGTTCTTTTCTTGCAGGAAATCTCTCCAAGTTTGGGCTCACATTCGTGATTTGGCTCCTTTCCGCAGGCGTTTCACTTCTTTACAGCGCATTACTGACTCTTTAATTAGGGGCAGATCCACATCAGGTGTTCAAGGAAAATTACGTTGTCTGGCTATAGCAATTTACAGTCTACTGCATCTGGCTGTCTAAGAACAAGCTGATTTTTGAAGATTATCAATTTTTTGTAATAGAGGTTATTAGCAAGATTAAGTTTCTTATGTATAGACAAGCGCACATGTTGCATTTGTTTTAGCATCTTGATATAGGCCTTCTTGTATTAGGGAGATTTTTTATTTTCTCTAGCTGCGGGGTATGTCCCGTTTATTGTTGTATCATTTTGGGTTTAATATAATTTACATTTTTCCCAAAAAAAAGACATACTAATATGATTACTTTTAAGTTTCAAATGACATACAACATATATTAAACTGTGACTAATTGTATCCTACTATATGTCATTCAGGTTTACCACTCGTGGCATGCGTGAAAATTTTGGCCCAAAATGTTAGAGGAATGTCAAAAACAGCCTTTACAAAGTACCAATATTCCTCCAAGCAAGAAAAGTCAATTACATCCAGGCCAATAAGTGCTCGATGGTTGATATATGGGGTTTAAGTGCTGGATACAAGTGATGACCAGAAACAATAAACTCAGTTGGATGAACCTCAAAAGGTGCATAATTGCTAATGAGGGGAGTTCAGTGCCAATAATGTGTTATTTATCCAGAAAGGTAGAGCAATAAAGTGGATCTGAGGATATTTTTATTTATCATAAGGTTGAGATGAAGCTTAGATGATTCCCTAAAATTTAACCCAATGAGATAAAAATTTAATGAAGACATATAAGTTACTTAAAAAAAAACACTGATTTATGCCATAAACCTTTGGATGTATAGTTTTGATTAATAATTTTAAACCTTATTCTTCATCTTGGTACCAAAGACATATGAATTCATCCTAAGGTTTCTGCTATCAGCAATTCCTCTTCTCAAAAAGAGAATTTTATAATAATTACTTCTTTTCATAATAAATCATCTACTTTGGCCCTTGGAGACAAAAAAGACATGGGTGGGGGGCACAGAACATAAGCAAGCAATCCATCAAAATATGAACAGTGAACAATGCTGAGTTAAGCCACATATTTGAAAAGGGAATATAGTTGCAGTGACAACCAGACACTGAGCAATATTAAGTACAAATCCATAAATAGGACAAGTGATTGGGTCAAGAGATATGGAAAAAATCACCATGGAAGAAGTTTGCATGTCATCAATGACACTCCAATGCATATAGACCAGGTACTCTAAACCATGTTAGGCACTCTACAAATAAAATTTATTTGCTTGAATATTTTGATATCTTAGATTTACATCTAAATTATCCATGCAGGCATGTCTACTTTATCAATGCTAATTCAGAAAAGATAGAAGAAAGACATAAATCTCGTAAAAGTTGTGAAATCAATGCAATAATATAGTCGAGTATAAAAATAAAAACAATGGCAAAAAGTCATACCATCCATCCTTGTCAGTATGCCCTTTGGAAGGCAATGGCAAAAAGTCCTCAACAACCAATCGAGGATACTGGCTCTGTATAAATTAGTATAATGCAACAAAATATCAACACAAAATGTTAAATTTCGAACTCCAGAAAATACATAATATAGTAGAACAAGAAATCAGACTTACAGACCTGGTTAAAAGTATGAATCTCAATATTTGAGTTTTGGTATTTTTCAACAATCTAAAAACAGTGAAATTGTTAGTTTACAAGCAAATTCAGATAATAATTCTACTCGGCAAAGGGGATAAAAAATAAAGGATAAGTACCTTTTGAGTGTCATCATGAGTGTTGAATGAATTCATCAAAAGCAAAGGAACATTGCTTCCATATTTGGAATTGAGATTCTACATAAATGTTGAAAGAATTCATCAATGGGAAGTCCATATAAGCAGGGGGGAAACATAAAAACCAAGCAAAAGGACTCAAGAATAACCTCAATTTGGATGACAATTAAATCTAGAAATGTCAACCCATCACGAACTTCAATTACAGATCTGCATTTCATTCAGGCGCGCCAATTAAAACTTACCAAAAATGGTGATCTAAGAAAATAATCCTTCAGAAAATTTTTTAACCCGGCACAGGGCTTCAAATTACTTTTCAAAAAAGTAGTTCGCATTTTATTTTATTTTGTGAAAGGAGACACATAGATGTGCTTTCAAACAAAATGCCATACATATATTTTGAAAAACTAAAGATTAAAAATCAACAAAAATCATATATATGATCTCAATCCTAAATCTCGATTTAAACTTCTGTAATCTAAAACAAAGAATAATATCTCCAATCAGGCATAGGCATAGACATACTTAGGACCAGTGCAACCCATAGTTGTTCCCAAGCCTCCATTTAGCTTCAACACCACAAGCTTGTCCAATAGATTCTTCACCTCCGAAGAACCTGCAACGATTTCATTTCATATAACAACACCGAACTCTATTTAAAGCATCAAATCGACGAAAGCAAACAACAAAACGTGATGATTCGTTACCTTCAGGAGTTGGCGCCAAAGTGTCGTAAGGCACAACCACTTCGTCCGTAGGCGTCTGGATCTTGCTCCATTCCACATGCTGCGCTTCGCCACTGCAACATATTCAAAGCAAAGCAACAGAGCTAATCAGAATAGCTAAAAGACGAGATTCGCAGAGATCAACAACAATCACGAATGTAGAAGAGGTTGTTTCGTCTCGGTGATTGATTGGTTCACCTGAGATAGCGGCCGACGAGGCTGATGAATCCGTTCTTCTCATTCTCACTGCACGGAAAGAAAAGAAGAAAAAAACACGAATCAGGTTCCGATCTCGCGGATTCGCGCGAAAACGGAAACGAAAATGGAAGAGAACGAAGATAGAAGGATTGGAATTGAGAGAATGAGAGACCTGATTTCGTTCAATCCGGCGACGGCGGATTTGAGAGCGGAGAGTTTCTCGGCAGCGGTGGCCATTGCGGTGGAAGATTCGAGAGAAGAGTGAGAGAGAGTGAAGGGTGTGGAGATAATAATAATAGAGAATAGAAGAGAGGGTGTGGTGGTGGATTTAGAAATTGACACGAGAACAAAAGGCCAGTGTATTTAGTTCTGGACAGAATATGCTTTCATTGCACCCGAATATATAGATATCAGGGGACCCTGCTCTGAAAAAAAAAAAAAAAAAAACTGGCGCGGCTTTCACGCAACGGGTATCTAAGGTAAGAAATTTGGTGCTGTGTGTGAACGAGCTAGGGGGGGGGGTTTTTAAAGAGGGGTTATTGCTATCATAATTATTATGATAAGTTATTGCTATCAGAATTGTTTATGATAAGATATGATAAGTTATTGTTATCATGATAAGTTATTGCTATCGTAATTATTTATGGTAAGTTATTTTTATCATAATCTATAGACTAACTTATTAAGTAATTATTTTTTTGGTTTTTTTCTCTTTGTCCCTCCATTTTTTTCACTTTTTTGTTTTGTTGTCATGGTCACGTGTCGCATTACATATGCAGTTTGGTATATTATCTTTATATATGTCACTTTCTTATTTACAAATTTCAACTTCTCATTTAATTTCCTGAATTTTCTTTAATGGATTTCTTGATATTTTCCATATGACAAATCAAATGACTTCTGTCCAACAACTAGAAGTTGCGGGTATGTGGTGGTTCCCATCCATCTTTTTTTTCTTTTCATGTGTTACTTCTGATTAATAGATTTCTTGATGTTTTTCATATGAGGAATCAAATGGGTTTCTTCCAAAAACTAGAAGTTGTGGATATGTGGTGGTTCTCATCTATCTCTTTTTTTTAGGAAGTTTCTTACTTTCTTTCTTTTCTCATCCTGCAAGTTCAGGACTACATGTTTGGTAAGGCTTCTTTGGCTTAATTTCTTTTTTAAAAAAATATTCTAATTTTTTTTGTAACATTTGGTTGTTTTTTTTTCTCCTAACTTTTGAAGGACTTAGCATTTGGTAGAGTTTCTTTAGCTTAAGTATTTTTTTATATTTTTTTGTTGATGCTTTCCTGGGATTTTTGGGTTTTTGTGAATGCATGGTTGGATTTTTTGTATCTTTGTCTTTGAATCAGTTTCTGGTGAGGTTTGTTTGGGAGAAAGTGTGGCTAAATAATTTTTTTCGTATTAATATACATCTCTATGTCGTTTTCTTGCACGGTGAGTTCCTTCACCACTGCATCGATATTCATTGATAAGTTTGTTTTCTCATCTTATTTTTCATTTACATCTTGCTTATTGTTACAAGTATTTCATATTTGTTTTTTGTTTTTAATTTCCCTCAATTTTCTTTAATGGATTTCTTGATGTTTTACATGTGAAAAATTAAATGGCTTTTGTCCAACAACTAGAAGCTGCGAGTATGTGGTGGTTCTCATCCATCTTTTTTTTTTCTTTTCATGTGTTACTTCTGATTTATAGTGTCACAACACTAATGTGGTCTATGAATGAAGATAAAGGTGATAACTGATGTTACAATTTAGTTATGATGGGGGAGCTTTTGCTATGTATTAATGAATTGTTGTGAACTTTAGTGAGTGTCATACTATTGCAAGCATGTCCTGTTCCATGAAGAGTAACCTACAATTTCTAGATTGATGCACACACCAGTCTTCATAGCAGTGTCCTTTACTCAAAATAGGCTCTAAAAGATTGCATGTTTGGCCTCTACATTTTGTGTTGGGTGTATTCCATGCATTGAGTCTTGGTCCTTTGCTCCTCTGGTGTTACAATAGTTATTTAAAGTCCAAAAATTTTCATCATATTTTGTCACTTTGAATGTACAGTATCACAAATAATTTGTAGGTTATAGTCAATTTTGTTTCCTATTATTGTCTTTGATATTCTGTGAGCTGATTGAACTTGGCTGCATATTGTCTAGAATTGGACTATTTCTAAGTATAATTTCTGTTTTCGTATGCCTTTCTCCTATTTTCCTATTTGGATAAATGTTTTGGTAAGTACTTATTGGAGGATAAAATAACAAGATAAAATGAATTGAGTTTTACTTATAAACTAAAATCAACTTGTGTACTTCAGCTCTTGGAGAAGTTAAATGAGTGAGTTTCTATAAAAATTAAGTGTAAAAGTTGATTTTAACTTATGGAAACAACTTATTTTCTACTCCTACTAACAGAAACGATTTACTAAATAGGGCCTTAGCCTATATTACCTATGCATACATACAATTATGCAAAACCCCTTATTTTGTACATAGTATTTAGTTTCCTTGCTCAAAGCTATAATGACTGTCATATTCGGTACTCAAATGTTTTCTTTGCAGCTTTGTGCTAGCTGAACTCCATATTATCCACGATCATGGTTCATAAAAGATTCTTGACATTTTGTTTATTGATTCCTGAAGGATTCTGGGGGTACTGGTCTATTACCTTTTTTTTTTCAGCATGTAGCTTTTCTGGGAAATAACACTATCATCCAAATTGCAACTGGAAGCAGCCTTAACATCAGTATTTTCATTCGGTTAATTTAACTACATGTTTAACTTTTATGTCTAAACCTCCCACTATACATATCTTTGGAGCAATCTGCACTCCTATAGTACCTACTCCCTTAGCAGTTATTGTTCTTGATTGAGCAATTTATTTTAAAAAAATTGTTAGAAGATAAAATAGGAAAAAAAAATGCTATAATGCTAAATTTTTTTGTAACGTTTGGTTTTTTTTTTCTCCTAACTTTTGAAGGACTTGACATTTGGTAGAGCTTCTTTAGCTTAGGTATTTGTTTGGGTATTTTTGTGTTGATGCTTTCTTGTGATTTTTGGGTTTTTGTGAATGCATTGTTGGATTTTTTGTATCTTTGTCTTTGAATCAGTTTCTGGTGGGATTTGTTTGGGAGAAAATGTGACTAAGTAATTTTTTTTCATATTAATATACATTTCTATGTCGTTTTCTTGCACAGTGAGTTCTTTGAATCATTTTTTTTTGTCATTTACATCTTTCACTTAATAGTTCTTAACTAATTGAAATATGATTTCAGATTCTTCTTTATGGAAGACAGATTGTTTCTTGGAAGAATCATGGATAATGAGTTATTTACTCAAAGGAAGGAGGAGCCAATCCTTTACATCTTTCATCTTTTTTGTCATTTACATCTTTTTTTCTCAAAGGAATGAGGAGTCAATCCTATTACTTAGATGTTTTCCCTTTTATATTGGATTTGAGATTCTCAATAATGAGTTAGTTACTTATTTCTATCCAAAATGCCCAGCCTCTAATTGAAAGTATTCATTGAAGTTAACACTCAAAAGTTTAGGATCTCTAGAATTTAACGGTGCATCATATTAGTCAATCTAAAAAATATAAATAAATATGTAGTAAAATTATCATGTTTGCTACATTAAGATAGATAGAGTAGTATTGTTCCTAATAAACCTTGGCCCTATGTTAGGAAATTTAACTCCAGTTCTCATGAATACAATCAACATTACTGTAGTAAATAAGTATTTATTTTATATCATCACCCTTGTAAAATCATTATAAACTTAAGGGTTAGAATATCTTTTGCAAATATTTTTCTCTTTGTTCACAATGTTGACCCTACAAACGTATAAAGATCTCACACTTTGATCCATATAGAAATTCATCCTTGTTAATATTATAAGTTCGGTGAAACTATAATCAAACTCAACAATTACATCCTAAACACGTGAATTCCAATTTCAATTTTTTTTTTCATTGTCTATGAGTTTTTCTGTTGAAAATATTAGAAATGAGAATAAATCTAATTGCTACACTAATAAAAGAGACTCACGCATCAACCATGTTATTTATAGAACGAAGTATTTTCAATTTTCAAATATTAGTTATCTTTATGTTAATTGTTTTCTTCTCCTGTGATAAATAAAAGATTAATTTGAAGTCATCCTCGACAAGCAAGTGTCACTTTACTTCCTCTGGAGTTAGAATTGTCTTGCTAAAATCATTATATTTTCTGTCTTTCTTTTAGGTGGAAAGGCATTGTGTCTTTGGAAGATGATAAAGGCTGAACTTCAAAATAAGAAAGTTGGGGAGGAATGGAAATTTTATTTTGGGTGGGAGCAGGTTGTATTCTTGGAGACATATTTAGAAGCATGCCTAAGGTTGAATATTACACTAACATGTGGGAGATATCTGTACCAATAAAAATTATGTTCTTTACTTGGCTAGCTACCCTTTTTCGCAAAACCTTGTGATTAGGAAAGTTTTGGATAAAGAAAGTGATATCTAATCATATCTTGTTTGATTGTGAGGAATCATGGAAGGTGTGGAATAAAGTTTTGGATTGGTGGGGTTTGAATGCACATTTGACTAACGATGTTAAACGTAACTTCTTTCAGTTTTGGGGACTCATTGATCCCAGAATGCTTTTATTTTTACGGAAACTGAAAAGGAGTGTGAAGAGATGTTGGAGAAAATTCAGGTATTGTCAGGGGAGTGGAATTGGGTAGCTGGAAATATCCTTTATTTCCTATCAAATTGGATTTTAAATCCAAAGGAATGCATTGAATTTCTCTAGAAGCTTCTATTTTTTAGGGAAAGTGGTGTTGGAAGGATTTCAGGTTTGGAGAGCAACTTCTGTTGGAGCTATTATGGGTTTATATCAGAGGAAGTATGGACGATATTTTTGACAAAACCTGCAAAACAATTTTCAAAACACACAATTATGATTGAGTATTTAAAGAGGTCTTTGTTTGGTTTTAGTTATGCTCCCATAACAGCAACGATAGCAGCATTTCGCATCTGATTATGTTTTTCAAGGCTTTATTATTAACCTTGTATTGGTCTTTCTGTGTTTTGCCAAAGCTCTCTTGTATTTTTTTAGCAGCACTTAGCTGATAGATTTGGCTTTGTGGCAAGTTTTTTATTGTGACTTTTCTTTTGTTGGGTCACATTTTGTGCACTCAAACTGCTTTTAATATCATTTACCCTTATGCCTTGAAAAAAAAAGATTAATTTCATTTAAGATATACTTAGATGCAAGAGTAAATATTGAATATATTTAACGATTGAGCATTTTTTTATTAAAAAAATTAAACCAATAATTTTTCATTAACCATTTTATTCTGTCACCTCGACAATAAAGGTTAGCATATGAACTTTAGCTCATATGGATTTAGAATAAATAATTATGTTACCTGACTTCAATTGGAATCCCTATCATGCTAATTTCATCTTTTAATCTCTTTAGCCCTTTACACTGTTTGGGATAATTTGAAATTGTATTTTCCCTTTCATGGAATTAGGAGCTCATAAAGTCCTCCAAGTGTCCCAAATAGAGTGGATGGTTTGCAACTTGTAATTGTTATTCAAAAATCAAAATCAACGGTTAAATGTTTGGCAAATGGCTATTGGTTGTAAAATATGAGTTGGATATGTTTCTTCTTTCCGTCAATGCGTGGAGTATCTTTTTCAAGGTGCTAAGTGCTAACATTATCTTTTACCTCTTTCTCTTTTTTTTTCATGTGTAGATAAATCTTTCACTTTAGTTTAGGATGGTACAACAGTTTCTAATTCGTTCACACTTTACATGCTATTTGCTAATGATCTCGAGTTTAAGAAATAGACATGTATAGTTGGGACATGTATCCTCTCGTGACTTATTGGTTGAGCCATTGATAAACAAAGTATTGAGAGATAGCCTTAAAAGCCCAAGAAAAAGTTAGTGTGCCAGATGCCTTATTACTCACGTTAGACGTCCTAACACTCCTAATATGTTATTTTTTGCAAGATAAATTCATGATACCAACTTGGAGTCCAACAACCATCGATATAAATGATAATAATTCATGTTATTTAATTAAGTGTTTCAGAATTATTATCATAGTTAGTAAAAAAATGATACTAGCCTAGACTCGTTTTAATGCATAATGATACTTAAAACCTATATTAGAAATGAATGACCAAGGTTGATTACTTTTATTAATTACTTTTTTCAAGGGATTGCATTTTTTAATAATCTTTAAGGGAAGTAATTATTTTTAATAATTTTGAGATTTTTTTAATATTAAGCTAAAATAAATTGGATAAATAGCTATTTTTATCCCTCAATGTGTAATTCGCTGACAAATGCGTACTTTAAATATGAAAATATAAAATTTAGTCTTGAAAGTGTAAAAAAAGTGCGACAAATATATCTTATTAGTAACTTTCATCTGTCACCGTTAATAAAATAGTCTACGTGGCACGGATTGATAAATTTATCATTAAAATAATTGTCAACGTGAATTGTCAGCATATGAGCATATTTGTCATAATATTTTTTTGACTTTTCGTTTTCACACCCCGATAACAAATGCATCCCTGAAAGATAAAAATGTAAAATTTAGTTCTCAAAAGTATAAAAAGTGTAACAAATATATCCGGAGTAGAAAAAACACAACCAGTTACGGACCAAATTTATTTATTTTAAAAAAAAATAATCAACTATTTTTTTAAAAAAAAAAGGTATCACAAAATTTAAAGTAGATTAAGCTAAAGTGTTGAGACAAGAAAATACCTTTTTTTGCTTGTAATACTGGTTTATTTCATAAAAGGAATTCTATAAGTCTTTGTATTACTACTGTAATAAAATATGTTTGTAAATACATTAAATATTTTTGATATGGAAGAAGTAATTCTTTAAAATTAGTCTAGTATGGCAAAGGGTGATTTTTATATAGTTGAATTACTTGAGAGTTTTAAGGGGTCAAATGTGTCTTTTCATGTTGCTTTCAACACACTTACAATGTTAGTGTACTGTATATATTAGTGTAATTTGACAATATTACACTAACATAATGCAGACTTTGGTATCAAAAGTATGTACTCATAGGGAGTATCAACAATGATTAATTGAAATACTCGGATATAATTTTTTAAAATATGTGATCAACAATTCGATTTTTGAATAATACATGTGGAGAAATTAATATTAAAAGGGAATAATCCAATATCAATTATTGTCTAAATGGTGTAAATTGTAATGTGAGGGTACTTGAAAAAGTTTGAAATGACCCAATTTTTAGGATATAAGTTAATGCAAGAAATTAAAGAGAGAAATGTGAATTATTTTAATGACTTGACAAATGCGAATAGTCAACTACTATGTTAGGAAATGTGTCTCGTACTTAGGTTGTTAGTTCAACTATGAGCACGAGTTGGTCAATTAACGTAACAACACACTTGAATTGAAGTACAAATTAGACACTTTCGTAAACTTGAAACATCAATTCTACGTAGAAGATTGACAAGACAAAGTTTCACAAGGGTAAAAGAAAATATAAACTCCCCACTACAAAAAAAAAAAAAAAAAATCAAATTTTCATCTAACTTTAATTTTTGTTTTATAGATTACAAAACTCCTTCTATATAGGAAAAATTGAAGTTAAGCATTAACTATTTTCTAAAAGACTTAATTAAGGTTTTAATTCTTACAATTTGATATAAATATGTTTTCTTCTCTTAGATTAAAAAAAAAAGCTTTAAGTCCTACTATTTAGAAAATTCGTTTTTAATCCCAAAACATATAATATTGACAAAAGTGATGACATATCTAAAGAAAGTATACATGTAACTAAGCAAATAAGTCACATAATCATTTTTGTTAATGTCATATGCTCTAAAAACTAAAAATAAGTTTTTTGAAATTATAGAAACTAAAATAACATTTTTAATGTGGGAGACAAAATAGACTTATCCCAAAATTTAGAAACTAAAAACATAATTAAGTCAAGATAAAAGTAAGACAAGTTATTTATAGAGACACCACGCCCCCATTAGATAATAGCCCTTCAATAACTTTTATTAATATAATACATTTATATTATGAAGTGAAAAATCAAAATAATAACCAGTGAGATTATCACACATGACCATCTCAAGTTTTTTTTTTAATCGAAGAAGATCCCTTCCTAAGAATATATGATGTAATTCACATTAAGTTTGTAACATCTTGAAATTTCGCTAACTAAAAATTAATGTTTAATGTATTTCTTGTGTTATTTGATTGATTTGGATGAATTAGGGTGTTGCGTGAATTAACTATGTGTGATTGTTTGATGTGAATATTAAGTTATGTGAAGTTTGATTGACCTATGTTAAAATCATGAGATTTCAAGTTTTATCCAAACTTGTTTTAGTAAATTGTGATCTCGAACTCGTTAATCATTGGATTGTCTTCAAATTTGGACTGTAGGTTCATAACTCATGTTTTTATGCTTTGAAATGACACTTTTGGAAATGTCTCTTAGCGAGACAAGCACGTTAAGCATAATTTCAACATGAGAAGAAATTGCGCCTAACACCAAAAGTTGAATTTCGCTTAACGAGATGAGTTCGCTAAGAAAGATATGTATATTACAAATATGTTCTTCAGTGTGAAAAACATGATTTTTCACTCTTCTTCTCTTTGAACATCCACCTAAACCATAACACTTTCTTCTCCACCACCCACAACCACCACAAGTCGTTGTTGCTTGTCGTCAGACCACCATACGAAGAGAAACGTTTTAATCAAAACGGAATCTTCAAAATCCACCTTAAGGATTCGGTAGAGAAATAAATTCTCAATCCCCTTTTTTCATAATTTCTCTGAGGTAACCTTGAATTTCATGTCTTTCTTCTAGTTAGTTTGAGTTTCTCTTAGTATCTCTTGTGTTTTGGGTACTGTAATATGATATTTTTATACATTCTTTGAAAAATCATTGAAAATGAGATGTAAATTTTTTTTTTTTATAAATTTGATGTTATTTTTGTGACCTTCATTGAACCAACTTGGAGTCCAACAATGATTGATATAAATCATAATAATTTGTATTCTTTAATTAAGTGTTTCAGAATTATTATCATATTTAAAAAAATGATACTAGCCTAAACTTGTTTTAATGCATAATGATACTTAAAACCTATATGAGAATGTATGTTTATCCATGTGCATATAGAGGCCCCTGAACATAGAGAGGAACTGACAGAGAACTTATGATAGATGAGGGGAGTATTATAATTTGTGGCTTTGATATCATAATTTGGGTCAAGGAACCCAATTATGAGAATATATGCTTATTCGTGTACATGCTAGTTTTCAAGAAAGACAATATTTTCAACTAATAAGATTGATACATCTATTATGGATAAATCACATTATTGTGACTTACGTTGTCTAAAGACTTGAGGAGTGTGAATCTCATACATGAAATTTATATGTATGTATTTATGGAATGTGATTACTAATGATGTTGTTATTGATGATAATATTGATATGAGATGATGTTGATGTAGATAATGCCATTGAGATAAAATGATGTTGATGCTGATAATGTCTTTGAGATGTTGTTGATGTTGATGATGACATTGAGATGCGATGATGTTGACATTGAGATGAGATATTGTTGATGCTAATAATGTCATTGTAATTATGTATGTTGTGCAAGCACATAGGGGTTGAAGTGACCAAGTTAGATATCCTCGATGGGAGAAATAGAGTGGTTAAAGAGTTTTAAGCATCTCTGGAGTGAAGGGATAACTCAAAATATTTAATTATCCACGGTCAGTGCATTGATGATATCCATGTGTATGAAACAAAATACTATATGAAAATAATATAAACTTTTTTAGTAAGTACTTGTAGTTTTTCATGAAACAAAATACTTGTACTTGAGAAATTGCCAATCGATTTGAAACTCCTTTGTGACTCGAGTTAATCATCATAGGGGGAGGGAATTGTCTGTGCACGACAGGGTGACCTCGACACTTGTTGTCTAATTTTCCTAAGTATGAGTGTCACGTGGACATGCTCAAATTATTTCCTGATGAATGATATCACATTGCATTTGAGAGTTAAGGTCGTGTGCATCCATCATACTGAGCATGATTGATTGAAATTGTGGAAAAGTTGATGAATAATTGTTAAGTAATTGTTGAATTGATGGATAATTGTGTATGATCATGGGGGAGGGAACTGTCTGTGCACGACAGGTGAACTTGACACTTGCTACCTAGTTTTCCTAAGTAAGAATGTCACGTGAACATGCTCAAATTATTTCCTGATGAATGATATTACATTGCATTTGAGAGTTAAGGTTGTATGCACACATCATACTGAGCATAATTGATTGAAATTGTAAAAAAATTGATGAATAATTGTTAAGTAAATGTTGAATTGATGGATAATTGTATATGATCATGATACTTGTTATTGTTTTTCTTGTTAATTAAGGTCATTTGATAATTATTGATTTTTTTAATAAACTCACCTTTGCAATTTTGTACCGTGTGATCGGTATAAAATTATTTTGGGAGCCGCAAGTTAACGTGATAACGTTGAAATTATTTTGGGAGAGAATTGTTTTTTTTTTTTATCAATTCTAGTGGTTCCATGATTCTTTTTTATTTTGGCATGTAAATCTCGAATTTAGATACATGTAAAAATTAAATTATTTTATGTCATGTGAATGATGTATAATGGTTTAAGATATAGATATATATGTGTTTATTTAAATGTTTGTGCGTTGTTTGATGAATGTATATCGCGAAAAATTTACTTTTATTTTCATAATCAAATTATTGAGGATTTCATTTAAAAAATGAAATTATGCATTTTAGGATTAATGATATCGTAAGGCAGGTCATTACAAAGTTCACGCCTATATACTAGATATTTCTAATCAAGATACTTTTAAAAGCTAATTTAATTAAAGTGTTTTAAATTTAATAATTTGATCTCTTTAAATAATAATAGTAATAAGAATAATAAGTATCATATGATATAGTATTGTTTTTTATTATCATATTTTGAGATAATATATTGTAGTTTATAGAAAGACTCAAGTTAACTGACTTGAAGGTAAATTTAGTTTTATTAACTTATTAAGAAGTTTGTCACTTATTTATAAGGTTTATTGCAAAGTATACTTTTAATACATTTTTAACTATGTCAAACCTTTAGAAAAAATGTTATATCAAATAAATGGACCAAATTTAATCCGTATAAAACATCACTTAACTTATTCATTTCAATCTTTAGTTTTAAATTTTGGTTTGACTTTAATTGCAATAAGCTAGTTATACAAATATTTGCTGATAATTTATTATTATTATTATTATTATTATTATTATATTAGAGTGTTGTGACCTATGTCATGGGTAAATATTTTTTTTAAAATTAATTTTAAATATACATTTTTAAATATTTTAGTAAGAATTATTTATAATTTTTACTTGTTTATTCTAACCATATAGTTATTAGCTATTGTTATCTGTTATTAATGTTTGTTATATATATTATCCAATTAAATTACCTTTTTTTATTATCCAATTATATCTGAATTAAAAATAAAAATATTAGGTACTAATAATTTTTATGATTATATATAATAATTATGAAATTATGCTCGATCAAAAGATATTATAAAGATTAATTTTTTATTTTTAACACATAAGCAAAATAGTAGAGGATGTCAAAGAAGATTATTATTCAGAATTTTTAAAAATATTTATTCAAAAGACTTAAATATAATTTTGATTTTTCTATTTTGCTCGATCCTCAATTTTGGTTCTTTTATTTTAAAATAGATACATTTGGTCTCTTTGTTTTAAAAATTTTATTATTTTAATTATCTATTTCAAAATAGAAACATTTGATCTTATTATTTTAGAACATTTATAATTTTAGTTAAATCTTCAATTTTTTCTATAGTTTTTTTTTTGATACAGTTGAACCTCAGACTTAACATGTTCATTCAAGGTATCACACAAAAAATAATTTAATTAATTATAATTTAACTAATAAGAGGAATAAAATATAAATAAAATTGAAGATTAAACCAAAATTATATACATTTTTTAAAATACAACGACCAAAATATTGTGAATTTTATAAAATAAAAGAATCAAAATTCTTTATTTTAAAATATTTAGAATATAATGACAGACTTTTTAAAATGGAGGCGTAAAATATTTATATTTTAAAATGAAAATACAAAAATTGCAAATGGAGAGAAATGAGAGAACCAAAATTACATTTAAATCTATTTAAAATTGTATATAAAATATTTGTAGCAATTTCATATTCATGATTGACAATTAATTTTTATATTACTTGCTCTGTTAATAAACAATTGGTTTAATAATGATAATAATATGTATGAAGTAAAAAAGTATAATTTGTATAATCATTTTCATTATTACAATTGTAATTATAAAAAATTCTGATTGCAATTCATTATTATAATTATTATATAATTTAAAATGAAATTTCTTTTTAAAAAAATCAAACGAATTTATTATTTAGAACTCTTAATAATAGCATGTGTAAACATTCCTATTGAAAAATATTTTGGTATGTATTATTATAAATAGATTAATTGATTTGTTGGTGATTAAAATCACAAATACCCATATTTACTATATTATAAATGTACAAACCTAAATTACTAGTAATTTTTCTAATATTAAGTGTCAACTTTAATATATTGTAAATAGAAAGATATTTTTAATTTAATATTTATTAAATTGTTCAGGTCTATTTTATTTCTCGAGAAAAATACTAAACTTCTAGGTTGAAATTATTATTTTTTATATGGTCATTTGGAGATTTTATTTCTTAAAATTATTTTTTTAAATTTTTATTCTAAGTCACATTCCACTTGTTAGTCTTTATAAGACTAAATCTATTTTTTATTCCTAGGAATAAAAAATAGTATAAAAATTTATAAGAATTCACACAAATTATTCAATCAATTAAATTAGATTCTCTTTACATACTAAAATAATATATTATTTATTTTTCATCTTTATCTTGCAAATCTCATAAAGAAAAATTTTCATCCTTAACTTTCTTTTTTCTTTAACAAAACAACTGACTTTATCTTTTTCTCTCCTTTCCTTACCTTTCTTCAACTAAAACCTATCATTTTTTAAAATCAAACGCATTGTTAACTATTATTTCTTAAATCAATGACTTTATCTTCCCTCTCACTATTATTTCTATTTCTTTTCGTTTCTACTTTTCCAACTCTCCATGATCAAATTGTGCCCACCAATCAAGAGGTCTCCTTTAACTTTTTAAAGCTCTTCTCCTTTTTTTTTTAAAAAAAAACTTAATATCTATAAATAATATCTTAAGCACAAATAGTGATATATGATTTCCAAAACCCGTGTAACATGAATTCAGCAATTAAGTGTGCCAGTTAACATGACTAAGAAAATATTAAAAATATCTATTACTATATCCAAAGTCCAAACCTTATAAAAGAAATCCAAATGAAATCTAGTTTCAATTCAATAATGGAGGCAACACCCATGGAATGAATAGGGGTAGCTAATAACGATGGTATTGTTATACATGTTGTTTTTGTTGTCTCCCCACCAAGGTTAGACCCGGAAACTGAATATCTGCCCAGACATATTGGTCCCTCACACATCAAATTTCAATGTACACTGCAACCTTCCACGTTCTCCTACTATCCCACACCTGCCCCTGTCCAATTCTCCATTAAAGTCTCGAAATGTCTCTTTTGCTTCATAAAGTTTATCACTTTTCAAGATTTTTAAATAAGTTTATCACTCTCCAAGAGATTTTTAATTAAATTAAATCTCTTTTTAGAGTACGTTTGGATATAGAGTTTTAATTGTGTAAAATAATTTATCAGAGAATTTTAATTTTTTTAATCTAAAATTCTTTGTTTGGATATTTTTTATGAAAAATTTAAATTTTTAAAATTTTAAAACAGAATTTTAAACAACTAAAAATGTAAAATTTTAATTTTTATCTAAAAAATGAGAAATCTAAATTCATCTCTTTCTTTATAGAAGGACCTTCCAAAACGTTTCCGTAATTCCTTTATCAATCATCTTTTTCATTTGAAAGTTTCCAAATTTTATTTTCAAACTTGCGACTTATTTTCTTTCCCCTCACAATTTTAATTTTATTTATTCAAACACAATTTTAAAAATAAAAAAATTTCAATTAAAATATTTTAAAATTCTTAGAATTTAAAATTTCCACCTCAAAACATGTCAAAAAGAAAATGTTGTGCCTTGAGTAACTTTATTTTTTGTTAATTCATTAAGTTGATGAAAAAAGAAAAAAGTGGTAATTTTTCTTAATCTTAATTAAGACCACGCATTCATGTCCCATTCTGCTTGTCAACTCATCAGCAAGCTAGATTATTTATTTTTTTGAGAAATAAAAAAGGGGAACAAAAATGTTGTGGACAGAAAATTCCGAGGGTTTATTAAAAAGAAAATGCAATAATGGAAGGGAAAAAACGAGTGGTGTGAAATGATCTCTATCCTACCCTTGAATATACACGTGGCGGTGTTTTTTTAGTGGGGCGGCAAGTGGCAGTGACGTGGCCAAAAGCGCAAAGGTGAAAGTGACACCCTCTATCGCTCGCGCTTTTTGATCCACAACTCTTCCCCAACCCTCTCTCTCTCTCTTTCGCTCTTTAAATTTTAAGATATTTAACCCTTTTTCTCCTCCTCTCAAATATCCTCCTATTTTAATCAAAAAGCCTTCGCCTAATAAAATACCATTTATTTCATTTTCATTATCAAAAACAATAACGATACTCATATATCTAGTGAATTAAAAAAATATAGTGTTCTCCAATCCCAACAAAAAACCCTCCTATTTTCATTTCATGGCGATGATAACAACCACACTCATAGCTTATTTTTGTTGATTGATTTTAAATATCTTTTAGCCCAAAATAAGATATTAATCTCTTTCAAATGAATTTTCTTTCATATTCGCTCCGATTTAAAAATTTAATTTCTCATTATATATTTAAGATAAATAATTATCTATCACGCATATTACATATACCAATTCATTTTTTTTAGATCATATTAATTAATTATTGTTATTTTATTTGATTGGAATATCATCCACTTGTATACTCGTGTTGCAACGCTGTTTGGTTGACTCACATACATCTACTCGCTCATTGCTGCGGATACCTGTTACTTATTTATTCCCGTTGAAAAATTTTCGGATCCTTGGTGTTTTAGTTTTTTTTTTTTTTTTAAAATAGTGTTTTAAAACAGTATATTTTAATTATTCAAATTAAATTAAAAACAATTATTAATTGATAAATTAATTAAGCGGTGTTTAAATTTATATGTCTCTTATTTATTTTTTATATGAAAAAACAGTGTTTTATTAATTAATTTACGAAGGCTATATATAACTAGTCACTAAATTTACATAAAACTCGTTATTTTGCGTAATAGTCAAATGCTGCACATGTAGAAGATGTGTAAGTTCTCCATTATAAAAATTCAAACAAGAGAAACATTAAATGCTAATTTTAGAAAAGAAAAAAAAACAACTTTTTTTTTTTAGTCAAACATAGAATGTTGTGTAAAATACAACAATCGTTTATTCAATGTAAGACGGAGTATACTGCAGGTCAAAATCTGTTACCAATCCACTAGAACACGTTAAAAACAAGCAAAAAAAAAAAATTACTGCTTATGGTACTAGTAATTATATTTATAATATTTATATAAAATCAATTTATTAATAGCAATATAGCATAAATAAATTTTGATTACAAATACATACTGTATGTCTTAAAAATATACAAATTTTTTTTTATACTATAAGACCATAGAAGTTTGAAGTTTAAACTCTTGGTTCCTTAGTAAAAAGAATTATTTTACACTCAATTCATATGACAGAATAATATATTACTTTCATGAAGTGATGTTTTTAATAATAGATAAAAGAATCATTTTATTTTAGTTAATAAAATATTCTTCAAAAAATAGTCTCTTCCGTTGGGGAATTTGAACAATTCAAAACTATAGAATATATTATATACCCCAAAAAAACAAAAACATTAGTTAGCATATTTTATAAAAATATTTAACTGAAAAATCTACTATTGAGAGACACCCGTAGTGTCCAACATAGGAAAAAAAATATTTATAAAAAAAAAGAAAAAGAAGAAGAAGAAATTATGTGTATGAGAGCTGGGAAAATAATGGCCACGCATTAATCATGATAAAGTGCTGTGGCACCTGTAAGTCTTTTTTTCTTAATTATATATTTACTAATTTTGTGAATGATTATTTTTTATTTAAAAATTTGATTGATTATTTTGAATAGACTTTTCATTAATTATATTTTTATTTATTTATAAGATTTAAATCCAAATTTCACTTTAAAAAATAAAATTTAATATCTGGGACACTTCGACCGTTGAATTGGGAGTGTATGCTCTGTGTGTCTGAACGCAATTATCCACAACCCACTGTGTATTAGTTTTCGGCCACCCAATTAGAAAATGAAACGAAATTTAAAAAAAAAAGAAAAAAAAAACTTTTCATTATATGCCTTTGAAATGATATTATTTTCATAATTTTTAAAATTAAATCATAATATTAAATATTAACTGTTATCGATTTTATTTTAAATGTACCACAACAACCTAAAAAGAAACATGAAAAAAAGTCAGATTGGAAAAAACAACAACAGAAAAGTGAGAAACAGACGCGGAACGCCACGTGTGGAGGACCTCTTTCGATGTGAGCCACAAGATTGCATCGAGTTCTCGAGATTTCGATCGTGTGAAAAATAAAAAATAAAAAGAAAACTTATTTTCCTCTCCTACAAAACAAAATTCAATATCTGACGTGGCACTCTCTCGTTGCTCCTTTTATTTATTTATTTTTTTCTCCTTCACAATAGTCTCTTTCCCACTTGGCTTTTATATGTACCTTCTCTTCTTCTTCTTCTTTGTTATTCTCATTCTTCCTTAACCTCAAAACCTTAAACTCTTTTCTCTTCCTTTCTCTCTATCTACCACTTTTGTTGAGCTTTTGAATTTTGGACAACATGATATTTCACGGAAACTGTTGTCAAGTTTGTGTCCTTTGTGTTATGAAGTGTTTTTGAACATCCATTATTTTGTTCTTTGCAAATTCATGAAGTGGATTCAGTTTGAAAGGTCAAGCTTTTGCAGTTCATGGTCACCGGATCTTAAAAGGGTATCTTCTATTCTAAGCTGAAACAGTAGTGTTGGATAAAAACAAAGAGGCGAAACAGTGTTTTTGTTTGGTGGCGAGAGAAGTCCATTTGCACAGAATTTTGTGGATTCTAGTGTTTGAGGAAGAAGGGGAAGTGTGGAGCTTTGTAATTTGTTTGTTTGTGTTATATATATTGTTCAGGAAGTTGTGTACAAAGAAAGATAAGTTTTACTGTTTTGGTGTTCTGTGAGCCAACCACAGAGGAGAAGATATTCACCACATGGCGATACAAGTATGTAAATATGAGTTTTTTCTTTGATATAGAATATTTGATGCTGTGGGGAATTTTTGTAAGGAACATGAGATTGTTGCTGGTTTTGATTGTACTTGTGTGTTTTATGGTTTGTTCTGGATTTCCAGCTAAAAAAGTCTTTTCATTTGGGTAGGATATGTTTGGTTCTGTTTGAAAGATACAAATAAAAAGTCAAATAAAATAATGAAAAAAGATACAAGATAACTTTATGAATTGTGTTTACCTTTTCTCAAATGCCAAATATGTGTAGTTTTTAATTTTATAAATTGGATAATAATTTTTATAAATTTTTGGAAAAGTAACTTTTGAATGTTTCAGGTTTGGTTAACACTTAACACAGTTTGTTAAGAACACTTTGCCTGCGTAAGGTCTTATGAATGATCTAATCATCATCAATTTCGCATTTTCCCTTTTCATTAAAAATAGTTAAAAAAGGTCATTTAATGAAGAAATTGTGATTGCTGATTGATATTTACTATGGGATGAATGATTCGTTGCTGGATAAATACTCTTTGGTTATGATTTCATTTAACTCTACTTGAATTTTCAATTATGAGAAAATTGTCTTTTTCTTCTTGATTATTGTGTTATGATTTCATTTAACTCTACTTGAATTTTCAATTATGAGAAAATTGTCTTTTTCTTCTTGATTATTGTATTATATTTATTTGCTATTTGGACTGGATGCAGGGCCAAAATGCATTTACTAGATCACAGGGTGGTCTTCCAATTGGAGATGAAATATCTTTCAATTCTGGTGTGCATTCTGTTGCAGATATTCCACTACATGATCAGTTATCTTGTGGAAATGACTATGCCTTGAAGGTTGTCCCTGAATTCTTATGTGTTTGTGGCCTTATAAATTTGATTTTCACATTTGTGACAGTGTCAACTTTGTTTTGATCAATTTTATATCTATATTAACAGGTTAGGAAACCATATACTATCACAAAGCAGAGAGAGAGGTGGACAGATGAAGAACATAAGAAGTTCCTTGAAGCCTTAAAGCTATATGGCAGGGCCTGGCGACGGATTGAAGGTACAACTAATTTAGAACTTGCATATCTTAGGCAAAGTATGCCATAAAGATTCTAGCAAAAGAATATATATAAATTAGTGAATCAAGAAGTATGGTCTAAGTTCTTGGATCCTTTAATTTTCACCACAGAACATGTTGGCACAAAGACTGCTGTTCAGATTCGAAGTCATGCTCAGAAGTTTTTTTCTAAGGTTTATTGCTATATTCCAGTACCCATGATTTACCATATTTTCAATATAATGCCATGAGTCACACATGAGTTAAAATTGTGATGACATTATAAGATGCGAAAGTGCTAATTTCCTTGAGGGTGAAGTTGAAGGGTTCATCTTAAATTCACTCTAACTCATTTGTTTTAACTTCCTGCAGATTCTTCGAGAGTCTAGTGGGAACAGTACAACCTTGGAGGAGTCAATTGAAATTCCACCTCCGCGACCAAAACGGAAGCCAATTCATCCTTACCCTCGTAAGCTAGTTGAGTTTCCAAAGACAGGAATTTCCAACTCAGAACACCCACTGAGGTCTAATTCTCTGAAGTCATCAGATTTTGGTCAAGAAAACAATTCTCCCAAGTCAGTTTTATCTACAGTTGTTTCAGAAACTGTTGGTTCCTCCGATTCAGATACATCTAGTCGATGTTTGTCACCAGCCTCATCCATTAGTGGTGTCCCCACAAACAGATTTCCACTTGCTGAGCCCAAAACATCATTTAAGGAAGAAGGGTCTGCACCAAGTTCAGCTCATGATGAGCAACCTCCTGTGGTACTTCTTAAATGCTAATCAATTTTACTTTCTTGACTACAATATCATCATGAGAATACTTTTAAAAAATGATAAATATTTTATGTTCTTATGTTTGATCTTAAAATCTAATTTAAATACACTGTACATTGTTATCTAATCATAAACTGACAGGTATGCTAAGATTGTTAATTTTTATAATAACTACTTCAACAATGATACTTGGGATGATTTCTAATTAGTTGATATTGCAGTACAAATCTTTACATAGATAATACATGAAAATTAAACTCTCCCTTGATTTTAATGTGTAGAAACTGGAGTTTTTTCACAAAGAAAGTGTTTCTACCAGAGATGATGCAACAGAAGAATCATCTGGTCGTACTCTCAAACTTTTTGGGACCACTCTACTGGTAACAGACACATGCAAACCTTCTTCTCCAACAACGGAGCCGTGCAAACCAACACCTGCGGCTGCAATGTATCTTATGCAACTTCAGAATGGATGTTCAGATGTTACAGAAGGTCATGCTTCTATTGTTCCTTGGTGGACTCTTCCCCACAATACTCCATTTATGCCACTGCACAAGGAGCCAAAAGGGAAGCATCTATATTCTAATCTTGGAGAGTTTGAACATAAAGAAGTTCAAAAGGAAGGATCATGGACTGGTTCAAACACTAGTTCAATTGATGATGGAGATAACACTGAAAAATCAGATGATCAAGCCAAAAGTCATGTACATGGTTTTAGCAAAAGTGAAACTTTAACTATATCTGAGCTAAGGGTGAGGCCTAAAACATGTGGAAAAGGGTTTGTACCATATAAAAGGTGCATGGCAGAGAGGGAAAACCAGTGCTCATCAGTATATTATGAGGAAAGGGAAGAGCAACGTATTAAGCTTTCCTTATAGTACCCTCTTATTGGCTTTTCTTCAAAGCAGTTTCCCTTTTACAGGTATAATGTACCTGTTTCTGTTGCTGGATGACCTTGCATGAGAAGAAAGATAAGGGAGCTGAAATTTTTTATATTTCTACTGCATTGTTAATTCTCCACAAGCCTGTGTGTTAACCTATATGAGCTTCAAGACTTTGGGAGAAACACTATCCAGTGAATTATCCCACCTTTTTATATTTCTTCATGCCTAGGCCTTTTGTATTTCTTCAAATTCTTTCTCCCACCCTCCACTCGGATATATCTAGTGCTTTTTTTCTTTTTAATTCTAATTGTCTTTCAAGTGTAAGTTACATACTTATGTATCGCTTATTAGTGTAGTTGTTCATATTTCTCAAATGAAGCAAATTATTATACTCAAATCAGCTGAAGTTGAATAAAATTGTACTTAGTACTCCTTCCTTTTGTGACATTATTTTAGTCTCCCTTTCTGTATTAAAAAAAAAAAAGATACACGATGCTATGTTGTCATATAAAATTAAAGGAAGTTTGTGTAGGGTATAAAATGAAAGAATATGGAATGAAATTTTATTAAACTTTAAAATGTCTTGAGTTATGATGAATTCACACTTCTATTGGGCATATTTTGTGAATGCTTGAGTCTGGAAGAGACAATGGCCCATCAAGGGTTAAAAAACAAAAATTGCTTTTTGTCACAAATAGGGAGAGCATGGCGTGTTGGGCCATTGAAAGAAAATCAAATCCATGAGGGGTAGGGTGGTTCACCTGGTACCAAATCAAAGATTAAAGTTATTATTGACCAAAAGAAGAAGAAAAACACGATAAAAGTTAGTGAAAATGGAAGAAAGTTATTAAATAAGTTAAAAATTAATACAAACAAGCACCAAAGTAAATAAAAACCAATTCTTCTAAATAAAGGTATTCTAAAGAAGAAGAATGGTCTATGACTGTTAAATTCAAATTATATATATTAGTGTCTAATTTCTTTGAAATTTGATTTACTAATTTTTAATTTCTGTCATATAAATTTGAGCCGTTATTTTTATATCAATTTTTTTTTTCAATTGACTCTTTTTTCGTAAATTTAATTTATTTATATTTTTAACTATTTAAATTAAAATACTTGTATAATGTATTGAATAATTATTAATAACAAGTAATTTTTCATTTTCTTCAAAGTATATTATTCACCGTGAGAAATAAATAAAAAATATGTGAACATATAAATAGCATTGATTTTTTTTAAAAAAACAGGTCATTTATATCACTTAAATCAATAATTGACACCTAAATTTGTATGGCGGTTAAATTACTTATCAGTTATCTCTAAATTTTTCACATATTTGCACTTGTAAGTACAACTGTAAATCAGGAAGAACTCTTAAAGTAATATAAGAGTATTGTTTTTGTCCGATTTTGATTATTGGTGTGTTCTTATGTCTCTTTCCCTTGAAAAGGGATAGGTTTACTTCTGATCCAGAAATTCTTTTTTAATTATCATCGATCCGTATTAATTTATTATATTTCGTGTCTAAATATTTTTTATTTAGATCTAATGTATTTTTTTTATTAAAAGATAATATTTTTTAATTTGGACAGTACTATTATTATAGGTAACAAAATTATTTCTTCCTAAACTTGAACCCAACATAAGTCGTTAAGCTGAAACAACTTTTAATTTTTTCTTTTATTTGATATTAGATATCTTATTGTCCATCATTTTATACCCGATTAACATTGGTGTTATTGATTATATTTAGATCAGAGTGCTAATTCTATCTATTAGGATTCACCCAATAGTGAAAAAAATTATATAATTTGTGTAATATTATAAGTTCTAATCTCGTTATTATCATTGTAAAAAAAAAAAATAGAATGTTTCCAAAATGTTATTTGATTTGGAAGATCTTGACTAATACCAATCCTCTTCTCATCCTTATGTCTGGTAACTTTAATACACTCCTCCATTTTATTTTATTTTATTGTTTTCCCCATTCCTTTTCATGTGTCTTTTTTTTCTAACCTTTGTCCATTAATGGCACCCTCGTACTAATCTTACATAGTTGAAAATGAAGGGAAAAACGCAATTACAGTGCGAAGAGACGACTATAAGGGGACATTTGCTTTGGGTGGCAAGGAATTGTAGCCTTCAAAATGCAGATGATATTTGCTTCTCCGAGTGGATTGTTAAATCAGATTCCCAAACATTATCACAACTCACATCATTCATACAATCATCATTTTCATTATTACTGCCTTACAACTCAGGTATGTTAGTCAAATACGTGTCCCCTCTTATCACAACACAAGCCCAATGAATCATGAATGAAGGAAATTTTGTAGTATCTAGCTTAGGTAGGGTTTGAAAGGAAAATTTTGTCAGATAATTAAATAATTATATTTATATGAAATGATTGCACGTAAATTTTATTATATGAAAGAACATTGATGATATCCAATTTGATTTTTTTAAAGGATATCCAATTTGAATTTAAACCACAGCCATCGTGTAAAAAATTACTCGCCATTCAATGATACATATTATCTTATTATTTAATGGAATTAGTAAATGACAATTAGGTTTTTTTAGGGGAAATGACAATTAGGTTATTCAGGTAAAAAATGAAATTAGTAAATGACAATATCAAGTTTATTAAACAAAATAGTTATGCATTATTAAACGAAAAATCTAACTTCTACACAAAATTTTTTATCATGCATGTAATTTTTTTAGGAGTTTTATGTGTAAAAATGATGGCCTTGTCATGACTATCATGATTCGTAGCAATTACAAGTCTCTTGCTGAATTAATTAAGAGGGATGAAAGTGAATCTAAAGTAGTACTTGCAAGAATTCTTAAGGTTCTGTCAAGCAAGTTCTTCATGCATTCTTTAATGTATATATAGCTTCTTATCATGTTATCTTTGATATAAAGGCTTATTATCAAATACTAAAATTGTTTTGTGGAATGCTATTACTTTTGTACTTATAATAGATTTAATTTCTTTCCAGGTCTTGAAAACTATATGCAGTAAAGTCTTGAGTGGATTTGTGAATATAAAACATTGTTAATGCAGATGGAGGCAATATGTTTGGCAGAAATTGAACTCTCAGTTACACGTGCACATGTGGTTGCAAGTGATATTAGGACATAGAAGTCTCAATCGGCAATGAAAAGCAAACAATTTTTGTTAATCAACATGGTTAATGACTACACATTTTTTATGGCTAAAGCAGTGCTAGCTATATAGAGAGGGAGGGGGATATCAAAATTGTTATACTGAATATTTGCACCATAATCATCAAAGCCATTGTACTAAATTTGCACATAGTTATGAAAAAAAATGTTATAATTTAATTTGCACCATAGTTATCAAAATTATCAAACATGAATACCATCACCGTCGTTTACTCAACCCATGTTAGTGTATTTGTTGATTTTCCTTATATATATTTTTTTGTAAATTGTCTTATTTAGTTATTAGAATAATTTTAAACTATTAAATATTATTAATTATAAAAATTAATATTGTAGTACTTTAATTATGATAATGAATATTTTTTTTGAGGTATATGATAATGGATATTTGATATTAAATTATTAGTGTGAATGGTTTTGTAATAGATAGGATTATTCACTTTCATTTAAGAGGTTGTAAAAGTTGTAATTTTGCTAAACAATTAAGTATACCCAATTTTAATCTAATTGTCAAATCTATAATTATTTTCTCTTTTTCGTCTTTTTTTTTTGTGTGAAGTCTCTTTCATATTGGTGTGGCCTTACTACTCAAAATGTAAACATGAATTAAATTTTTTCCTTGACAATTTTTCAATTAAATTTGTTTCTATAATAATTGTCGTATAAGAAAAAAAAATTATTTCAAAATAATTATCATTTTAACTTTTCAATGTAACATTAATTATTTGATAACAAAATCACACCATACCTATTTAGTTCATTTTCACTCCACATCTATATAATAAAGACTAAGTTTAGCAAAATATTTTAGTCAATTTTTAACTTTTTTTACTAACCAGAAAACTTGTTTAATGGTTAAACACTGCTTAAGTAATATTTTTAAAAACTTTAGTTTCTAGTATCTTTCTACACTTTTTTCTATTTTTTTATCTTCAATATATTTATTTAATTTTTTAATTACTTTTTTTAAATCAATCATAATTTTATTATTTTTATTATTATTTTATACTTAACAACTATTTTAACTAAATACTCATAATTTAATAAACTAATTTTTTAAGTCTAAGTATTAACTTTCAGCTCAGCTATCAGTTAGCTTTTAATCTTTTAATTAACTTTTCACCCAGTTTATCAAACATGACCAATAATCACTTTCACCAGCTGTCTGTCTATCGGTTACCGATATAATATTGCACAAAATTAAAGTAAAGTGTAAGAAATATGATTAACAAATACTAGTTTTAATTAAAAAAAAAGTCCCCAAGAATTCAACACACCATTATTAATTTTATATATTTCACTGATTTTTTAAATATAATTGTACTTTTAATTTTTTAGGTATGATAATCGTATAATATCATTTTCCATGTTTGAATTACACAAATTAAGTTCTTCTTTAGATATCATAATTATATGATTTTGAATTTTTTTAAAATCTTTCATTAAATATTTACGAATTTTATTGATATAATACTGGATTACATGTTCATGATATGACAAATGACAACAAACGTCTTGCTTAACACATATATTAATATAAGCCATATCAACATAAGTTGCATTATTATCCAATATCATGTTCGTAAAAACGTCAAATATTTAATAAATAACTGATAAATATCAAAATCACACGATTACAATATCTAGATTATCTAAATTGCACATCAGAACTTGAAGAACTAAACCAAAATCGAATAAATCAGAGTCAAGCTTTGTTTTTATTTACTAATGGCTATGCTTTAGAATGAAAAAAAGAAGAAGAAAAGTGATCTGGGGAGAAGAGAAGAGACCAACGAAGAATGATACCAAACAGAAAACATGTTCTTTAACTAGTTAAGCATGATGGTATCCGAGTGTTATAAAACTTAATTTAATTCTCACGTATAAAAAAAATAATTTAATTTTAATTTTTTATAACTTTAAATTTGTGATATGAATTTTATTTTGTCAACGAATGATCAAGTGATAGAATAATAAAAATTATTTATTTTTACTAATATCTTTATGAGTGTAAAATTAAAAAAAAAATTGAAAAAGGAAAAAAGAAGTAGAAGAAGAAAAAGGAAAAGTAGAGTGTGCAGTAGTATGGTGGGTTGCAAATAAAGGAACACATAATCCATCACTTTGTTTGGGTTCGGTTTCACACTATTCTGGTTTTCTTGGTTTGGTTGGATTCTCCATGTCCAAAATGCTGGCACTCACAGTATCCATTATCCTCATCATCACACTCTCTTCTTCGCCATTAGTCACCTCTCACTACTCCTCTCCTTCTCTAGAAGCCTCGCCGACCTTCTCCGAATGGCGATCCGCGCGCGCCACCTACTACGCCCCGGCGGATCCCCGCGACGTGGTGGGCGGCGCGTGCGGCTACGGCGACCTGGTCAAGGGCGGCTATGGCATGGCCACTGTGGGCCTCAGCGAGGCGCTGTTCGAGCGCGGCCAGATCTGCGGCGCGTGCTTCGAACTCCGCTGCGTCGAGGACATGCGCTGGTGCATCCCTGGCACCTCCATCATCGTCACCGCCACCAACTTCTGTGCCCCCAACTACGGCTTCACCTCCGACGGCGGTGGACACTGCAACCCTCCCAACAAACACTTCGTTCTCCCCATCGAAGCTTTTGAGAAGATCGCCATTTGGAAAGCCGGCAACATGCCCGTGCAGTATCGCAGGTACTCCTAAAATTTTCTCATACACTTTCAGTTACTACTAGAAATTTCTTTTCAAATATTATTCTATAGATCAATTATGCTGACGTTTTTTCAAGCAAATAATTCTGATGGTTTATTTTCAAGTTGAATTTTCATATAATTGTGTTTTACACTGGGAGTACTAAACATTTGGATAAAAGTGCTTTTGAAAGCTTCTCTGCTGGAAAAAAGTTTTTCTATTTCCGGTAGAGAAACTCTCTCTGAAGTATTTCTGACTTGTATTCAAACAGGCCCTAACAACATACTGTTTCTAACACACTTGGTTAGAATCTATTGAAAATAATATAGTCTTGTTAAAATGTATTCAAAACTACATCTGGAGATGCACTGATTAAATAACAAGTGAGACCCATTCTTTACACATTCTATGACAAGTACTTGTAAGACACTCGCTAATACAATTTTTTTTTCTATTGGAAATTATAAAATCAAAGGAGATTCATTAATGGTTTCAATTTTTATGTAATGTCATTATCAATCCATAAGATGTCATAGTTAGTATGATTTTTAAGTTTTTATTTTTTTAGAGGAAGTATGATTTTTAAGTTGGGTATGGCAAAATCTAATTTGCCATTAATAAACATTTGTTATTGGATGATAAAAAAACTTTTATTAGATTGTGGATGCATGAACTATTTACTCTTCAGTAAATAAACAACAGGCCTACAAAATTTTAAAAATGTCTTTAAGAGTATATTAGGAAGTGTCTGTAATTTTTTTTCTCCGACTTACTAGAAATTACCACAAGCTATAAGTAGATGATAGTGGTGTCACATGATGTGGGTCACAGCTATTATGAGTTAGTCTAAATAAGTATAGATTGAATTTAGACTTTTAAAATGAAGTTTGAATTTAATGAAAATTTGATTCTTGAGTTCTTGGGCCATGATTGGTCCAGATTAAAATGCTCAAGTTTAATTCATCTCAAGTCTTATTATATTTCATCGGATTTGGGTCCCTCTGCTAACTTGATTTAACTTTGCTTCCTCATGACAATATATATATATATTTTGCATTGTCATTATATTTGAGTTAAATTCTATTTTGAATGCTGTGATGTGTTTGGAGCAGGATAAAGTGTAGGAAGGAAGGAGGGATGCGATTCACGGTTACTGGTTCTGGAATCTTCATCTCCGTGCTGATCAGCAATGTTGCTGGCCATGGAGACGTAGTGGAGGTGAAGGTTAAAGGCTCGAGAACTGGTTGGCTTTCAATGGGTCGGAATTGGGGACAAAACTGGCATGTAAATGCGTTGCTGCAAAATCAACCCCTTTCGTTTGAGGTTAAAGCTAGTGATGGAAAAACGGTTACGTCTTACAATGTTGCTCCCAAGGATTGGACCTTTGGACAAACCTTCGAAGGCAAGCAATTTGAGACTTGAAAGCTCAATGAATTGAAGAGACCATTCTCCTTCCCCAAAGTTTTTACCCCGATAGTTATAAAAGGGTCTACTTGCCGGTGGTTTTCTTTTCTACATTTTGATTCTTTTTGGTTTTGTAGAAGACTGTGTAGATAGCAAATGATTTGGTGATTTGTATGAAAATGTTGTCAATGTGATGGTGTACCTTACCATTTATTATGTTAGGAAGTTTTGTATGAAAATATATACTATATGTATACCTTGTTGGTCAACCAGCACCAAAGAAGACTTGCAATGTAAATGTTGTGAGGCTCTCATAAGACATATCATCCTACTAACTTCACTTACAAGTTGTCTTAAATGTTACTACTACATCATCCAAGCCCCGTTAACGATTATTAGATAACCCATCGAATTAGATTAATTCTACTGTAACATCAATCAGAATGCTACATGTGTATGCATAATTTTTTATGAGATTTTTTGTTAGAGTTTTGATTGATTTATATATATATATTTTTTATCTATTTGTTTTTTCCACGTTCTCAATGCTTTGTATTTCACTACTAGTAGTAAGCCGTTAGTCTGTCAATTTTTTTAACCACTATCGGCCTTAATACAGCTGAATGCAAAAATTGGGGTCGTCAAATTCAACACATGCCAAAGTTTTCCTTTCCCTCAAATATACTACTGTTCTGTTCTCTATTGATAGGCCTAAGCCATCTAGATGTCCTATTCTTATTAAACGTGTTAGTTAAGTCCATACTTGCTTTAAAATGCAAAATTAAAAATTGTTGTATGATACCTTAATAAACAAATGAATGGTCATTAGAGTTTTAACCAAAAATTTCGTTCATTGATAATTATACCTTCAGGCAACAAAAGGTGTAAAGGACCCCGAAATAATGACATAATATCAGAATGATGATTGCTTACCATCAAATGAATGCCAAATGAACCATGGAGCTGTTAAGACCTGTCCTATACTTGTGTCAAAAGGAAAAACATTGGACGGACTCCAATTGATTATAATTATCCATGAAGAAGAAAACAAACAACGGTTTCATGGTTGATTACACCAATCAATAACACATCTCACAAAAAATGAGCCAGGAAGAGAAAGTAACAAACAGAAATCATTGTACATCAACATGCCACTACATTCTAGTCAGCCTAAAGGATATTTATATAAAGAACTCAGAAATGAATGCCAATTAAATTGTGGTTAAAAGCACGTGTGAACTGTTTGTACAGACATTTGAGTTTCCAATTTTTGTGACTAATACATGAGCTGTTAGCATACAACGAAACAGGAGAAAAATAAAAAGAGAAAACAAAAAAGAATTTCAAATGTGGTTTACTAAACAAGTAATAATCACTCTAAAACTAATTGAATCTAATGCCCCGGAAGAAACCAGGCAAAAATTTGCAAGCTATCATGGAGAACTCAACTTCTATTAATCAAAATCGTTGGAGAGTCCTACGGTATATATCCCCCCTTCAGAGGGAGCTGAGCTGAGCACATCTAAGAGGGGGGGAACCACACCAATGCTACAAACTTCATAGCCTCTGATGAGATTCAATAAGCAATGCATTCAACAAAATCTGAACTCCAGCCTCATAAACAACCCCATCATAATGCATCCCATCAACTGTACACTTGATCCCACAATTCCTACTCAATGACCCTATATCCACCAGTTGAAGTGGACCCCCAAACTGCCTCAACATGCCACTTCCCTGAACCTCTCTTTCATATTCTCCCCACATTAGATCAGTCATCTTCTCCCTCTTCTCCTTTGTATTCAACATTGAGTTCACCAAAGTTGGCATCCCGAGCCAAAACAAGTGAGGGGATCTAACCGATGCAGAAACCGCCACAGCCTCATCGTTGCCAAATTCCGATGACACCGGCAGCAATGAAGTAACTGAACTCCTCAAAAGCCCCAAAGAGAAACCATAATCCGAAGCATTGGTGAAGTGCAGCATATGCCACAATCCAGAACCCATCACCAAAAGATCGGGATAAACGCGATTCCTCTTAAACCCAGCAACCAAACTAGTCAAATTGGTGACATAAGGTGCCCACATGAAATCCAACTTCATTCCAATCTCATCAACCACGGTGTGGTAATCACTATGCCTCTTGAACAAAGACCCTTTAACAGATTCCATACCCTCCGGTTCCAGAACCAAACTCAGCAACGACAGCGCAAAGATTCGAGCTTGCGAGTCCCCAGCGATCACAACCCAAGACCCATTAAGCAAAACCGAAACGTCGTACCGTTTGAGCCTCTGAAACTCACACGAATCAACGGAACCTGATCTCTTCCAAGACCAAGACTTGTCGTAATTCACGGAATTGTTGTTGTCATTTAACTCAAAGTCAAACACCCTTCTTGGTCTCACCTCCCAGACAATCTCGTGAAGCAAGGAAACACACGAATCGCGATCGTCCACGACAACGTTTACGGAAGACGAGGAAACCGATGTGACGAAATCAGAAACCGAAGGGAAATAAGGTGTGAGGTGAACCCCAACTGCGAGAGTTATGAAAAGTGCGCCACTGAAGAAGAGAACCTTGTTGCGACTCAAGTGCCACCCTGCCATGCCCATAGGCACAAACAGAACCACACACGCTGCTAATAGCCCCAACTGCACCGCCCCTAACATTGCCCCAGATCCCTTTGACACTCACATAAGGGCTTTTTTGGTTTTTGACACGACCCGTGAAGGAAAACTAAGAGGAAAACCTGAGATCCGAGGAAAAAACAAAACTTTTCTCCGACTTGGGAAAAGGGTCGGAGAGAAAGTTGGAGGGGGGGGGTCGTGAATGGCTTGGGGTTGAAGAATTTGAAGGTTATTTCGTTTTTTTTTTTTTGGAGGATGATGGGGACGTGATAACTGCAGAAGCTAGATTCAATTCGAGGAGTAAAATGCGAACATGGGTGCGAGAATTGGAATTGCTTACACACAACAACAACAACAATACGGTACCGTCGGATGCAAAAACTGGTGGCAATGATTGTGAGTGTTGTGTGTCATTTTGCTTGCATCTGGTTTTTTGGTCCACGAGTGCCGGTTTTTTGCGGTGTATGGGTTTGTTTTGTTTTGTGTTACAAGGTCTTGCAAGGTGCCTGAACTGCCACTAACAATAGGGATAAAAAGCATTTAAGATGAGTGTTAACTATATACTCTTTAGACTTTAATTTCTATCTCTATACAAAAAATTAATTTCTATCCACTGTTTTTCCTAAAAAATAGTTAAATATGGTTTTTAACAATTTTATTACATTTTCCGTACAAAAATAATTATAATAAAAATTAATAAATTTATTATATATATCAAAATTTATAATAAATAACGAAAAAATACAAGATAATTTTATATTATCATTTAGTTACAAATGACCTTAATTATTGTAGTAAAAAAATATTGAACTTTATAATAATTATTTAATTACTCATCGTATAGATGATAATTTATTATTAATTAATAATAACAAAATATAATATATGAGCATTAAACTCTTAAATAATAACATAAAAATCTTTCACAATTTTAATTTAGAAACTATTTTCTTATTTTTCTAATTACATGTTAACCAATGAAAGCTTAGCATATAAAGAAAAGGAAAGTATACAATTTATACCTAGTTTTTTTTTTTTATTTTTTACAAGAGAAAATAAAAATTGAACAGAAAAGCAACAAGTTTAACTCCAGGGAGGTTGATGGAGAACAACAAAACTATCGATTCTTTTAGCACCCATCTTAGTTCTGCACAATATTTTACTTCCTACAATTACACATAGTTTTAGCTCATTGGCATCAAGATGATAAACAAACACCCACTTTCTTAACTAAAGTAATAATTGTTTGGAGTAAGAGAGACAAACAAACCTCTTAAATCTACCCTCTCAACAAAGACGAATGCCAACAAGAAGAGCCATAATCTCAACATGGAGAATATTAGATTCTCCTACACTCTCAAAGAAGCCTCATAAAAATTTTCCATTGTGATCTCTACTTAATCTTTCAAACTTAGTCTTTCCTAGAATTGTAAGTGTATCCTCGTCCAATTTTTAAACTAAATGATACTTTCTTTTTCTCTCTACACGTAAATACATCTATATATTCAGATATTATAATAATTCCTTGAATTAATTTTTGAATTTATGTGGATTAAGCTTTTTAGAATACTTTCTTTTTTATTTTTGAATATATATATATATATATATATGTATGTATTATAAATGAAAATAAAAAAAATGAAAAATTAAAAAATTAGCTTCCCATAAAATTAGAGATCAATATTTTTTAAATTTAAAATATGAAAATTCTTGACTTATACTATTTTTGAAGATTATTCTAAATATTGAGACAAGATTAAACAAATACTTGACTCCCAAAACAAAAAGGCCTTAAGCCCAATCAACTGACATTGGATTCACCGACTCAGATCTGAAAAAATTTATTTTTATTTATCAGATTTAAAAACATTAAACACGACAATAATTACAATTTTCATAATCTTAATGTGTTTTCTTCTCATCACATTATCTATTGCATTTAATACTTCTTTTTATCTATCTAACGGTAAAGAAATTCTAAAATTTTGTTGTAAAAAAACAATTATCCAAATAAGAAACAAAGTATTAATCAGGGATAGAAGGGCTTGAATCCAATTTGTGAATTTGTTTAATCAATCTGATTAGATTTTTATGGGTTGAATTATGTTATTAGATTATATTAATTTTAATTTAATGAATTTAATTAAAATTGGATTGAGTAACATATTTAAAGTTATATAACGGATCAAAACTCATTTTATCTCATACAATTAAAAGTAAAATTACTATTATATAAATCCTAAATTAAGTATACTTCATTTCCAAAGTAATATATATTTTTTTATGTTAAGATACTATATTATTTGAGTTGATCTTTTTATATTTATTTTAAAGTAATAACATTGTTTTATGATGAGTATATATCATATGAATAATAAAATATTTTATGAATATTAATTTTTAAAATATTCTTACTAATATGTGAAAAAAAATATTCTTATTATATTTGAATTTAAAGATTTTTTAAATTTTTTTCTTAAGACTTAAAAAGATACAGTTTTTTTTAATGATCTAATCTGATAATCAATCAAATCTAATTAAATTAAATTGACAAAATAGAAAAACTTAATTCTTAAATTTAATTAAATTAGATAAAAAAAAGACCAAATTGAGATCATTTACACCATGGCACTAACGTACTAATACTTGAAAGAAAAAGAAAAAACAAAGAGAAAGAGAAAGAGAAAGAAAAATAATTAGAAGAACTAACGTGAGCGATTTTGTCTAAGAGTCATAGAAGAAGCGCAGTTAACGAAGGTATAAGACTGCAGAGAGACTGAGAGAGAAAGAGATCTGGAAGAAGAAATGAGTGAAGCGCAGAAGCACGTTTGGGAAGGGGCAATTCCTCTCCAGATTCACCTCCACGAATCCGAAGTCACCACTCTCCCTCCTCCTCCACCCGCTCTCGTATTCTTCTCACGCTACACTCAAACTTCGTTTTTAACATAGGGTTTTTTCTCCTACCTAAAAGTTTTAGCTAATTAATCGTTACTTTTCAATTTATATTTTGGTTTCAGGTGTTGGCACCTCGGCTAGGTTATTTGCCTTTGCTGATTTCGCTATTGAAGCCTCAGTTCAGCAGCACGCTTCCACCTGGAGTCGACACCATTTGGTTTGAGTACAAAGGCCTCCCTCTCAAGTGGTGTGTGTCTTACAATTATAATGCATTTTTGCGGTTTTTTCAATTGTCGCATTTACACTAACTGTTTTGGTTTTTGTGGCAAGTGCAGGTATATACCTACTGGAGTTCTTTTTGATCTTTTGTGCGTGGAGCCAGAGAGGCCGTGGAATTTAACGGTAACGACTTTTTCGATTTTGTCTTTGGTTTCCTCTTCAGTCAATTTGACTGATCACCTTCTCGGTTTTTAAACTGAAGTCTGTTGGGATGGAGGAATATTTTTTATGTTGAAATTTCATCTGGTTTGAACTATTTATATTGTTTGCTAGGAATTGGCTCATTTAGATATTAGTTGCATGAAGCAATTTAACACTAGAGTTTAATGATTGTGTACAGTCGAGGGTAAACAATTTTGCGCGGTCAACCAATCAGAAATCACCATTGGTATGACTTTTAAGGTAGCTATTGTGAAAGTCATCAAATCAAACTTACTATAAGTGGCGGTGGAATTGTGATTAGATGACACTATAAAACTGCTTTACATTGATAGTATATGTTTTTCTTATCATAAAGCCTTTGTAATTTATTTATTCCATAATTTGAATAGAGTATTAGAGTTTAATTCATATGTATCATTGGTGTAATTATTTTCCACACTAGCTTCCAATAGGAGTTCATCCTACTGCCTCATCATATTCATAAATGGGATGACGTGACAATAGGTGGAATTCCTAATTTCCTATTTGATGTCTGTAAAATGTTTTACAGACTGTGGATAGAAATTAAATGCTTTGAATATCATATGAATGTAGCTCTATGTTCTATGAAGGCTACCTTTTGGATTTCTTCCCAATTCATCTCTACCTGCTTGGTGGTGTTGTTATTCAAGAAACTAGGAAAGTTCCTGAACTTGGGGAATCAAATAACATTAAAAATTAAAAGTGCTTGTAGAAATTAGGACTGATTTACTACAAAAATTTTAGTGGCCCTTACAAAAATCATCTTTCCACGTGCAACAATATTCAATCTCTGTAGCCTCTTATTTGTAGGTACACTTCAGAGGATATCCAAGTAATATATTACTTCCCTGTGAAGGTGAAGACAGTGTAAAGTGGAGCTTTATTAACTCACTGAAAGAGGTCAGTTATGTGATTTCTTCTTTGTGTGTGCCCGTGCTTATGATGGTACTTGTTTGATTTATAATATGATGTCTTATGCCTGTTCAACTTTTCAAGAAGATGCTTATAAACTCAAACATATGCATTTACTGGTACTTGCTTATATGAATCTTTAAACACATCTCACCTTAGTCCGTTACATGGTTTATTGGAATAGGATAGTAAGGAAACTATGATGTCAAGGGCTAGGGTTATGATCTTGGATGGATAAGAGTTGTGGAACTTGGTTAAATTGAAGACTTATTTAGGATATATTAAGGTAATGGTGGTTTGCTGGACAGACGTGAAGCTTATGGACCAAGTTAGTGTGATGTTTGTCTGCTATAAAATGTGCTTTAATAATAAAAGTTTATGGATTGATGGGTTTTGTGGAATATCCTAGCTAGAACCCCCTGCTGCTTTCAAATAAGGAATTCTCAAATGGAATCTATGATGTTTTCAGGTCTCCCATATCTTGGAAGAATTGATATTATTTACTACTACTCAATATGCATCTATGATAAAATCAGTAATGATATGGTAAGGGAAGACATCTTTGAGCTAAGTAGTAGGTAAGATTAGTAATTTAGTAATAATATGCTAAGGTGGTAGGAACCCAGAAAACAAAATTCTGAATAAGATGAGTTTTATTGAATTGAAGAGAGCTCAAGAGCTATTATAGAAGTAAAAGAAAGAAACCAGAGCCTAAGCTCCTCAAAGAAAATATTCTCTGCTTCGCAAAATGCCTAATAAACTAAACTATGATTTCCCACAACAGATCCCCTATTCTCCACTCTGCTTACTAAATTCCCCTTTTCTGACGTGGTCTCCCTTCCTCTACTTTCAACCTCAGCTAACTGGCTCTCCGCAAGGCCCTTCTTATTCCTTTTAGAGTAAACCATCCATAACGTGGGTCTTTTCTGACTATCCACAACTTCCTTATTTCACATGCTAATATTTTTAAAGTCACTGGCCATGTTTTGCTACCAAACCTTAATTTGTATATTAGACTGGAATCCAAAAGAAAGTAGCAGTTAGTGCATTAACTTGCAGAGCAGTGGGTTTTCCAGCCAAATTAGGTGGTGTAGGACTCTAGGTAGCAATGTTGTTAAATAATCATTATAGTGGCGCCATAACACTATAACATGTCGTTTTTTGATCCCTCTGCAATGGGCAAATTGTGAAGGGTGGCCCGCTATAGTGGCGCCATAGGCCGCAATAACATGTTTCTATAGTGGAATTTTGGCATTCCACCATACTCCGGCATCTGCCATTGATAACCTTGCTAGGTAGGGAAGTGGGATATTGCATTCAACTTTATGTCCCTCATCCCTGTTTTAGAATTAACTTCAGTGAAAACTTGTTATGTTGTCCCAATGGCAATACATGTGAGATGTTAAATGATCTTGTGTTCACTGTCATTAACTGGATTTTGATTTTACTGCAGGCTGCATATGTAATAAATGGGAATAGCAAAAATGTGATGAACATGTCTCAAACTGATCAGGTGGAGCTCTGGGGCTCTGTTTTAAATGGTACTGTTGGTAATTGCTTGATATGAAATCTAGTATTCTGTTTCTCTTTGGGATGCCCTTGAGTGATTTTATATTCGACCTGTAAAATGTCCTCGCCCAGGTGTTGGGAGGAGGAGGAGGAGGAGGAGGAGGATAGGATTTTCACTTATTTCAATCAAATAGATTATTAGCAGGTGAATGTTAAGCAAAATAGGATAAACATAAACATGTAGAGCCTGAGTCGTTTTTTTATTGATAGTTAATTGGTGGGAATAGAGAGAGTGTGAGACTACATATGTAATTCTCTTTGATGCCTTGTATCTATTTCTACAATCACTTTGATTCATAACCGACATAAGAGAGAATATCAATACAATTTCCAGTTCTTTACCTATTTCTCTACATTTATGTTATGATCCAGTTCCTATTATATATAGTGCAATTATTTTTAAAATAGAGGTTACTGTATTGAGTTACCGACCTACTCTTGTTTGTCTTCTGATAGTGCTGACTAAAAGGCCCAATAGTTATTATGGTGGCTAGCCTATATGATGTTAGCAAGGTTGTTGATAAATTTCTATTGTGAAGTTTGTTCCCATGAAAGCTTCATATTCATTCCATAAGTAGTAAACATGAAGGAATATTAGTCTTTTTTAATAGCCTTACCCTACCAATGGATGGTTGCATGCATACTTATTCGGAATAAGTTATTCCCTCAATTTTTCTTCTGGCTGTGGATGAGGCAGTGCAACCCAAGCTTAGTAATTTTCAGGAATCTAGATGGGGTCACAAATGTAATCTGGGTTAGATTGGAATTAAACCTGAAGTTACCATTTATCAAACTTGAGGTTGGTTTGTTTGGGATAGCCCTTGTTCAGTCAAGCTTTGCTTGACTTGTGAACAGGCCAAGCTCAGGTACCTCTTCTCAAACATTATGTGTGCGTTTGATGCACATTGAGGGACAGGACAGACAAAACAGCACAAAACAAGTAGTTGAGTTACAGTACTAGTTTTCATTTTGTCTATTGTTTGGTGATTCATAAACAACACATGAAATTTGGTGCTGTGTTGTTTAATATGTATACATATATAGAAAACAATGTGAATTTTACTATAATACCCTTTGTGCTATATAGTGTTTATTTTGAATTATGAAATGACACAAGATAAAATTTTAGTATTTTAATAGTTATCATTTAATTATTTTTTTATATTATATTATATAATATATAATGAGAAGTGCTAGGAACACACTATCTTTCTAACACACTCCCTTTCCTATTAGTAAGAATTTATTGAAATCTACAAAAATCAGGAGGTTCATTAAATAAGACATGAGACTCACAAAATTTTGTGGTTTCCAATATATTTTAACCAATGAGAGTGTGTTCCTAGTATTTCTCATTATATGATATCACACACATTATAATTTAATAAATTATTGTTTAATATATTTCTTAATATTATAATGAATGTTTATATAATAGTATCATATTATTCCGATACCCACCGGAAAAAATGAGCAAGCAAAAGCTGTTGAATTTTTTGAGTGTTGATATATCATTTGTGCAGTTGCATTTGTGTTATGGTCCAGTTATCAGTGATTCAGTGTGGGAGTTAAGGGAGTGGGTTACATGTTACAACATTGAGGAAAAGGGGATAGTTTAACCTCTTTACATTCTGCCCAGTACTTCATTTTTTCTTTTGTGCTATCCCATCAGAAATTTTAAAATCAAACATAGGGCAAGTGTTTTTGTGCTGTTCCTGTCTGTCTTTTAGTAAATCTATACCCTATCTTTATTGACACAAACAGTCATGAAGATTAAAAATGTAAGTCTTTTTTAAGGGTCTTAGGTAGAGACATGCAGGACCTTTCCCATAGTAGAAACAGTTTGAGTTAACCAAATTATTTTGTCTCTCTGTTTTTTATTTTGGGCAACAAAAATATTTAAAACACACAGTTGAACATACAATTCCAAAAGCCAGTTGAACTTGCGCGATATATAACCAATCTCAACATTAAAATCCAGAAAAAAACAAGGGTTGCATCTGCCTTGGTAATTTATGGAGAATTTGTTTTGTTGCTCACTTATCTTGGACTTGTGTCAACACTCATTTGCATTGTAGGTAATTTGGAAACTTATCGACGGGTGGCATCGAAGCTTAAGCTTGGAACTTTTGAAGATGAATATATGGAAAATGTTAGTTCAGTCTTGATTAAATCTCCACAAAGTCCAGGGGATACTGATGTTACGGGACAAGTGAAGACTGGTAAGCAATATGAACTAGTTTTTGTGCCAATTTGGCTTTTTTCCCCCTCTTCTTTTATAGACAATTTCATGTCCTCCCCGTCCTTTCTTTTTTTTAACATTTCCTTCTTTTATCTATGAAGATTAAGATTTTTCTTATTATCTGTAAATTCAAAATTCCTAGCACAGGCAAGGAGCCTCTTTCTTCCTTATGAATCTCTCAAACATTTGCAAATGCATTAAACCAATTCTGAGTGCGTAAGGATATCTGTATGGTGTGATCATGTGTAAAGGCTAAGAGCTATTACTGAGGCTATCTGTGTTACTGTATTTTTCCTTCTTATTTTTATGGCTTAAATATGTTTTTCATACTTGTAATATATCTCTTTTTCAGTTTATTATCTGAAAAAATATTTTATTGATTTTACTAGCTAACATTTCCAAACTTTTGCTTTTGGTACCTGCTGTTAGTCTTGGTCCGTTAAGTGATGATGTGAAGCTAACAAAGTGTCACATCATTGGTTAAGTGATGATGGGACGTCATCACTTAACAGACTTAGATTAACAGAAGGTACCAAAAGCAAAAGTTTAAAAATGTCAGGTAGTAAAATCAATTTTTTTTTGAGGTAGTAAACTGAAAACGGAGTATATAGGTAATGATAAACATATTTAAGCTTATTTTTATCTTTACTTTCTAATTGTACTTAAAACTGTAATACTGTATGAATATCTATTTCTTAACATGAGCATGTGTACCAATGCTTCTTGATAAGCTTATTTTGTGTGTTTAACATCTACTATCTTTTGTTAGGTAGGATTCCTGTTCGTTTATATCTGTGGACTGTCAATGAGGAGTTTGATGATTTTGAAGATGCTCCACAAATTGATAATTGGGACAAAGTCTCATATATCAATCGACCTGTTGAGATTTATAAGGAAGATGGTAAGTCATGTCTTGTAGAGAAACCTTCTTTGTAACTTTTAAATTTATTGCTTTCCATGACTGTCTTTTTTTCCCTGTGTGGGAAGTTGCATATGGTAAAGTGAATAGTCATCATGTTGTCAATGGTGTCAGGGCAAAAAGCAGCCATAATTTTGTGAAGGTGGAGTGGTGGGCAATGGGGAAAGAAAGATAATCATGCTAGAAAAAGGGCTTAAATGCAATTTTGGTCCTCCTATTTTGCTCAATCTGCAATTTTAGTCCTTCCATTTTAAAATAAAGACATTTGGTCACTTTGTTTTTGAAAAATCTGCGAATTTAGTCCCCATATTTCAAAAGAGACATTTGGTCTTTCTATTTTAGAAAATTCACAAATTTGATCCCCCATATTTTAAAAAATCAACAATTTTGGTCCAATCTTCAATTTTATCTACACTTTATTTCTTTTATTTCTTACATTATAATTAATTAAATTATTTTTTTATGATACCTTAAATGAATGTGTTGGGTCTAGGATTCAATTGGATCAAAATAAAAGAAATAAAATGTAGACAAAATTGAGAATTTGACTAAAATTGAAAATTTTGTAAAATTAGGAGGACCAAATGTCTCTATTTTGAAATAGAGGACTAAAATAACGGATTTTTAAAACAGGAACCAAATGTCTCTATTTTAAAATGGAGGGACCAAAATTGTGGATTGAGCAAAATAGAGGGACCAAAATTGCATTTAAGCCTAGAAAAAAATAATAAACCCATAAAAACTGAATAAAAGGACCTAGTATTTTATATCAGGAGCTATACACATAATAGCAAATTTTTATTGGAAAAAACAATTAATCATTAAGGACAATTTAACAATAGTGCAGCAAAGGCTCAAACTTAAATATGAATGGACTAAAATGGAAAAGAACAGAGAACCACAGCTGAGGATTAGCCCACTTGATGTGTCCTTGAGAATTGAGTAGAATAAAAAACCGAAGAAATCAGGTTTGAAAAAAATGAGTTAAGTAGGAGTATAAAAATTGAAAAATGTTTATCCGAAAAATGAATTGAAGTGTAATTAGCTGAAACAAAAAAGAATACAGGACACACTGTATTAGATAGCACATATAAAGCATAGAAAATAAGGAAAGTATACAATAAATATACTATGAAGAGTAATAAGATGAATAAAGCATACTGAGGCTTGGGAAACTCTCCATGCATGGATGTTTTCATGGTGGTAGCACCAAGAGATGCCATGCCATGCAGCCTTGGTGGCTGTCATTTACAACATATTTATCTGGTGTATTACCTTACCTGACAGTTCTCATCTTCGGTGAGAAAAGATTTTGTTAGCATTTAGCAATAGTTGGTGGCTGTCATTTGGGCTATCTGTTTTTTATCCAACACTAGAAGTTTGAAGGGCTATTTTGCATTAATTTTTTCCTTTTCTTTCCTTGTTCTCTGTTCTCTTCTTTTAGAGGATATGTTGTCCTTATGGTCTTTTCTTCACTTTCGTAACTAGTTCATTGTTTATAATATCATTAAAGAATACCTGAAATGTGATATATATGGTATTTGCAACTTAGAGCATATATTAACCTATATATCATTTTCAGTCATATTAACTGTAATTTCAATTCATTTAACCTTATTAGTTAATGAAATCTTAGGATTAGATTATTCACCCATAATAACTCTTTCCCCCTGTATTTTGGCAGTTTAAACCACTTGTCAGGTGTTTTGGGTCATTTAGTATTAGTGATTTATAGAAGTCATTAATCTTTCTTTCATAGGGTTGTGTGATCAATTGGGCTTGTGATTATACCACGTCTCTGTTCACATTATTTTGTGCTTTCTATTTCGATTGAATTCGGCTGTGTATCTTGACCACATAATTATAATTGTCCTTTTTTCTGTTTTATGCTCTTTTCTGCAACATTATTTTTCATCTACAAATGAATATTTACAAGTTATGGCATTATTATTTGAGGAGAGCAAAAAATCTCATGAATTAAACAAAGAATATATCCTCTTAGAAGATAACATGAAAAAGAGAAAGCAAAGAGAAGATAATAACACGCAAATATGCAGTGCTTCAGTTTCCTTGATTATCAATCCAAGCAATTCCCTAATAACCTATCTTGTGTCGTAGATGATATAATGGAAGAAATTTGTTTATAATTATTGTGTTTGTTAACCAAGCTGCTGCAAACATAACATACATCCACACAAACTTCTTTTTATTTGCTATTATAACAGTGTTTTACTGCAATGCTGTGTGTCTTTGAGATCACACTAAGCCTTTATTTATATAAGCAAATAGGATAAGTATTGATTACATAGGATCAATCTAATAAGAGTTATAAGGATTAAATCCCTAATTACTATCAAATCATATCTAATCGTAAACAAGAGAATAATATGTAATCTTACAGCTACCATAACAATTAATGATTTATTAAAATCTGACAATCATTTACTTCCCAAGTAGCAGCAGTGGTAAAGCTCCTGTGGTCACTGGATTATTAGGGGCAAATAAACCTCCTAAAGTGTATGACACCTTTATCGAGTGGCGGAGGCTACATAATGGAAACCATAAAATTAAAATGAGCGTGCATTTTTTTTAAAGTGAACTGCTCATTTTAAAATACATTATGAATGGGGCTTTAAATTCACTATAAATTTATTTAAGTCCTTCTATATTTACTAATAAATAAGCGAGTAAGTTGAAAAATTGTGACATATAAAAGGACTAAAAACATATTTAAGTTTTTTGTTAACATTATATCTTCTGTCATGATTGTAGTTATTTTCATTTTATTACATGACTTACCTATTATTGATGAATGATTTCTGTCTGTCTCCTTTTGGGCATGAGAGTTGATATTTAAATAAATTTATACTTAATGCACTCTGGAGATAAACATGCATTAGTTTAGAAAGCATGGATACGATATGGGACAAGAATATAATACAACAGACATGTGACAAATTTTAACAATTGTAGGATACCATATGGATGTAACAATATATAATACAATATAATTAATGTGTATGGCATGGGTATGGCTACTATTTTAAAGTGTCCGTGCTTCCTTTGCTATTCCTTTGTCTCTGCTTATATCGCTTTTGACTCTGCTTAAACGGCTTATGATTAATAGAAATGATTTAATTGTTAGCATCATCTTTACTTTCCTACAACTGAAGGAGATGCAAACATCTGTTGCGTGCAGGTAAATACTTTAGCTTAAATGATGCAGTTAAAAGAATATTGCCCGAGTTTTTTCCGGAAAATTCCTTTGTAACTGAAGGAGATGCAAACATCAACCAAATTGAAGAGGGAGAAAGTTCATCTGATCCAGGGTCATCTTGCAACACACTTGAGATTGCTGAAATCAAATTTGTACGCGTTCAAGGAATAGAACCAATTTTAGACATACCTTTTTCTTGGGTGGTTAGCAACTTGATGAATCCCGAATATTTTCTTCATATGTGTGTTTGCTTAAAAGTTTCAAAGTCCAATGCTGTGCAATAGGGATAATTTTAGTTATGTTGGACATTTTACTGGAAAAATCAGAAGGTGCAATTCTTTTGTACATATATGTACATAACGGTTTCATATCATATATTCATTTCATGATTCGATTGCTATTTTCCACTTCCAAGTGTAATAAATGTTGACAGATGATTATTTTTTAAATCCAATCAAGGGTACCGTTTCCCTGCATAATTGGCTATATTTCAGTTCTGAATTTTCCTTTCCGTCAGTGAGTTGGTTGAAAGGTGTTTGCACAAAATTTTGGTTTGTGCAATTGTTATCTGATTAAGCAAAAGATGTCTTTATTTTTTGAATAGCTGATCAATTAATTATGCGAAAGGAATGCTAAATATCACCTTTTTTAGCACAATTTTTTGTTATTGATTGAATTTGATGTGGCCAAGATAGGCTGGAGTTTAATGGTGAAATAGCACAGGTCTATCCACAAAAATAAATAAATAAACAAATAAATAGCACAGGCATATCCATTGTTATTTTTTAAAGCTGCAAAATTTATATGGGAATTTTAATATTTAACCAGCCACTTGTACAAAATTTAATATGTATCCACTTACAAATCTAAAGAATAAATAAAAGTTGTAGGTTGAGAACAAATCACCGTTTGGATTCATCGTCAACAATGATAAAAAAAAATAAAAAATATGACTACTTATCATTCAGCCGGCCATTTGATACTACGTACTTTTTCGCCCCTCGCGAAACTTCAGTGACACCTCACACTAAAGGCTGTTGTTAAAACCAAAACACAGAAATTGACACGTACAAGATTGTTGCAACATTGTGAAGTACTAAGCTACGAACATTGTGGGCATCGTGTAAATTCCAAAGATTTCATCTAATTATAATTGTTCACTATAAATTTGAACTTCCCTCACAATCTTCTAATCACCCGAAAAGAAAGAAAAGACATCCAACTTTAGAGGATAATAACATGTCAAAGGGTGACAAGGTTGAGGTTTTGGACTTCTGGGCTAGCCCATTTTGTGCAAGAGTGAAAGTTGCTTTGGAAGAGAAGGGGGTGAACTATGTAGCCAGTGAAGAGGATTTGTTTGGAGGCAAGAGTGAGCTTCTCCTGAAGTCAAATCCTATCCATCAAAGGGTTCCTGTGCTCTTGCACAATGACAAACCTCTAGCCGAGTCTTCTATCATTGTTAGCTACATTGATGAAGTCTGGTCTTCCAACCCACTGCTTCCAACTCTTGCTTATGATCGTGCCCAAGCCAGATTCTGGACTGATTACATTGACAAAAAAGTTAGTTGTTGTCTCATTCTTATTGTCTAAGAGTATCGTGTGCCAATTTTTTTTCTTATATTTTGACACTCTAAGAAGTTTTGTTACCCCCTTACAATATTTTGTGTTGAAATTTCTGAACATTTTAAATTTATGCTTAATATGTTTAGTTCAACTAAGAAGATGTGATTTGTTGATTTGGTTCCTTTGACATGTAGAGTACACTTGGATAGTAAAGTGTTTTCAATATAGCATTACATGTCATTTGTTATTTGTATCGCTTATACTTATGAAATTGATCTTTTACTCAACTGATTATCAACAAGTTTTTACTGTTTAAAAATGCATGTTTGAAAAACATCTAAAATGAATGGTGTGATAAAACTGTGATCCTAAGTTGTTTTGGTTTACAAGAGATTGAAATAAACCCAAAAACTATGTCTAATATCCAAATCTCTACCTTGGGAAAAATTGTTAGATAGTCTTGAATCAACATGCTCTTGTCTAATCATTATGTAACATGTAGTCGAATTTTTTTAATTACAAGAAAGAATTAATAATATTTAATTACTTATCATGTGAATATTAGTTGTATTATGGTGATCTCGACTATGTAATGATTTCTCGTAAGTTAGAGGTTAAAATTAATTATATGTAGATTTATGTGTGCATATACGATTATGGATGGTTACTTTTAAACTTGGAAGGTATTTGAAACCGGGAGGAGTATCTGGGGAAGCAATGGAGAAGAGAGAGAAGTGGGCACTAGGGACTTCATTGAAGTTTTAAAGCATCTTGAGGAAGCCCTAGGGGAGAAGAACTATTTTGGTGGTGATGCCTTTGGGTATGTGGACATCATAGCCATTGGTCACTCGGCTTGGTTTTTGGCTTATGAGAAGCTTGGGGGCTTCAAAGTTGAAGACCATTCACCAAAAATCTCAGCTTGGATTAAGAGGTGTTTGCAAAGGGAATCTGTTGCCAAAGTTCTGCCAGACCCTGAGAAGGTCTACCAGTTTGTCCTTCATTTCAGGAAGATGTTAGGACTTGAATAATGAATGAAATTAAGCATGCTTGGTTTGGCAGTGAAGGGTGCTTGTTGCTGCTTTTTTCTTTTCTTTTTTCCTTCTTTTACAACACTGTATTAGAATTTGCTGTTTTAGTTTTTAGCCAACTCTCATATGATGGCTTGAATTAAAATAAGGGGAATAAGAAATAACAATGACCTCTGGGTTTGCTTTTCAACGATATTGGGTATATGCTAACAGATGAACCATTTTAGCATAATTGTTATGTAATGCATTGTTTCCTTAATCTATATCACTTGAAGTTAAAGGGTTGGAAGATTTTCACCCAAAACAATAGTGGTACTTGCTAGAAATCAAAATTCCTTGCTCTCTTATGCCACTTTCCTTTTGGCATAACAACTGTGTTGAGGTAATTAATTTAAACTTATGACTTATATAAACTATCTATATATTTAACTCTTCTCTCCTAGCTTACTTAGTAACTTACAATTCCAAATGTGTCCAACTGACATATTTATGGGATTGAAAGAAATATTAATTATGGTCTGCCTGTTCTTAATATTGAAAGAAATGTTTTTAAAGATGTGATATTAGGTTTAAAAAGAGTTTCATTTTTCTTTATTATTAGATTAATTTCAATGTTAGCTAATGAATTTTGAGTAAAATAAGGTTTAATACAATATAAATAATTCAATTTGTGAAAAATTTAGACAAAAAAATGAGAATTAAAAGGTTTTATGGAGAATAAAATGAATGGTAAAACTAAATTTGCTTAACTTTTAGAATGGAATAACTTATTTTTTTCACAAAATTTAAGAGATTAAAATTGCACATAATCCAAACTAAAGAATAAAACTGCAAGTACATTTTTTTATTCAAAATGATTATTTGATTTCAATCTTAAATATTAATTTAAACAAATTTAATAAATGGATAGTTTTGTAAATTATCAAGTATTGAACTCACTATTCCATTCTTCGACTTTCAATGAGATTAATACTTTCGAATGAGCTTCAAAATAAAAGTATTTGGTATGTTGATCGCAAAGAGGAGAGTACATGATATATATTGAGAAATAGAGTAATCCTATCGAATCAGGAAAAAAGGTATATTTTTTACAAAGTTTTAGGGTGATTGTTAGATGGGAAAATGTTGAAAATTAGTCATATACCAAGATTCAACAACTATGTCACATACCATTTAGTCAAATATATTACAAAAATGAAAATTTCGTTTTCTGACTATCGCAATTATAATTTACTGCATCTGGCTGTCTAAGAACAAACTGATTTTTTAAAATTATCGATTTTTTGTAATAAAGGTTATTAGCAAGATTAAGTTTCTTATGTATAGATAAATGCACATATAGATCTTCTTGTATTAGGAAGATTTTTTATTTTCTCTAGCTGCGGTGTATGTTTATTGTTATATCATTTTGAGTTTAATATAATTTACATTTTTTTAAAAAAAAATATATTACAAAAACGAATAAAATGAAAAAAAAAAAGCGCGCATTCTTCCAAAATTTGGAAGACAAGGATTACTACTAATAATAATAATAATAATAATAACTTGTTATTTACCGAAAACCTTTTCCAGCAGTTCAAATTAGGTTATAGCTTTACGCTTTTCTCAAATTTTCTTCAACCATACAAATCAAATTATAAAATTATTACTTTAGCGATATTTTGCACTCGAAGCTTGTGATCCATGTAGACCCTCGCCACCTTGGTATGAACAGGTATTTTTGAGCTTTCAGAATTTCAGATTTCAAGCTGAAAAAGATATGCATGGTTGTTTCCTTTCGTCAGCAATATACTTTGCATACATGCATAAGTTTTTCGAAAAATAAATTAATATGGAAATGAATATAATATTTTTTTCATTTAGAATATAAAAATATGATAGAAAGAAGCCAAACAACCCAATTATGCTATATACGTGCCTTCAAATGGTTATTGCTTTCTCGTTGTGGGAGAATACACCGACCTACCTTTTGTGATCACTTATATTGGTTTAAGTGTGTTTCATAGTTTTGCATTGCATGCATGCATGCATGCATGGGTTACTAATTATATGATTTCTGTCTCCTAAATTGCTTGTGTTTTGGATGCCCAAATGCTACTCGTCGCGCACAATGTAAACGTGATGCTTTTCTAAAACTAAATTCTTTTATAACTAATTATCTCACGGGTTAAAGCTCAACTTAAACCCTTTTGAAATGTGATATATGTACAACAATCCATACAATAATTTTTAAAATATTAGTTGTTGTCCGTCAAAAAATTATATTAGTTGTTATGTGTCTCTCTCTATATTATTATGATATGTGATAAACTAATGATGTGCATGAGATGAATAAATACCAAAAAAAAATGTTTTACAAACTATATTATGAATTGTGGTAAAAATAATATTTCTCAAGCTTTTTATGACAGACAATTAAAAGTGGAAACTAATTAGGATACTATATAGAGTTATTTTTATGCTTGTTATACTCAAATTGATAAATAAAAAAATCATTATTATACTCTTTTTTCACAACCAAGTTCTCTTCATGTAAAAAGAGGTTAATTAATTAGGTGCTTAATTGGTACATTATTCAGTCGATTGACGACATTTCACTCCTATATGTTTTATAGTATTTTATTTCACCTACAATTAGTGATTGAATTCCATATTGTATTTTTTTATACATGTACGTAGAGAGAAGAAAAATGAATTAAAAGGAGCATGGTCTACATTGGATGAGGACTGAGGAGACTAAGAAGATAAAGCATAAACTCATAAAGGAGAAAAGCACCAAAAGATGGATTCATGAAAGGGAAAGCATGAGACTGAGGAACTTTGGCATGATGGGAAAAGCATGAGATAACTTACAAGTGATCCCACCATGCCACGTGGATAACTTAATTGGTTCACGTGGCAAAAGCTGGCCCCACATGGGTCCCGCTTTAGACTAAATTGGTTCGTTGCCCATGTGCCACATATCCATAGGCAGTGCTTAAACTAAAACATTAACCTAGTTTGTTCTTTTCTTTTCACTATTTTTTCTTCTTCGATAGTATTATTATCCCTTAAATATTACTAATATTAATTCCCCATTTTGAGTTTTATTTTTCTGTCCCGACCTTAAGAATCATCAATGATAGATACAGCCAATCATTTTTTACGTTGCCGAGGATGAGGATACGAAAATATTGTCGTGTATCTATAACTATTAAAAAAAATTCTTATTTGATGTTACTTTTTTCTGAATATTTTAACCCTCATTTATTATAAATTATTATAATATTTTATTTTAACTTCAAACAACTGTTACATTATTTAAAAAAATAAGTTACATCGAATTATGTATATAAAAAATTTCCATATATATCTAAATACGAAATGTCTTTTTTGTACTAATATATAATAAAGTCATTATGAGCGCGTTTAAACAAGTATAACAACATCGAACGTGTTTCTTGTGGTTGTATAATAAGAGTAAAACATATTATGATTCGAATGTATACAACTAATCATGCTTGAAACCTTCATATCAATCAAGGTTATTATACTAACCAATCGTCCACATGAACGAAAAAAATGATGAGCAATTAAATATATAAAGCTTAGAGAATGATTGGTAACAAATGTGAAAGGGCCATTTGTTCAGTTATGTACAGCCGCCATAGTTGGTTTTGTTAAGAGTTTTGATTACGTTAATGTCGGTTATTGTAAGATCCTTCTTTGGAATAATATAGCTAGCTATAGGCCCAGAATCCAAGAAAGAACAAGCTAGAAGCATAGGATCAATGGGTGCAGAATTAAGAGAAGAGAATGAATTATAACATAGTAATATTAATTAATTAATCTATATAGCTGCCCATGGATTAATTAACTAGTAAATAAGCATTAATTCAAGCTTGATAGCAAAGATAACAGGAATCCATCCATTTGATCATAAAAACAAATAAAAAGTACTTAAAAAAGAAAAGGAGATCAAGGGGTGACACAACCCCCCATCCAACTTTTTTTTTCTTTTCTCCCAATCTTCTCTCTCTTCTCTTTTTGTCCTCTTTAATAAAACCCCAAGCAAGCCCCACATTCCACCCCTTCTCCTCTTTGCCTCTAATCTCGTCCTTGTGTTAATTTGTCTCTCCCACTTTCTGACTTTGGATCTTCTTCTTCCCTAAGGTCTTTGCTCTTTCTTCCCCTCTATTATAATTGTATAGTGGATATATATATATATATATATATATATATACGTATGTATGTATTTAAAAAAGTATATATGCTTGTTTTAATTTGCTAATATGGTCTTATTCTTGAACGATTAATCTATGCATGACAGGGTTTGATTAGGGTTTAATTTGATTGGTATAGTTTGGTGATCATCACTTGGATTAATTGAGGCTTTGTATACTCATTGATATCTATATACTATCTCTATTTACAGGTTGTTTAGATAACCATAAGAGGAAGAAGGAGGCCCAAAGTATATAAATATATACACATGGCACCTGTTTTGCCTCCCGGTTTCAGATTCCACCCTACAGACGAAGAACTTGTTGCTTACTACCTTAAAAGAAAGATTAATGGACGAAAGATTGAGTTGGAGATCATACCTGAAGTTGATCTCTATAAGTGTGAACCGTGGGACTTGCCAGGTAACTAATTAGATGCTTACTCACACACGTAACATTTTTATTATATATGTTGTGCATGGATATGTATCTTGTAGTACTGTTTTATTTTTCTGGCTAGTAACGTTTTTCTTGGAGAAATCATTAGTTGAAAATTTACGAAAGGTCGCATGGCTGCGTCTATATTATAGTTGATTTTAAAATTCGATCTTATTCTACTTAACACACCAGGCACCAGCACCATATTATATGTAAAATTTATTTTGTTGACTTTAGTCTTGAACATTGACGATATGGAAATCCCATGATGACAAGCAAATTTTAACATCATCAAGAGAAGTTTCTATAAGAAATCTCTTTTTTTTTTTTTTTTTTGCTTATTTGTAAATCACTATTCCTTAATGATTTGGTACAGCTTATTAGAACTTCAAAATACTATATCTTTAAAAAGTGGGCACGCGCTTTGGTCGCGATTTTGCTTCCGATCTTTATTCAGTGATGATGAAACACATACTTGCTTTCTTGGTCAAGTATATTTTCCTGCTTTAATTTATCATAAAATATCTAATGTGATATATGGTGGAAAGGACTGTACTTAGGACTTCTAAAGAGGATGGTCCCTTCACCTTTTAGGGTTCCTATTGTGACCGTCAAGATTAGTAATAATGAGACAATAGTAGATTCCCAAGTCAAAAAGCGTATGATAAAGAAAAGGATTGCATTGTACGCGACATAATACATTTATACACGACTCCCATGCAATATACTTTGCGTTTCTTATTCTCCCATTGCCATTTGCTTTATCACCTTACCAATTTTGACGTGAAAATTATGAAATATGGAAGAAAAAAAATCAATATTAAAAATATTCAATTTTTTCTGCTTTCGCTTGGATATGTATGATAATTTACTTCATGTTCTTGTGAAAATATTGAAGTTATTTTTGAATATTTAACCTTTTTTTTAATAAATGACAGGGAAATCATTGTTGCCGGGAAAGGATTTGGAGTGGTATTTCTTTAGCCCTCGAGACAGGAAGTACCCAAATGGATCAAGAACAAACCGTGCAACTAAATCTGGATACTGGAAGGCCACAGGGAAGGATAGAAAAGTAAATTCCCAGGCTCGAGCTGTAGGTATGAAGAAAACCCTAGTTTATTATCGAGGAAGAGCACCCCATGGCTCTCGTACAAATTGGGTTATGCATGAATATCGTCTTGATGAGAGAGAATGCGAAACCAATTCAGGCTTGCAGGTATTCATCACCTCTTCATTTTTTTTTGTTATTTTTTTCATTTCATTTTATTTCTTTTACGTATATAGATACAAATTTAATTAATGAAGCTCCTTTATATTAACCGTACACATACAATCAAAAACAAAATCCTTCATATATATATATATATATATTATAAACGGCAAAAAAATGTTAATTATGTCAACTACACTATTTGTAGAGTATCTTTTGGATTAAATTGATATTATAAGATTGATTTAGTAGTGGAAAAAAAAGAAGAAAAAGATTATAAGTTTAACTTTTCAATTAATAAAATACTAATAATTAACGACTAACATCTACTTATTTGATTAAAAGAAAATCTTTTGGATCAAATTTTACACCATAGATGTATCTAATATTCCCTAAGCATATATATTTTTCTTGGTTGTATATACGACTAGCTAATAAGAGACTTCTAGATATTTCTATTTTTGAATTCTATAAGTTGATATGGCTCTCTTTTGAATTTGGGAAAATGTAATTTTTCAGGATGCATATGCTCTTTGCCGTGTGGTCAAGAAGACTGCAGTGATTCCTCCAAAAGTTGGGGGGCACTATGTTAATGTTCCCAATGCGAACAAGATTACAAGCGATCAATCATCAAGCATTGAACTATACTCTGAAGGAAGGCACGAAGATTTAGATAGCTCAAACTATTTGATGTCCATGGATATTTGCTCACCCTGCAACATGGGAAATGATCAGACTTCTCTCACAATCAATAGTGGGATGACAAGGGATCTTGAGAAATGGTCACACTTCTCATCACAAGACCCATTATTTAGTCTTCCAACTTCTTCATCATTTTCCAATTTTGGAGCCATAGCGTACCCTCCATCCAAGGTACATATATACCCTAATTTATTTATTTTTTGTATAAATTAAACATTTTGAATATAAACAAAGATCTGTAATTTAAATGCGACTTAAACGTTTTTTAGTTCATAAAAATATATTATCTCTTAAAGTTAATATCTTATATATTATTTATTTTTGGTTTCTAAATATTACAAAATATGTACTTATAATTACATACTAGTTTTCTTTTATATATATAACACTTATAATTAATTACTAGTGAGGAGGTTTGCCAAATTTAAAGATTAAACACAAATGAAAAATTTATATGAATTACAACTAAAAAAAATTATATGCTTAAATATATTTTTAATTTTTTTAATTTTTTATTTTTTATTTTTTATTTTTACTCCTTATAAATTATGTTTGTTTTATTTTTTATTCCTGTGTTGTTTTAGATGATATTTTTTACTGTTTAGAGTGTTATTTATAATTCTTTAAGAATTGAAAACAAAACAAACATAATTTATAAGGAATAAAAATAAAAAAAATAATTTTACAAGAATGAAAAATATAATAAATTTAAAAACAAATACTATATATATACTTTTTAGACACAAAAATATTTAAGATAATTTTATTAAATGTTATCTTTAATTTCTCATACACTTGATTTAACTTGAAGGTGGATATAGCACTAGAGTGTGCAAGGATGCAGCATAGGTTTGTTATGCCTCCTTTGGAGGTGGATGACTTCCCTCAAGTTGGAGTCTCAGAGCTGAAAATGGCACAAGCCTCCGGTTCCATGCAAGGAAGCTGCAGAACTGAAACAGATATCTTGCAGGAAATTCTTTCAGTTGCTCAAGTTTCTCAGGAATTAATAAACCAATCTAGCTACTCACAAGATTGGGGTGGCAATGATAACTATGCTCCTCGTGAAGATGATTTTACCTTCATGGTTGGCACTAATTACAATCATTCAAATGAAATGAGCTCAATGAGGTATGTTGACAAGACATGGGAAGATGCAATAAACACAAGGACAATAGAGATCGGAGATGTGGATGAAGAATTTAAGGAAGAGAGGATGGTAGAGAATTTAAGATGGGTTGGAATGTCAAGTGAAGATTTAGAAAAGGTACAATGTTTATTTGTTCAAGTTTCTTTGTTACATGAATTTAATTAGCCCATTTATTATTTTATTTCAATTAGAAAACTATATGAATTGGCTTAAGCCTATTGCCAAAAAAAAAAAAGAATTATATATATATATATATATATATATATATATATATATATATATATATATATATATATATATCTTAACGGTATTGTTAGAGGGATTGAAATCATGTATCCTTTTTCTCTCTTAATTAGTATTATTATTATTAATTTTAATATTTTTTACTAAAATGTTATATTTTAACCTGAAAGTGTCTATCTACGGAATGTATAATTTGATACCTTATCCCTTAAAATATTTGATAATTTATTAATGATCAATAATTTTATATGATTGTTAATCTGACCAATTGGACGTACAGATGCAAGAACAAAAGATAGTCCCAATAGAGGATATTTCAAGCTTCCAAACAAACAGGGAAGAAAATGAGGTGCAAGGTATATATTAAGAATCCTATGCATGGTTGCTTTGCTTTATTCTTATTTTTATTTTTTCCGTAAATGATAATGGTTTATGCAAACTTCTAATCTTCTAGTAATTCCTGGATGATATCAGAATCTGAGCAACAAAACAACAAGGAACACAATGACACTGAAATCAACGATTTCTCATTGGGCTTCATCAATGACGATGACCCTAACAAGAACTTCATAGAAGATGGTAACATGGACGATTATTCAAGTTCTCCTAGCTTTGAGGTCGTTGAGGAAATAAAGGTCAATCATGGAATGCTTGTTTCGACTCGTCAAGTAGTGGAGACATTCTTTCACCAAATAGTTCCTTCACAAACTGTTCAAGTTCACCTCATCAATTCAGTGATGGCACACAATCATTATGTGGAGAATGCAGAGGCAATGCTAATGATAATGGAGAACCAAGGGTCTTTATTAAGGAATAAGGTTAAGGCCTATGTGATGGGGAAGCTTATAAAGCCTTCCAAGACAATAGCAAGTGCAATTGTATTCATCTTTGCATTTGTGTTGATGCATTGTGTTTATTTGAAGGAAGAAGTGGAAATTTGGAATGAGTCAAATAATGAGGTTTGGTTTGTTGGTGTCAAAAGTCATGATGAGAAAGGACTGAGTGCGATCTTGAAGAAAATAGGCATTTTTCTCACCATATCTTTGGCTCTTTGTACCATGTGGGCTAACCAGAATATGATAGTTAACCCTTGATCTCCTAATTTGTTTAATTTTGTCTCTAACTTGAGGAATTAGCTTGGGAACGCTCAAATTGTGCTTCTCTCCCAGTTAAGTAGGAGGCCGATGTATCCATATACTTGTTATATTTACTTCATAGTATCACTTGTTCTTTGGTTAAGACTAAATTGCATTCAATCATAATTACAAATAGAATGTTTACTTTTATAATTACTTCTCACTCTTGAAAATTTTATTCAAAGATTACTCAAACTAGATATATATAAATTGCCGTGTCGTGCTCGTGCAGATCTCGATTCTGTTTTTAAAGAAAAAAATGTATATTATCATACAATTAATCAATAATGTAACTCCTTAACATGCAAAAAATTAAGTTCATTTCATTAACGAATTGTATATGAATGAAGCGATGATATTTCTACAATGCATCTTTCACTAAATGGTTTAATCCTGATAGGCTCGTTTAATTGCAATGCATGAAGCGAATACGGTTAGCAATGGAATCCCAGATAAATAGTATGAGCCCCAAAATTGACAAAGAGTAGTAGTGTTGTTTAGTACGAAATATTTGTTACGAATTAAACCACGAATAGTGGGAAATAACATACTATACATGGTGACTGGTGAGTACTTGAAAATTGCTATTTGTTCGTTTACTCTGCGTCCTTTTTTCACGTTCTCAACTAATGGCATTCATTCGTGTTGTTTTTACGAAAATTTGTTCGTACCAAAAAGCATTTTCCATTGACAAAGAGTAGTGTTGTTTAGTACGAAACATTTGTTTCGAACGAGAGAACGAATAGTGGGAAATAACAGACCATACATGGTGGGTCCTTGAAAATTGCTATTTTTACGTTATTCTGCAACCTTTTTTCACGTTCTCAACGATTGACATCCATTCGCGCGTGTTGTTTTTACGAAGAAAAAAAGTCACATTTTTTTATAAAATATTTATGTGCTGGTTTGATTTTAATTATCAATAATTATATAAAAAAAAGTTGTAATGAATCAGGTCCACTTGGTGGTGGCAGATTCAGGGTAGTATATATAAAATCATAAGTTCAAACCTCAATTGTGATCATGGACGGAAAAAAAAAATATGAATAAGATATCACATCCCAATTAATTTTTTTTAAAGAAATTATAATAATGATAATAGTAATTCATTTTTTAAGAAAATTTCATAAATGATTATAACTTAGATATCTCATTAAAATGTCAAATTAACATTATTTCTCAAATAATTTCATCTTTCATATTTAAAATAATAATAATAATAATAATTCATTAAAAGATATCAAAAGTTAACCAAACATATTGTAACATGTCGTTAGTTGAAGTGACACTAAACTTAACTTCTTTAAACAAAATTTTGAAATTTATGAATGAAAAAAAAATATAATTGAGCAAAAGGGAGACCCACTAAATGAGAATACTTCTCTTTATTTGATTAAGGAGATTGTAAGTCATCAATGTACTTGATCGATTATTAAGTAAGGTATGGTATCTTATGAAAATGTAATTGTGAAGAGGAGAGACCCATTTAAATGTGAATACTTTGCACCTATCTGATTAAGGGAGACTTCAAACATTCACATTAAATAGGCCTTTTTAATCTCAAGGACTGGAATCTTGTGCTTCTTTCCCGTATCCTGTGGAACTTTCATTGTAAGAAAGATTCTCTATGGGTTCGGTGGGTTCACCATTACTATTTCAGAGGGAGCGATGTGTGGAATTACAATTCTTCTTCATCAGATTCAGTTTTGATAAAGAAAATCATTCAAATAAGGGACTTTATTATCTCTAAAGAGCTAAGTATGGAAGAGGTCAAAAAGAGGATTCAATCTTGGAGCACCAATGAACAATTACTTGTTGACAAAGTCTATGAATACATTAGAGGTGTCAAGCCTACTGTTAGTTGGTGTTCTGTTATATGGAACCTAGCAATCCCCCCTAAGATGTCTTTCATTTTGTGGCTTGCTAAAAGGAATCGGCTGCTTACTCTTGACAAAGTTGCTTTTTTGAACAAGGGTTCCCTCTGCCCTTTATGTTCAAATGAGCCTGAGTCAAATGCTCATTTCTTCTTTTCTTGCAGGAAATCTCTCCAAGTTTGGGCTCACATTCGTGATTTGGCTCCTTTCCGCAGGCGTTTCACTTCTTTACAGCGCATTACTGACTCTTTAATTAGGGGCAGATCCACATCAGGTGTTCAAGAAAAATTACGTTGTCTGGCTATAGCAATTACAGTCTACTGCATTTGGCTGTCTAGGAACAAGCTGATTTTTTAAGATTATCAATTTTCTGTCATAGAGGTTATTAGCAAGATTAAGTTTCTTATGTATAGACAAGCGCACTTGTTGCATTTGTTTTAGCATCTTGATATATGTCTTCTTGTATTAGGGAGACTTTTGATTTTCTTTAACTGCAGAGTATGCCCCGTTTATTATTGTATCATTTTGGGTTTAAAATAATTTACATTTTTTTCCCAAAAAAAAAAATGTGTAAAGTCATCATAACAAGTATTCTACCAGTTGGTCGGCCCATGTTGAGGTAAAGTGTTTCCTCCAGTCATGATTGATCCAAATCGAAAATTAAATCTAAAACCTTAGAAAACTGAACCTTTTATGTCAACAACTTTTGGTTGATCTATTGTTATATTGATTGTATAACATTTTTTACCTAAGAAAAAAGCTAATAACATATTATTAATATATTCTTTTAAACACATTCTTTTATGTTAAAATTTATTGAATGTATTAAGAGATATGTTGGAAGCACTCCTCTTCATCTAATTTATATCCTTGATAAATTGGCATAATGCAAATCTTTAAGTCTCTCGGGGTTTCGTTTTAGGATGTTAGCATATAAAATCTTTATTAATGTTTAAGAATAAATTTTCAGCTTCCTACGTGAAATTAAACATTGCTCCATGTTCGTTTTAAATTTCCTCACATAGGGCATTTTAATGATCACATAAAATAATTGTTATTATTCCACAACAGCAGAACTGCTCCGTTTAATAATAACAAAAAAAATAAAATATTAGGGGTATACATCAGAGAAATATCAATATCCAGAGTGACAAGATGCATCGTACTAATTGACCTGCTTCATGGTTGAGACATTAATTTCCAAATAACCTGAAAGGAATCAAGTAACTTTTTAGTACACAACTAATAATCATGAGCTAATAATAAGTGCTATGTAATAGCCTAACCTTTGCAATCTGGAATGTGAACGTCTGATGCAGCAAACCAAGAAGGAAAAAGAAAAAAGATGTTAGCATATGGATCAGATGGAAAACCATTTTCTTAACTGCACAAAGGTGCATGCTAACAAAGAAATCATGAAGTAACAATTTGACGAATTTAAAAGCATGTCATAGATACAAATCCCATAAGGGGAAAAGACTAATGAAGATATCCAACAATTCAATCAACTTCAATAATTTGTTCCCTTCATAAAGATGAAAAATGATTTATTGGTTGAGTGACGTACCCCGTGCTACGTGATTTGAGACTCGGCTGCTTGCCCACTGGTTGTTGAGGTTCATCACTAGGAACAGGTACAGTCTTAACCTGTGACATTTACATATCAAAAGTGTTTACCTTTTCAGAAACTCATAACACAATAATTGGTGAATGTGTCTAAAAAAACTAAATATTGACATACCAAATTCTTGAATATAAGATTATAGAACATCTGAATGTATCTCTGCTTTGCCTCCTTTTGTTCCTTATTCACTTGTCTCCAAAAGGTATAAATGTTCCCCATGTTTACCATCTTGTTTGCATAAATCTTCCAGGTATAGCTATAAGACAAAGACATGTAACACGTTTGAAATTTAATTCCTCATTGATGTATAACAAAAGGGAATGCTGCTACACAAAGGTGTAACATATTTGTTAAATAATAACTGTACTAGCTTGAAGCTAAGGAAATGATATGATATGATAAGTTGGTTACCATTCATTTATGCGCTGCAATCCAGCCGCAGAAATCACGTTCCATTGTGATTGATTCATTTTGCATTTTTCAAAGAAATCAGCAATTTTGTTGCTTGATTCATCTCCATTGAGGGGGTCAATGTGGAAGCCGGAGACCCCATCAACAATAATTTCTGCTGGACCTCCTTGATTGGTAGCAAAAGTGGGCAAGCCACAGTTCATTGCTTCAATGACAGTTAATCCAAATGCTTCATACAAAGCAGGCTGAACAAAGGCTCCCCTCGTGTCAGCGATGCAACGGTAGAGCTCTCCATTGCGATACCTATTAGTCTGAGCAGCAATCCATCTAAATTGACCCTTGAGTTGGTACTTATCAATTAAGTCATGCATATTTTTTATTTCTGCCATTTCCTCCCTATCTTTTGATTTTGAAGGGTCAAAGAAGCCTCCTACTATGACAAGGTTCACCAAATTTCTCAGTCTCTTGTTCTTGCCATACCATTCAACTAACCCGGTTAAGTTCTTCACAACATCAAGCCTTGCCATTGAGAAGATGATTGGCTTCCTCCTATCAGCTAGATATCCACTGTTTACATAACAATTTCAGAAGTGAAAGTCATTCATTCATTAGGATTTAGAAAGAATGTAGGATATCATAACTGAATGTTACCATGCAAGAGTGCAACAAAGTCACTTACATATGCTCAATGTTGTCCACTTTACTAAAGAGAAGGTCCTCAATGGCAGGGTGAAATTGAGAGAGCCTTTTTTCTTTCTCTGTATAAGGGAAATACACAGACTGGTCAGCTCCTGGCGCGGCTATGTTGAACTTCGGATCAAACACGTTTATCCCTGAAACAACCCTACACAGCCCTGGGAGGGTAAATGCAGCATAGCTTTCATATTGTCCAGGTCTATCTTTGCTGCAAACATCAACTTTCAAAATTTAGATTTCATTTTAGGGTACTATTTTGTTCTCATTAACGTGTGTGTAAGGCTATTTGAGCAAACCTTCCAGCAATTTCCTGGTATGTGCTGGTTATGATGAAATCAGATGCATTCATTGCCACTGTATCCGCCATGAATTGACACGAGAAGTGGTACTTGGGGTCCAACTCTTTCCACTTGATATCTGAGTCTTCATACTTGGTCTTCTCTAAAGCATGTGCTATAGTTCCCTGGTTTTAAATTACCATATGGAATTAGTACACGTAGCAAAAACACACATATACTTGCAGCCACAAAAACAGTTGAAAGGAAAACTTAAAACTTATAGTGACCTGAGTTATCCCAAGTTTTCTAGCCATTAGTGATGCTACCAAATTTCCATCAGTGTAATTTCCAATAACTAGATCTGGTTTCCCTTCCATGAACTCAAGAATCTTGGCTGTTGCATCCTATCAATATGAACCAAAGTATGGTCATAACTAAGAAGGAAACTTCACAAGAGGGAAAATAGATACCAGTAAAAAAATATTGAATCAGGTATACATGCCTGAGTAAACCTCTCAAGATAGGGGTAAATGTCGAAGCGAGAAATCCATTGATGCAGGATTCCTTTATCTGTCTGAAAAGGCACACGTAGAATGTGGGAGTGCTTGGTATCACTGATTGGTTCCAACTCTTGGTGGCACTTGGTTCCCCGAGCATCAGGAATGAGCCTTGTTACCTGTCAAGATCAATAGGGTTAGAGTGTGGTGTTAGGTTTCCTTATGTGGTGGCTCGTGGTCCACAGGTGTACCCCTCGAATCTCCCCAACATTAAGATTCTTGTAAGTATAAGTGTATATATATATAGAGAGAGAGAGAGATAATTCTTCATTCCTTTTGCATAAAACTCACCACAAGAATTTGAGGTTTCACATTTAGCCCTTGTTGCTTGATTCTCAGAAGCAACTCTGCTTCCAAAGACTTGACTTGGTCCAATATGTAAACTACCTGTTGTAATTTTCTCAATGAGTATAAGATATGAAAAAGCATTTTGCTTTTAAGCCATCTCTCAATTGCAACAGTTTTTCCCCCTTTTAAAAAAAATAGCACTTGACATGATATCACAAAGGAGTGCTAGTTAAGCACTTGTTCTAATACACTTTCTAGTATTGGTTAAAATTTAATGAAAATTACAAAATCATGAGTGAAACTCATAGTGAACTCAAAATTTCATAATTTTCAATAGTTTATTGTATTTAAGAGTGTATTTCCAATCATTGCTTTATCATAAGACTTTATTGACCTTGCTACAAGGTGAATACTCTCTATAAACCTATCCTTATAATCAAACTAATTGTTCCTAATGGTAAGAATTTTACCTGGCCACCTGTGTCTGGCAAGCCAAGGACATCTGCTTGCCCAAAATAACCATGAACAGAGAAGATGACTACATTGAATATTATTGGTAAGCTGCTTAAAAATTTCTCCAAGTTCACTGGGTCTGGTGCTTGGAGTACTTCTGATAGAGTTCTCATTGTCTCCTTCACTCTTCCTGCAGTATCTCCCCATCCTCTCTCAAACCCCCACTCCTTAAACCTGTCAATGAAATTGGTATTACCATTGGGCTAAAACCTCAAACATCTTTGGCCTCTTTTATAGAAAAATAATAAACTCTTTACCTTAGTTCAAAATTCTGATATGCAGTGTCTTTGGGAAGTCCTGAGAGGAATGCATCAGCCACTACAAGTGCCATCTGGAGCTTTACAGAGGAGTTCAGACTTTCATTTATCATCAGACTCTGCCAGTGTAGATGACAAAATAGAAAATGAATATTATTAAGTTATAACTTTGGTGTTTTAGTATAATATTTATGAACTTAATCACATGCTATTTCACTTACTTCTCCCTGATGATTCAGTGTTAACAAGTAGTCCACTATAGCCTGTGTTTTCTCCAATTTCCCAGTTAACTTTGAAGTTAAGAATTTGGAAGTAAATTGGAGTCCATTTCCAATTGAAGAAGAGAGGGTTAACTGAGGAATTTGGAAATCAAATGCTCCAAAGTCTGCTTCAAATGAGTTCTCATCGGTTGCCCTTCAATATAGAGCCAAGTTATACATCAGAAGCATAGTTCAAGTGAATTTTTCTTGTTGATTGGAATAGGCAACACTACACTGTTTGTCCATTTTACACCAAGTGTTCAACTTACACTAGATCTTCCAGGTGTAAGTGCAGTATGAAAAAATTTCGTTAAAAATTATTCTAATTCGTCTTATTTACATTTAATTGGATAAACATATGAGTCAACAAATAAATAAAAGGCTTAAGAAAATTATGAAATGTGATGAAAATTATGTCATGTCGATTATAAATAGCTTTCGTACTAAATTGGTACTAATGATCATTTGGTTTAAGAAAAAAAAGCAAATAGAGAGGAGAAAAGGAGGATATTGATGAACGTTGATGATTAGACAGTTACTAGAGAAAAATCCAAGCCCGGTTTCAATACAAGAAAAATGTAGATAAATGATGTACCATTTTTCATCGTGTACCCTTTCCTTGAATTTGAGGTAGTCTGTGGGGGTAATAGCCTCAACAGAAAGGTCCTCAGAACTCACTTTTACAAATTCCCAAACTCCTGGATAAGGCCTTATTGCAAAGGCAACATATGGTGGATCAACAACAGCTTCCTGCAAGTTTCAGGTGCACAACATTAAAATCCACAAGCTAATTATGTGGCAATATTATATATATGGGTCTTGTTAACCAGTTCCTCTAAGACACTTTTAAGAAACTAAAAAAAAAAATATTTATTATAGAAATAACAGAAGAGCGCGAAAAACGTAATTTTTCATTTTCCAATAAAAACATTTCTACTTTAGTTTCCTTACCCAATATCCTAATTGGGACATATATAATGAAACAACACTCATCTTAAAACCAACACTCCCTCTATCAATGCTGTTAAAATAGGAATAAGCAATATGGTTATAAACTTTGATTCATGTTAGCTTTCGTCTTAAATTTAGTGCTAAGTAAAGTTGTCCAATAGATAATTCTAGAAATTGACTATTGAGGTACGCGATATAACTTTTCAACAATATATTCCTACCACTGGTATATCTAACGCAAATAATCATACTTAGATAATCAAAATTAAAAATTCATAGTTGATAATGATGTGACCACTAGCTTCTCGCCTTGGGTATGATCTAACCCTCCCAAGTGTTTTGTATTTATTGTTTCTAATCTGTATATTTTGAGATGACTTGGTTTGATGTTGTAGAGATAGAGGTGCCAACATAGTTGGGATGTCAATCTTTTTATTCACCTAGACCCATGTTCTTTTGCTTAAAAAAACACCTAATTATTTATTTATTGTCGTGTATATATAAGGTGAAGAGTGAAAACAAAGAACCTGTGTGGAGCTAAGTATGAAGCCAAGAATGCCCTCCAAAACTTGACTTCTTTCGCTTTTGTCATCTATAACTAGTTCCATTTCTTCCATCAAATGATGAAGTTTCATAATCCTCCTACCCTTTCCAAGGTACTTAGCGAAGCACCTCTTCATATGATACCGGCTCTGCCTCAATGCATCCGGCATATTATCTACAACAGAATCTGTGCGTTTTAAGGCTGGTGCAGAAGCCATTTAAACGTACAAAGCAAATGAGAAAATCTTAATTAAGGTTTTGAAATTCAGATGGGTCTTGATTGGTGGTCAAATGAGATGTGTCTCAATTTATATGCATGGCTTTTATGTGTATGTCATGTGAAATAACTTTCAGGCTTTGATATAGCTAGGTGTAAGCACATGAGTTGGAGAAGGAATATTTGCTTAGGGAGGGAAAGGAAAAGAATTTTTGAGTTTTGAGAAGAGATTTCATTGTATTAAAAAGTGGAGGAAGGTGTGAATATTATTTCTATCAAGTAATTATAGGAATCATTCTTTTCTTCTCTATGCCTTGGGGTGTCATATGATGATCAACAGAAAACGAATATGATAAGATGCCATCTTCACTGCATTTGCTTTCTCTTTTTTTTGAGAGTCCACCTATTCTAGATGACATATATAATACTATGAACACGTTTTTTAAAATACTCTTCTAAATGAGAAGTGATTTTGAGCCACATAATCTAAACTAATCCACATATTATTATTTTTTTCTCTTAAATTGAAAAACACAAAATACATCTAATGTAGAGATTGATATTAACCATAAACAAGTAGTATTTCTAAATCACCTCATAATATTGTTTTTGAACACATACATTATTTAATTTTTTTACAATAAATCTTATCTCATTAAGTGAGATAGACTACATGATCACATGTCATTTGATATAATTAAAAGTTTCAATTTGAAAGATATTATTAAGGGTCAGTTTATTTAAGTTTATTTGTTAAAATAAGCATTATTTTAATATAATAATTAGTTTTTTTATTTTGTAGTGTGTTTCTCTAAATTGTTCCTACTTAAAAAAATAACAATTTTTTTACTTATTTTAAAAAGTAAATCTTATCTACTTCTTAAAAAAAACACTAATATAAAAGTATTTATTTTAATTTCTTTTTTAAGTTTAAGTAAACTCACCCTAAGTCACTTTGTTTAAATTTTTAGAAATCACAAAATTTGGTAGCTGTTACGTTTTATTTAATGAACTCCTCTTAATTTTGTAATTTATTGAATGTATTTTAAAAAATATGTTGGAGAGTGTAACTTTGTGTAATCTACCCCAAATGAAAATATAGGGTTATTTAAGTTCATCCTACGTGGCAAAGTGTGCACCATTGATGAACAATTTAGGGAGGAATGTTTGATTTCTGTCACTTGTATTTTGGTTATTTAAGCCAAATTGAACTCATTAGTGGAAGTGTGGAACAATTCAAGAGTTGGTGACAAGCCCAATTATTAGTGGATTTTGGATTCAGCCAATTGGGCCTGTCAAATTGAACTTTCTTTTTGCATTTTTTTCTCTTCACACTCCTAATTTTTAATTTTTTATTTCCAAAATACCCTTCTGCCCTCTCACCTTCACCCTCCTCCCTTCCCTACATCCTCCCCCGCTCCACACCCATATCCATGGCCAACTTCTTTCTCTCACCTTCACCATTCCTCTTCTCACACTCCTCTCCACCATATGAACCCTCCTCATTTTAATATAAAATACAATTTTTGAAATAAAATTTCAAATTTGAAATATCAATCAATTTTTTTCTTATCAAAAATTAATATTTGATATTATCATTTTCTCTCTCTCATTGCTTCTCTACATAGCCATATGGAGCCATCTTGATCTTCTGTCTTTTTTTGCTTCTTGAAGATTGTATGAAAACTAATTTCTATAATGTAACTTTTACATTGCACAATAGAAACTAGTTTCTGATAATGCGGTTTTGTATACATTACGTAAGGTAATTAGTGGGGTTGGTCTAGAAATATGATCAAGAAACTAGTTTTGTATTATTGTAAAATAAAATTACAAAAAGGGGACAAGGAGTACAAAGAGAAAAATGGAGGGGAAAATTAGGGGTAAACATGAGATAGATTGTGACAAGTTTATCTTTGTCTCTACTCAACTTAGATTTTTTTTTTTATTGATTCCCTTATTTGAATTTGAACTTCATCAATCAAGACTCGAAATATACCAGATAAGATTAGGTCAATTTAACCTTTTAATGTAATATATCTATTAATCTTAATATTATGTATAATTAAATTGTTTCTGAAAATGTATAAAATTTAAATTAAAGTATATTTTACAGTATATTTTAAAACAAGTAATATCATTACAATATAATATTATGTTGCACAAATATTATCTATTAAGTGATTTTATTATTATTAATGCACAATTATTAAAAAAATATACTTTTTTAAAAAAATATGTATAGAACACTAAACTGGATTGAGGTGATAAAAAGTATTACTCAAATACATCCTAAAAAAAATGCATTGGATCAAATTTTAAAACTCAAACCGGTCAAATTCAACCTCAAACTGAACCGGATTAATGCAACAGACCGGTCACGCTAACTAGTGCAAATAGAATCCCCAATTGGACTGCAGCAAAAGGCCCATATAATTAACCCGTTTCCTTCCTTTTTATGGACAATTAGAACTAGAAACTTCTCCCAACCTCAAATTAGGGTTTCCTCCTTTTTATATATAAACGGCCTCCCCTTCTCTACTTTCATAGGATTCTTTCTCCCATCCTGTGTTTTAAAATTCTATTTGGAATCTCTTACTCAAATTAGCTTAGTTTGGTTAATGGGTTTCTCTTATTTGTTTGTGAAACTTGCATTTGAATTTGTATGCCATTAGATGTTATTTCAATTTTAGGTTATAAATAATCCGATCCTCTTTCACCAGAGGGTGTTCAAATTTCGAGCTAAAGTTCCGATCTTTTTTTTTTTGTTGCTAAAATCATGTGTCTAATCATCAAGTGTCGGAATTGCAATGTACATGGTGATGTAGAGATGGAAGTGATGATTTTTTCCCCAGGTGATCGACGCTGAACAAACTGTGCGATTTTTCTCTTTCGAGAAACCAAGCCAAATAAATCTGATCCATCTCTTCATGTAACATCAGTTCCTCTACAGCACAAGTATTTGATTTCGATTATACAATAAGCATTCAACTGGTTTTGGTTTTTTTTGGTTGAGTTTTTTTTAAAAAATTTTTAATTGTTATATAATTAAGTTGTTTTGTTATTTTTTATATAAATCTCAATTTTTATTTTTGAAAAATTATATGTTCAGACCGGTTTTGAGGAGAATAACTATATGATTACATCATATCAAAATTTTGTCTATCTCTCTTTAAAATTTAAAATATATAATAAACTGACCTTATTTAATTTTTTTGAAAAGAAAATCTAGTCCCTGGTTTGAGATATTTAGAGGGGTTAACAATTTTCAATTGTAGGCGAAATATGTTTTTGTTCGGTTCAGTTGTTCCCTTTGAGTTTTCATTTTCAGGGATATGAAAATGGATCCGTGGAAATTATGCTAACAAATTTGAGAATTTTAAAAATATATGATGAATGAAATGGAATTTAATGAGTAATTAAAGAATTTCATTGTAACAAAAAATGTGGGATTAAATTTGCATGCAAAATGTGGGATTGAATATTAAGGCGACAAAAACAACAAAAATTATTTAACACCTAAATTGCTAGACATAGCCAAAACCAATTACTTGGACTCCCTTGCAAATCCATATCCATAATACCTTACAAAGTTACACTAGAACAAGATTTCGAAAGGTATTCAAGGTGCTCTGGTCTAAGATGGGTTGCTCTAGCTCATTTTAGCATTGGCAGAAGCATTTAGACAATTGTATTTTGAATTTTTTGGGATTGAGACCCTCTGCAAACAAGACTCTTATCCATGAAAAACCGTATCATTATCCTCAATAAGCACTATTTTATAGAGAAAAAGTTGTATTTTGTAACCAATTTAGATTTAGATTCTCAAGATATACAAGAAACTAATTCAGCTGTTGAGATTTATTTGGTGTATGAGAAACTGCCTTGCACATAAAATATGTTGAGAAGAGTTTAGAATTATGTCCATCCAGCTTATATGCTGGATTTTCTATACCGCAAAAACTGCAAAACTTTCAGGTTTAATCCAGTTCAAATAAAATTACGTCAAAAGTGAGTAAACGGGGAGAGTTGCTTCAAAATTCAAGCACACATATATACAATGAAATCAAATAGATTCGCAAATCGGGGCATAAATTCTCAGTCATTACCGCAATTATCCATGACAATAGTGTAAAAATAATGATTAATTAAAAACAAGCATGGTTCATATTTTGTACCTAATATGCATTGTTTAGGATTTCATCATGCAACTCTTTTCCCATCAGAAATTGGATGTCCGAACTCCGAACAGAAGACCAATAGAAAAAATTGCTTTCTGATAATCTACACTTAATTAAAATCATTGATATGATGCAAGCAGATCAGACATATGCAAAAGCTTCAACTTCCTGTTGCATGAGGCTAGCTTTCCTATTCAAGCCATTTCTGGTAATATATATATCCTTTCTCTTCCTTCTTTCAATCAATAAGAAACTATTATCTTAAGAAAGAAAAGGAGAAAAAAACAGAAAAGAAAAAGCCTTAATTACACTGTAACCAGTATATCAAAGCATTATTTTAATAAAGAATCCAGTATTTTGTTGCAATAAGTGATGCAATCAAAAATGACTTTCTTATACTTGAGCCTCCATTGGACAGCTAATTTCCACCTGTCCATGGACCTTCTTGCTTTTCTAGATAAAATTACATCCGTAAAACTATGAGTATCCTTCATATTATGAGTTTCTAAGAAGGTACAAGTCTCATCTCTGGAAGACACTAACTTTGTGATCTCCATGAAAGTTGAAAAATCTTGACTATTGTCCATTGCATTGAGGAGAAAAGTGTCTTCCTCAAGAGATGTTGGCAGATTCCTTAACACAGCATCACAAGTTTTCGACAGCCATTTCATGATGAAAATTTCATTGTCTGTAGAAACTCGAGAACCAGAATACACAAGATGTCCAACTGACCTCCTCCTGCTTTGAGGGGTTGCCCACAGCCGCAATGCAGCTAGTAGTGCAAAGGAAGGCTTCCCATTGTGATGGATGTAGAGTGATTCCTTAGACCATGAAGTGGAAGAATATAAAGCAGGTTCCAAAGGGATAAAAACTTTGTCATTTGGATTTTCTTGTAGGAGAAACCCATAGTGTTCAAGAAGCTCCAAATTTGTGTAAGTTCCATAGCATAATAGAACCTGGTGAAAACAAGGTAATTAGTAGTTCTCTATTTTCTAGACAATGGGATGAAGAGAGTGAAAACAGGCATTGTACTTGTGACCCCTATCTATTGGAAATACAAATGGAAGTAGGATTTATGAAGTAGAAATTAGAAAATATCAATCCCTGCAAAATTTGATGGTCTACATCCAGGAGACAAGCAATGATTAATGCTTTGTTTCTAGAATTGAAGTTTGACATAGGATTTATGATTAATTATATTCATATTTATCGGGAAAATAAATCAGTCATATTTATATGCTTAATTGGATATGTAAACCTAACAGCAGTTACATATAGTGCTCCATATCCTAAAAATAAGTATGTCTTTTAACTCTTTCCTTTCTAAATGGGGAGCTACTATCTTGTGAAGGAGCCTAACTTGCCCCAAACTTTTCTTCACCAAGGAAAGATACCACCAAGCACCACAGCTTCAAGTTCAAAGCAGTATCCTAACCAAATAGGTACAAACATAACATTGTATGTCTACAGAATAAATTAGAGCCAAGGACAAGCAATTCAAACAAGACAAAGATGCAAGACTCTATTACTATGTACCTGGAAGAGCCTACGATACAATTGGTCAAATTAAATTTTAATTCATGTTTACTCACATATAGAAACTAATGCAAACAGTTTCATTCAAAAAAGTTAATAGGCCATAGAAAGAACAGTTCAGTAAAAAAAATGGAAAAAATAGAAAATAAAATAAACCTTTGGTATATAAAATAAAAGTGGAAAGCAAAAAGATGCATTTAAAATTTCCAAAAATAGTGTAATACCTGATCTCCTTTCTTGTAATGTTCCCGAGCATAAAAGCAATATGCATTAGCATCTTCCTCAAACCCGCCATCTGTTAATCTCCAAGAGTGTGAATCAAGCTGTTCTGCATCTACCATAATATTCTTGTCTCCATTCAATACGATAGTATCAGGGATGGAAGTGTTAGATAGCAAACGATCTAAATCCTCAATGCCAGATGGTTCTATTCCAGGTGCATCATAATTAAACAAGTCACCCACAGGGCATAAACACCCAGCTTCATCCCACGGGATATGCAATGTCCGGGAAGATATCTAGAATTTTGAAAATTTAAATGAGACTACATGATAGAGTGAGTGGTGATTTACCCCTGACAACTATAAATAAATATAAATATACCATGTAATACATGAAGGCAGAAGCTGATGTATCAATCAATAAAAATTAATCATGTTCAATACAACTTGTTGGTTTTTCTTATTGTTGAAATAATTTAAGTAGCACACTTAAAATAGATTAGTCAAAATACGTCTGTTGCAATTTCATGGATGTAAAGTAAAGGTTTAGGCAAGGGAAAGTTTTGTTGGTATTATTAACCAAAATTAAAGATGTTTGCAGTCCATGTCTGTGTAGAAAAACCAATTAGAATGTTTATAAATAAACTACTTTAAGCATGCACACGGGTTTCCCCCCTCTCCAAGGCTAGGTTTCTAAACAACTAACCGTTGCAGCAGCCCAAACCCAAGCCTTAAATGTAAAAAACTGAGGCTTAAACATGAGATCTTGCATCAGAGAATGAGCTTCTTTCCACTCTGATTTGGCTTTAAGCATGGCTTTTTCTGTGACCCACATTGCCTCATCCACCTAAGAACCACATCATAAAGATGATTTCTTAATTCTTAACAAAGAAATAACAAAATGCTAATAAATATCATTAGAAAAGATGCTATAATCTAACCTAACAAGATAAACTAAAATTTCTAATAGAAACTGAACTTGCAGAGCATGCTTCTCAAATTCACCAAACATGGCTAGTACGTCATAAGTGTGTGGCAAATGCATGAGGTAAGGATGCCACCTTGAAGTCTTTCCTTTACCCATTTCATACAACAAGCAAACAATCAATATCTGCATTATACACAAGCACATAAGTAAGTATAAGAGATTCAATTAAAAGCAAGAATACATAACAATAATAAAACAATAATGATGAAACCATATCTAATTAGGTGTGTTCAGAGCCAAGTTCAACCATGAACACAATAATTTTAACAAAAGGTATTTAGTTTGGTCTCATAACAAAATAAAGATAATAAAAACCAACGGCTTTAGCACATTGTCACAAATTAAATTAAATTACAGCAACAATAAACAAAACCAGCAATAGAACAATCACACTTAAGTAGCACCGTTAAGAAAGAAACCTGAGCTGAGGAGAGAGAAGAGTGTCTATTGACAGCATCACAGAGCTTTTTATCTTCCATAACAGTCTCTCTTGTCATTAAAGCAGATTTTGGAACTCTGAGAACAATCTCTCCCCTCCTAAGGTCTCTCACAGCACCCAAACCTCTCCTGCAGCATTCACCAAACAATACACGAAAATGGGTCAAAAACTCGTTAACAGAAACAAGTCAAAAGCATCAAGCTTTGCATTATTATCATCAGCTTTGATTAATTACCCAAGAAAACACGTCAAGAGTAAGCGGGAAATAATCACCGTGTAATAAAATTGTTCGTGTGATAAATCCAACGCAAACTTTACATTAACTATGATGAACATGTATGATGTTAAGAGGGAATGTAAGAGGGATTAATGAGTACCCGCCAGTGTGAGGAAAATGAGAGACAGATAGAGAAGAACCCAAACATGAGGAAAGAGAGTGCTGAGGTTGGTTGGTGCGTGTTGTTGAGTCTGATATTCCAAGCTGTGCTGCCCATGATAAGAAGCTTTCAAGGTTTGGGTGTTCCTGCTCCATCTTCTTCTCAGTAAAACCTTAACCTAGTTCTCTCAGAACCCAGAGATGTTAACCTACTCCATCCTCGTAGTTGCCGCGTACGGAACTTTCAATCGGACAAAAATACCCCTTTCACCGGGTACCCATGTTCCGGAGCAATCATTCCGGAAGAATATCTTATTTCGAAATAAGATTTTTCATATTCCATAATATCTCTTTTAGAATAAGTTTTAATATTACTTTTCTTATTTTAGAATAACTATTTTGGATTAGTTATGACAAGATTTGATAAAAAAAAAATTGTATTTTTATTTTAATTTTATTGCATCTTATTATTCAATGCTTTTTATTAACTTATATAAGCAAAAATAATTATCTTCACGTTGATTAAGAAAGTTATTTAAAATTGTTTAACATTAATAATCTTAAGTAATGAATAAGGTTATTCTTAAATTATCATTTCCAATATACTAAATATTTTTTTTGCGTATATATAAGTACATAGAATAATAACATAACAAGATCTAAATTATAATTCAATGACGAGTATATTCCTCAATTATCTTCATTGATCATTAGGAGAATGAAATTAGACATCTTCAATACACCCATCTTAGCAACTTGAAGACATATTTAAATTTACCAAAAAAAAAAAAAGAACACTAATTGGGTAAATCATGTTTGTAGTTTTCAAAAATTTTAACATTTATGATTTTGGTCCTTAAACATTGCGAAGACTAATCTTCGTCCCTAAACTCGAGATCTACAATGCTAAAGATCAACAACACCCATAAAACCCTAAAACCCATTTTCTTCACACCAAAAACCCTTGATTTCGACAAACACCAAAGTCTATTGCAGCGGTTCAATTACCCTCTCACTTATCTTCGCAGCAACAACACCTTTCCTCTCAATGACGAAGGCAATTGGTGGTGTCACATGGTGTTTGAGGAAGAAGGAGAGGATTGTTTGAGGGAGGTGGAGAATAAGAACATGATCCCTATGCTTATACTTCTGCTTCCATCGGAGTTGTTGCCTCATAGATCTCACATCAACAGATTTGATGAATTTTGGGTTGTTGGTGGTGTTGGATCGGGTTCCATAGTGGTTGCTAGGGTTGTGGTGTGGGTTGTGATGTGGAGGGTGATGAGATGTAGTCATGGGTTTTGTTGGGGTGGAGACAAAAAAGTAGGAGGAGGATTAAGGGTAATAAAGAAAGAAGGATACATGTTGAAGCCTTGATGCTTATTGATTATTTTGAAATAGGGTCGGCTTAAGGCCCAAGCAAGGGCTTTAGGCCCAAAAAAAAAGGCCCTAAAATTTTTTTTAGTACTAATATACCTCAAAAAAAATTATTTAAAAATAAATTTGAATTAAAATATTATAAGTAACTATTAATATTTTTATTAGTATCGTAAGTAATAATTAATGAGCAACAATTCTTCACCAATATCATAGCTTTGTTTAGAAAAAAGAGATCTAATAGTTAATAGCTAAAGAAATCCAAAAGCTTTTCTTTTAAATAAAACAATGATAATTTTAATAAAATATTTTATGAGTAAATAAAAGACATTATTTTTAAATTTATTTTAGGCCTCTCAAGTCCTTGAGCCGCCCCTATTTTGAAATTGTTATTTCTTTTCCTATATTTGATTTGTTTTGTTTTTTGGTTTGATGTTGGAAGACTAAGAGTTTTTTTTCCTTGTGAAATAATTTCTGGTGGTTTTTAACTGCTAGAAATCGAATCATAATAATATAATAATAAATTTAGTGTCACATCATTATTTAACATTTAAAATAGACGAAATGACTAAACTGTTGGAGGACAAGTCAATGTCAATGAAAAAGTGTGGGGAGCAAAAGCAAAAATGTAAAAAGTTCAAGGACTAAAAATATAGTTTACCTAAACTAATTTTTATCATGAGTGTTCGAACTATTCTCAAATAGATTAGTAATAAAATATCGAGAGTGTATTAACTATCAATAGAGTTATTATTATGAGCTTTTTTGGTTTCAAAATGAATATTTTTCACCAGATAAATAAGTTACACCCCCTAGTTCTTATGAAGCCCATAAACTAGTATTCTGATAGGTAAAACTTTGTGTATCAATCCATTAACACCTAACTCCCTTGTGTATCAATCTATTAGCATCATTTTTCTCTCTTCAGAACACAATCAATACTAGACATCAACGTGAATAGTCAAAAAGAATATTTATATTAATCAATGTTTGTTAAGGGTTCTAACTCGATTGAGTAAAGTGTGTGAGTTATTATAATCCCCCTAATACTATCTTCGATTATTAGTTTTCCCATGGATAAAAATAAAAATATTATTTCTTGTTTGGCATAACCTGTGAGCAAAACAATTTGACTATTTGCGTTGATGTCTAGTGTTGATTATATGTTTATAAATATTTACCATATCTTCTTAGGTAAATCCTTATTAAAGAAAACTAATTATACCATATTCTTTTTTTTATCTAGGAAAATTTAGGTAAGTTGGATCTCGGGGGCTCATTAAGGGTTAGGACAGGTCTCAAAGTTCAACAAGTGCTTACATAGGTATTTATAGATTACTAACCAATAAGATCTTCACATTAGCAATGAGAATTGAACCCATGTCCCTTTGGGATATGAGTTCGTTCCTTACCAACTGAATCAACATTTGTTGAAAATTATACCATATTCTTAATTAAGAGAGAATATTTATTTTTTAAATTTTATTAGTTGTAAATTTTGTAATGATTATGTATAAAGATAGATATTGGGTTTATGTTTAGCCAAACTTTCTCCTTTTCTATGTTGGTTTGGGTGTAATTTTAGACAATAATACATTGATAGGAGAAGCTTTGGGGTGGACATAAACTCAATATCATTGGAATGTTCACTTGATATTTTAGGCATACAGTCATGTGCCCTAGGATATAAATATTAAGCTTCTAACATATACATGTAACACCCTGAACGAATCACACCAGAATGAGAGATATATATGGATTGTGCAGGTATGAGACTGTACAATTGAGGATGACTTAAATGAATTAATTGGTATTACCTATACCAACAAGATGCATATACTTTTTAGTAGCATATCACTTAAGAACTCCATAGCTAAGCGTGCTCGACTTGGAGTAATTATGAGATGAGTGACCTTCTAAAAAGTTTTACTGCCAGCGTGTGAGTAAGAACAAAACATGTTGAAAAGTCTCGTGTTGGTTTGTGAAAACAATTAATGATCTTGAGAGTAGTCGAGCGGTGTTAGAGCTGGTTATTGAGGTCTCATAAATGGCTATCTACAGAGGGGTTCTCACTAGTGAAAGATTTTAACTAACAAGGATGTTGATTGAAGTGTCAAATGTAAGAGCCATTGAGAAATCGACAATCAAGGGCATTATAATACAGTCATGTTAGGCATAATCAAATTGTCTTTCTATGTTGGCATGTGTGTAGACAAGTTAGGTTTATAGCATTTACAATTGTCTTTCTATGTTGGCTTGGGTGTAGACAAGTTAGGTTTCTAGCATTTACAAGCTAACCAACCATATAATTGAATCCTCCTAATTTGTATCCTAGTGTCTATGGCACTTTGTTGTAAAAATTAATTCCATTTGCTTACTTCCTTCCCCCTAAATGTTTTATACATTAAAAAAAAATCAAAATAGTTGTTGATACAAATAGGATGAAACATCATTTTGACCAAAAAAAGGATGAAACATGATATAAATCTACAAAGTCTAAATGTAAAAAAGGAAATTATTGAATAAAATTGACAATTAATCTTATAAATAACAACAAAATACAAAAAGAAATAAATGGATAAAGCTATATTTGCCCTTTTGGAATTAAGGAATATATTAGGGTAATGATAGACATCCTTGGTTAATGTCCAACAAAACTAGTTGAATAGTTAGTTCAAAGTTAAAAAACTAGTTGATAGCTAAAAGTTAGAAATAGATAAATAGATAGTTGAAAATTAAAAAATTAACTTATTAAATCATAAGTATTTAATAAAATTAGTTATTAAAGTAATTAAAAAGTGTAAAATAACAAAAAAATAATAAAATCATGATTTATTTAAAAAGAATAAAAAAATACATAAATGTATTAAAGATAAAAATGAAAAAAATATAAAAAGTTAGAAACTAAAGGCTAATATTTTAAAAAATGTTACTTCAAATAATATTTCATAAAAAAAATCTTATTTTACAAATGGTCAAACAAGTTTTTCATATAATAAAAAAAATAAAAACTAACTAAAATATCTTATCCAACTTAATGTTAATTATATATATATATATATATATATATATATATATATATATATAATATTGTACATTTTAAGATTTATTTAGTATTTTTAAAAATTTTTAAAAATAAATCAATTCAAGTTGTTTTGTATTGAATAACTATATTACAAAAATTAATAAAATAATTATATTCAATTAAACCAATAAAATTAAATTGATTTGATATAATATTCCAAACTGTTAGTGAGGAGCTATTCTCTTTACACACACAATACAGTGGATTTGAAAGTATATTTGGATCGATTTAAGAAATCAACCTCTCCAATAAATGTTTTTACATACAAATGAATTTGAAAATCAAACTCCTATCTATACATAATCAACTGCCAACCAAATCTAACCACATTAATTACTTGTTTTTAAGATTAATCTAACATAATTGTTGAACATACCTTCCATGAAAAGGATATAGCAATCTAATCTAAATGTAGTATTTATGAGTGGCAAAAGACCAACCAATTTGGAAGATGAGAAAATATCACCATGTTCAAGCTAACCTACCAGACGTACCACCACAGCGTTTCTTTATTCTGATTTAGACCGGTTTTGACATGGTCCTCCTCAATACAAATTAAGGATAGCTAAGTTTTGACTATTTTAATTTAATCATGACTAGCATTTTGACTTACCTTGAGTCGAATTTCGAACATTTTAAGGGGTGTTTGATTTGACTGTTTTTTATTTTCATTTTCACTAGAAATATAAAATGGGGATGAAAATGCGTTTAGTTTTTATTTTCAGTGAAAATAATTTTTCAAACGAACAAAAAACTGGAAACAATAAAACTCATTTTCAATGTTTTCCGTCGAAACCAAGAATATCATTTTGGGTAAAACATGGTTGACAAAGAATGTAATTTTAAGCAAATCTAAAAATACATATCCTTTTGAAAACGTCAATATTTTTATTTCTTGAAAGTAGTAATAAATCAAATCAATCTTATTTTCAAAATTTTAATATTTTAGAAATGAAAACAAATTTTCAGAAAATAAAAATATAAATCAAATACACAGTAAACTTTTACCTACCTTTTTTCTATTAAATAATGACTAATGAGATCTGAGTCAAAAACGCTTCCCACTACCATATAAGGTTAGGTCCATTAATTGATTGCAAAAACCTTAAAGTACCAAATTGTTTAGAGTTTAATTTTGACCCTACCAATGCAATTTCCGTTAATTCCACTGCCAGGTGTCAGGGGCTCTGCATCAAGACGAGTAAACTGAAAAGTTGAGTCATATGTAAAATACTAGTCAAATAATCAAATAATGATCTTAATCCAATGCCATGAGATCCACACAAGGTGCAAATTCACTACGTGTCAAGTTATGTTGGAGTGAACGTGTGCGAATTCTGCTTCATATCATCTTCATTCCACTTTCCACTATGTCGGGTACAATGCAAACCGACAAAGGCCCACTGGGCCCCATGCAGCCCAGTTAAGGAATAAAAAAGAGCAAAAACTCTATAATTGGTTACTCTGTGGGTCCCACACCCTTACTCCAAACCAATCCATGACAGTGTAATCACATGCTGGAGTCAATGAGAGCGCGCCACGTGTCAGTCCCCACATCACCGTCTGGGCACGATAAGGTTATCCTTCGCTGATTGGGTGATTGCGACCACGTTGGATTTCGCTTTTTCCTGCGCACTTTACGAACCTGCCGTCATTGGTGGGTGGTGTCCGATTCATTTTCAGGGTCCGGGTCGGGTCTATGCCCATTTTGAATTTTTTGTATGCACTGTAAAATTGTCTAATTTGCCGAATATATAATTATTACCAGTGGCTGTTATTCAGTTAGTATCACATTAAATCTGTGAAAGAGAACTTGCGTTAAATTCCTGCATAATACACTCTTCAAAATATTAAGGCTCAATTAACGATTAATTTTATAGTTAGTGATACTAAATCATAAACATATAACTATTATAATGAGATATCCCATCTTGGTGTATATTTTTTTATTGAATATTTTTAAATATTATTAGTTTTATGTTTGGTTGGAAGAAAAGGTATAAAGTAATTAAAAATAGAAAAGAAAGAAATAAATAAAAAATATCTATTTATAAAATTTTCGTGAATCAAACTAACAGAATTCACATAATGAGTTTGATTGTAATGTCTTTTAATAATTAAAGGATCTCATTAAATTTTTTAATAATTGATGAACTTAATTGAATTTTATAAATAATTAAGGAATCAATTGTATAATTAAATTTTTTATTTTTTTCCCTATATTTCTTTATATGTTTATACTTTATACTTTCTCAAAAAATAAAAATTAATCCCAAAGCCCCACATTCTTATACAGTTGGGTAAACCCGACCCATTATAAATTGGAGCAGTTTATGTTGTTGAACTAAGACTGAGAAAAGCTCCAAACTTTGTGTTGTGAGTTGTGACAACAAGCGTGTGAAACTTAGAACAAGACACTGGCTGGTGTCAAGAGAGTGGCCTCAAATGCCGTCACGGATGTAGAGAGCAGATAGAGAATTCCCCATACAAAAAGGGGACATTCTTTTTATCCTATATATAAAAAGAAGAAAGAAAAAGACAAGCAAAAAAAAAAAAAAAAATAGTATTAAGGTCTGGAAGAGTGGAGAGAGTTTGGTGGGTCATGTCATATGGTGTGTGTGAGTGAAAGAAAATTGCTCTTAGTGGCTGTTGTTAGTTTTTGCTCCTTCCATGATGTTGGTATTATGCTCAATTAATGGGAAGCTCTTCTAAGTGGGTCACTGCAGCACCACCCAACAGGTGTGTGTGTGCATCTTGTTTTCTTTTCTTTTTTCTTTCATTCATGCTATTCGTCTAAGTGGTTGGATTTTCGTGTAGGTTAGGGAAGATAGCACGTATATAGATAGGTTTAGCCAACTTCATAAGTTAATGCTGTTTGCAATTTTGGCGTTGGAATGAATGAGAAATCGTAGCAAACACTGTTTGTTAGGTAATGTTTTCTCTTGTGACAGCTGCAACACTTTTTTTTTTTGGGGGGGTGGGGGGAGGGTGTGTTGTTTGGATTTGGATCCTCATTAGGTGAGTTTTTGTATTCTTGTTGTATCTAATGAAAAGAGCTCTTTTGAGTTGTTTTGTTTTGTTTTAGGTTGGTTTTGCTGTGATACTGAATATGATGTTTGTTTTGGTTGGTTCTATCACAGATAGCTTTGGTAGAACAAGTTTTGTAGTTGCTGGAACTGGGGTATCCGAGACTTTCATAGGATTGAAGGCAATTGTTTTTCATGATTTGTCAGTGTTTTCAATTTAATGGTTCTCTGAAGGATTAATATTTGAGGAATAGGAAGTCAAGAAGGAAAGGAATAAGCTCCACAGGCAGGTTTCAAGAACACAAGAGTTTAGTCATGTCTGGGACATTATTATGGGTTGTTTCCTCCCCTGGTTTAGAGGTTTCCCATTCCAGTGGGTTACTTGATTCTATTCGGAGTGTGAAGTTCTTAGATTCCTCAAAGGCCATGTCTCGAGATTTTGGGTCGATTAGAGCGAAGCTGGGTAAGGAAAAGGGATGGAGACTGTGCTCTTTGAGTACAGATATGAAGTACACATGTGTTGGTCGGTCTGGCTTAGAAAGTGCTAGCAACTTCCCTCTGATAGCCAATGTGCTTGTAAACCCAGCAGCAGGAGAAGTGGCTGTCTCGTCAGAACAGAAGGTCTATGATGTGGTGATGAAGCAGGCATCTTTGGTTAAGAGGAAGTTGGGCGCTGCGGGTGAACTTGATGCAAAGCCAGATATTGCTCTGCCTGGGAATTTGAGCTTGTTGAATGAAGCATATGACCGTTGTGGAGAAATTTGTGCAGAATATGCTAAAACATTTTACCTGGGTTAGCTTTCTCTTATCCTTCCTTCATGTGAGGATGTCAACTTTATATTCATTTGGGTTTTTGGCATGGTTTGAGTCGAATTTACATGGGATTTTGCCTTTCAGGAACTCTCCTAATGACTCCCGAAAGGCGAAGAGCTATCTGGGCAATATATGGTGAGTAATCATGCTCCTTTAGTTAGGGTCTTTCTCTCTTTCTAGACTATTTTCTTTTATTTTCTTATATTCATAAATCTTGCTTTTCATTTTGATTAGCCTTAGCTGGTTTGCAAAAGCAATCTACTGTTAAACTCTTTCAGTCTAGTGGTAATCACAACAAGCAAATACTTTAAGAAGACTAATCATAAACTGTTTTTGAATTGAGAGTTATTGCAACAACAAAAGTGTTGGTTTTAGAATGCAGTAAGATGGTTTATGGCCACTCAATTAGGGTTCAAATTCCGTTTCTAATTGTAGTATCTAACTAAGAAGTTAAAAGCATAAGAAGCAAAGTTTCAGTCTCCTAAAAGCATATTGACTAATTATATGTTTGCATAAAATCTTTTTTGAACTTTCAGGGTAGTTTATGTTCAAAACAAGAACTAGTGTCTAGTGGACCAGTTTTGCTACAGGGACCTTCAGGCTTGAAAATCTTGATTTTCAATGAGCATTTAATATGATTTTATACGTGCAAAGGTTTGAATCCTCCAGAATTGAGAAATCTGTGTCTTTGTTCCTTCTAGACATCAAAGGAACTTGTGGCAATGTCTATTCCCTAATGAAACTTAATCAACAACAACAACAACAACAACGTCTTATTCCACTAGGTGGGGTCGGCTACATGGATCAACTTCCGCCATAATGTTCTATCAAGTACCATACTTCTATCCAAACCATTAATTTCGAGATCCTTTTTTATAACCTCTCTTATAGTCTTTTTGGGTCTTCCTCTGCCTCGAATTGTTTGTCTTCTCTCCATCTGGTCTACTCTCCTCACTACAGAGTCTACCGGTCTTCTCTCTACATGCCCAAACCACCTAAGTCTATTTTCCACCATCTTCTCTACAATAGGCGCTACTCCAACCCTCTCTCTAATAGCTTCGTTTCTAATTTTATCCTGTCGAGTCTTACCACACATCCACCGCAACATCCTCATCTCCGCTACACCGACTTTATTCTCATGTTGGCTCTTGACCGCCCAACATTCTGTTCCGTACAAAATCGCCGGTCTTACCGCAGTCCGATAAAACTTTCCCTTTAGCTTGATCGGTACCTTTGCATCACATAACACCCCCGATGCTTTTCTCCATTTCATCCATCCTGCTTGAATGCGATGATTCACATCCCCTTCAATTTCCCCATCATCCTGTATTACAGACCCAAGATATTTAAACCGTGTGACTTGAGGGATAATATGGTCTCCTATTTTCACCTCTGAGTTAGAAACCCTCCTTCTTTTGTTGAACTTACATTCCATATACTCCGATTTGCTTCTGCTTAGGCGAAAGCCATGTGTTTATAGAGCTCGTCTCCAAGTTTCCAACCTCTCATTCAACTCCTCCCTCGACTCTCCAAGGAGGACTATGTATCTGCAAAAAGCATGCATCTCGGCGCTATCTCTTGGATTTGTTCCGTGAGGACATCCAGAATTAAGGTAAAAAGGTAGGGGCTAAGGGTTGACCCTTGATGTAAACCAATTGTGATGGGAAAATCGTCTGACTCTCCACCCTGTGTCCTAACACTAGTCGATACCCTATCATACATATCTTGGATAGCTCGAATATATGCAACCCTAACCCCTTTCTTCTCTAGAGCTTTCCACAAAATCTCTCTAGGCACTCTATCATACGCTTTTTCCAAGTCAATAAAAATCAAGTGCAAGTCTTGTTGGGCCATGCGATATTGCTCCATCACCCGCCGTAATAAATAAATCGCTTCCATGGTCGACCTTCCCGGCATGAAACCAAATTGATTCTCAGTAACTTGAGTCTCCTTTCTTAATCTCCGTTCGATCACTCTTTCCCATAATTTCATGGTATGACTCATGAGCTTGATTCCCCTATAATTTGCACAATTTTGTATATCCCCCTTGTTCTTATAGATTGGCACTAACGTGCTTCTCCTCCATTCCTCCGGCATGCGTTTTGACCTCATAATTTCGTTAAAGAGTTCGGTGAGCCACTCAAGACCTCTATCTCCAAGAGTTTTCCACACTTCAATAGGTATGTTGTCTGGCCCCACCGCCTTACCATTACTCATTCTTTTCAACGCTTCCTTTACTTCCTGTTTCTGAATCCGACGATAGTACTTATAGTTCCGGTCCTCTTCTCTTGTGTCTAGACTGCTAGAGTCATATCCATATCCATCATTAAATAAGCTGTGGAAATACGCCTTCCACCTTCCACCTAATGAAACTTAATCATTGCATGAAAATGTATCTGACCAAATATGTTAACGAGAAACTTAATCCTCTTATATGCACAATATAAATTGACAAACCTCAGAACTGAGCAATCATTGCTGAAGCTTTCACCTCCAGATAACAAAATTGCTAAAACACAGTTGTCTTACATTGAATGCTTAAACAGTTAGACATTTCCAGATGTCAAAATCTTTGATGTCCATTTTGATAACTGAAGTTGGACAGATAAGGGTAAGCTGTGGTAATGCTTATGGATTCATAAGTGAAGAAAATATGGTTATGTTTGATCTTGTATTACATATCTTTTGTCAGATGATTGTGCAAGAGTGCTATATGAAGCAAGACCAATTTATCTGATCAATTCTCAATTGCCTTATGTTGCTCCCTGTTTTTCAGTGTGGTGTAGGAGAACGGATGAACTTGTTGATGGTCCTAATGCTTCACAAATTACGCCAACTGCTTTGGATAGGTGGGAATCAAGATTGGAAGAACTTTTCCAAGGTCGTCCATTTGATATGCTTGATGCTGCTTTATCAGATACAGTTGCCAAATTCCCTGTTGATATCCAGGTATGGATCCTTTTTCTTGATCAAATAAGATATTGGCTGGAAATTCATTGCGAATCTTTACACACACATGCACATGATATAATATGGATACTGTGTAAATTTTAAAGCAATTGGAGGTGATTATTATCCTTTATATTATTATTACATATTTTTCTTTGTATTATTATTATTATTGTTATTATTATTATTATTATTATTATTATTATTATTATTATTACTCTGCTTGCTCTGAATTCTTTAATTAGTGCAGAGTGATCAGATCCAAATTTTATCTTCCATAGAATACCTTTATGTTATGGGAAACAGACTGGCAAATATGCAGTCTGTGTCCAAAATTTGTTTGTTATGTCATCCAAATCAGCGTTCTTAACTCCTCATGGTACTAACCTGTTTGATTCTTAATTTTTGGTGAAATACTTTTTAAATTTCTTTGTAAATTTCACTGCTTGTCTTTTCTATGAAATATCTTGTAAACTGCCATGGTTTTTCATGTGCCCCTCACATGATTTTGATTGTGTTTCATTACTTACAATAAGCTCTTGAATTTAACATATTCACCTTCATTGTTAGAGTACTTATTTTTCAAATATTTTATTTGTGTTCATGCAGCCATTTAAAGATATGATAGAAGGAATGAGACTGGATCTTAAGAAGCCAAGATACAAAAACTTTGATGAACTATATCTTTACTGTTACTATGTTGCTGGGACAGTTGGTATAATGAGTGTTCCAATCATGGGCATTTCACCAAATTCCCAAGCCACAACAGAGAGTGTATACAATGCTGCCTTGGCCCTAGGCATTGCAAATCAGCTAACCAACATACTCAGAGATGTTGGAGAGGAGTAAGTCCATAACTATCGATGTTTACTCTTCAGAAATATTTGGAACAAAATACTTGTAGAATGTGAAGTTTACTTCTCCCATTATCACCATTGTGGTGTTATCCATTAGAGTAGTAGACCATTACAAGTCAATATCTAACTCGATTCCAGAAGATTATGAAATGCATATCACCCCATTGAGATGGATATAAAATGCAGTATTTTACTACTTTATATTACTATGCAAGCTCGCCGAATCTTTCTGTTAACACTTGTTCTGGACTTGTCAACATTTGTATACAAATTTCTTTTATTGTTAATACATTAATAGCCATTCATGCTACTACATCTGGTTTAGGTTTCAAGGTGTCTTTGTTCTGTCTCAGGTCCATAAAACTTAATAGGATTTCCTGACTGTGTGATGTCTCACCTGATTGGCTAGAGAAAAGAAAAACAAGGGGGATGGAAATGAAAATAGTAGTGGAATTGATATCAAAATATGCATCAATGGATATATATGTTACTGTTAGTAGTCTGTGTTAGGTACTGGTTTTGTTTCACTCTAATCTGAAATTCTAATGGACTGAAAGTACCAAGTTGGTTTTTTCTGATACTGATTTCAAGAATGAAACTTCGTTTTAATTTGGTTACACCCTCCTGATCACATACTCAATTTTCAACAGTGCCAGCAGAGGAAGAGTGTATCTTCCACAAGATGAGTTGGCTCAAGCAGGGCTTTCCGATGAAGACATTTTTGCTGGTAAGGTGACAGACAAGTGGAGGAACTTCATGAAGAGCCAAATTAAAAGGGCAAGAATGTTTTTTGATGAGGCAGAAAAGGGAGTGACGGAGCTTAATGAAGCTAGCAGATGGCCTGTAAGAAATTCCAAACATTTATCATTACATAAAAACTTTTCTGTGGTTGAAAGAATAAAAACCATCGGTTATACTTGAAGTGTTCTCTTAAATATTATTAGAAATCATGCTAAATAGTCTCTTAAATATTGAAAAACCCTTCAAATTGATTCCTGAACTATAGTAAAATGTATTAACTTAGTGACTAAAATACTTAGGGGATTACTTGTATAGTTTTATTATTTTAGGCACTATTTTAAGAAACCTGGTAATACTTAAAAGTTAAATGACCAAATTAGTAGTTTACTCAAATTTTAATGTGGACACATGCAAAGCCTTTTCAGAATCAGTGGGGGTGGGCCTGGGGAAGCTTAATGAAACATTAACTATGTGGGTCAAAATATTTGTTTCACGGTGGCAGTCACACTTATTTTTATAATATGAACTTTAATCCAACAAATAAAACTTTGCAGTCTGTGTTGTCAACATAAAATTGTTTCTTACTGGCCTTGCTCTTACGTGTTTGCATACGAGTTTATTTATAGCATCGTCTAATGGAGTGACGTCATTGTAACTAACTTTTGATTTGTCATTATAATAACAATGTAATGATGAATGTGGGATTATAATTTTTTAATGTTCAATACCTAACTAATTTTTTAAGGGTGACCCTTACGTGCATAAGAATACACATATTCCTAGAAAGATTATGGTAATTCTAGAACGACATGGACCCATGAGCTCAAATTGAAAAAGGGTCAAGCCATTGGCTAAGGCTAATGATTTTATGCATTATTATTTAGCTAATTTCAAATGTGAACACAAAAGGGTGTTGTGAATGTTTTGTAGGTATGGGCGTCTTTGCTATTGTATCGCCAAATATTGGACGAGATAGAAGCTAATGATTACAACAATTTCACTAGAAGGGCTTATGTGAGCAAAGCCAAGAAGTTACTTTCTTTGCCAGCTGCATATGCTAGATCTATGGTTCCTCCATCAAAAAAGTTATCTTCTGTAATGAAGACATAAATCGAGCACCTTATGGCATTCTGTAGAAAAATGGATAAGGAGGACCACAGAAAATGGAAAGGCACAATTTGTATATGATAAAACAAGGCATGATATTAGTCAATATTGGATTTTGATATTCATATTTCCCCGTATTTTTTTACATAAAAAAAAGTTTGGACTAATATTTTGTTACTTTAGAGTTAATTTTGATGCGAGTTATGAATTATTTGAACTGACCAAATTTTCTTAATTTATTGTTACTATTATAATTGAAAAAGTGTGAATTCTAAACAACATTTTTTAATTAAACTGTATTTGAAAAACTTATTTGAAATTGGCATTTCCATTTCAACAATCATACTCTTAGTTGTATGTTTCAATTAGATAATAAACATACTACATGAAAAAATCATTTATGTTTTAAATAAAAAATAGTAGTTTAGTTGTAATATTTGAAAGGAATATAATTTGAGTATTACAAATCAGCATCAGGGCAGACCTTGAGGCGGTTAGAGGGCTATTGCCAAGAGCCCATGATTCAAGAGGGGTCCAAAATAATCTACACAATTTTAATGTGAGAAGACATTAAGCGAATCAAGATTAAAAAAATATTAACCACCCTCTAAAACCTTCCTTATAAGCTTGCTGTATGTGTAAATAAGCTTATAAGGAAGACATTAGAGGTAGATTATAAATAGCTAACCCTCTAAAACCTTCCTAACACCACCCTCTAAAACCTTCCTTATAAGCTTGAGACAACATTAAGCGAATCAAGATTAAAAAAATATTATCAAAATGCATCTCGCAAGTCAACTTCAGCCCTCAAGAATCGCCACTAGTCATAAAATAACATTACTTTTTATTTAAATCATCTTCAGAGTCTTAATTAAGTCTGTATTACTTCATATATTATTTGTAGATTTAAAGAAAAATAGATTTTCCCCCTTTCTCTCTCACCCGTTGACCAACTGAAGCTGATGGAAACCAAAATAAAAACTTCATAAGTAATAGATAATTCAAAAAGAATATATTCAAGAACTTAGATGAATTTTGAGGAGTAACGATTAACGTACACCTAAGAATTGTACACTCAGCATCTATCCAACACAACACAAAAGGTTAGCTATATGTGTAAGTATACTTAAACACAATTATATACATGATTAATACTAACCATTTTGAAAGCATAATTAAATACTACTATTAAATATTTTAATAACTTTATGGTATTATTAATCACTTGTTAAAACAACATTAACCACTATTAAATGTTTTAATAAACTTATTATACTATTAACTATATGTCCATAATTATATACAATTACATTTATTTATTTTTAACTACTTAGGTCAAATTAATTATATTTATACATATAAACAATCAATAACTTCGTGACATTATTAATCATTTCTGAAATAAATTTAATTATAATTAAACATTTCAAAATTTTATGATACCATTAACCACATTAATAAATCATGTACACTCGAATTACTTTTAATCATTTGTAAAATAAAGTTAATCATATTTACATACAAGATTAATGATTAATCGTATTCTGATAACATGTGTACATTTCTAAAAATATAGGTTACTCTTCTATTGTGGAGAACATTTTAAAGAGCAAATTACCACTGCTCTTAAAAATGTAAAATATGATAATTTAGTTATTGAAAAAATAAAATTTTTAAAATAATTCTTAAAAATGAAAAAAATCATAAAAATATTATGTTGTTAAGTGTAAAACATTAATTTGAATTTATACATCTCATTTGTGAGTCATTATATCATTAAGTCATAATATTTAAAGTTAATTTAATATTAAATTATAATTTTTAAAAACTAATTTAACTTTAAATTATACTCTAAAATTCATGGATTATTTAATACATGTTAACATTTCACACTTAATGGTGCATGCACGAACACCCTCGAAGTAGATAATCCACTGGTCAATAGAAATACTGAAACACATTGATCCCGAATAAAATTAAAACACATAACCCCTAGTTTAACCATTAATTGTCTTCGGTATCAATTATCAAATGATGAGAAACAAAGAAAAAACATACCGTTTAACAATATCAAATTTAATAATTGAATTCATTAATATCAATAAGGCCTATTAGCTCAGTTGGTTAGAGCGTCGTGCTAATAACGCGAAGGTCGTAGGTTCGAGACCTGCATGGGCCATCTTATTATTTTCTCGTTTTTAATGACATGTCTTCAACGATTAGAATACTGCTGCTTTCGGCCTGGTAAAAAAAAATCGTTATTATTATTTAAAAATTGTATTTTATTTTTTATTTTTTAAATTTCAAAATGCTATATTTAAAAATTTCAATTTTTAAATTTCACATTACCCCACTACTGACTCTATTATTTAAAAACGATCAAAATTTTCAGTTTTTCCATCCGCACTACATTCTTTTCAGATTTTTTTAGACGAGTTTTTTTGTTTTACAACAATATTTTTCTAAGATCTATTTGATGTTCTGTAATATATATATATATATATATATATATATATATATATATATATATATATATATATATATATATGATATTTGTCAATTACTTGATTAGAAATAAAGTAGTTTTCTTCTTCACATATTTAAGGACGAATAACGTAAAACTTATTATTTAAAAAATGTTTTTTTTTTAAATTTAAAATGTCTTTTTTTTTTAATTTTAAAATTCCAAACTACCTGCTACTCTCTTAGCTTTTTAAAATTAATTAGAAACTGTCAGTTCTTTAGTGTTAAAATTCCAAACTATTATTTGATAACTGCCCATTTTTTTAAAATTTTAAACTACATCACTGTACTTTCCTTGTTTCTTGAATAGAGACATATTTAGACTTGTCATTTGCATTTGATTTAAAATACTATATATACTCTATTAGTAACGTGGATTACATGATTTTTTTTTCACATTACAAATATACATTGTACATGTGACCTCTGTTCTAGGGCTAGTGGGCAATTAGAGACTAAGTAAAGAAGGATTTTACACATGATTGAGTTCTTTATTTACGTTGGTCACCTATTTATAATGCCATTGAGGCCTTTTCACACTGTCTATTATTGCTAAATGCATAACAGGAGGTGTCCTCCCATTTTTATTATTAACTTTTCCTCCTATTTTTATTATTATTTTAAGGTCGATCTCGTGCAAAGCGATATCCTTTTTGCAGAGGAAGTGCCACACTGTGATTTCCTCCCATTTTATTATTATTTTAAGCGCAACACTAGGATTTAATAGAAAACTGATTTATTTTACGTTTTTCATGCTCATTTTACACTTATTTTTAGTGTGATTGGCAGTTGTGTGAATGCATTTGATAGACCAACATGAATACTAATGGAATCATCATCATTTCATGCAAAAGTAATGCATTTAAGCGAAAAAAATTGAGCTTAAAAACACCATCGTGAAATCCTTTTTTTTTTCTTGCATTTTTAAGACTTTTTTTCGTTATTAAGGCTCATTTTACAATGATATTTCCAAACTCGATACTTCCAAACTCAGTATGATCCCAAGGTTTTCAGCTCTATTACTGCTCTGTGTTTGCATGCATGTTCCTATTTGTTGGGGTCTGGAATTATATTTAAGTAAGGGTCTAGTTTTCTATTCTAAGATGTATATCATCTTTATTTGATTTGTTAAGTTTACATTAGATTGCTGAGAAATCTTTGTTTTTCTGGGATGGTAACAGAAAAAAGAGATTATTTCTTGGGTTTATATTCTTAAACATGAGGATCATGTGTTTATGGGAATTATGGCTTAGTCGAACAAGAAGCAACGTAACTAATACTCCTGAAATATGTGGTTTTTGGGTTGTTAATGAAGATTCTTTTTCATTAAAATTTAATCTTCAGTATAAACCACAGTTATATAATAAAAAAGAACAAGATATAAATATAAAATATAAATCAATTCAAAATTAATAAACTTAAAAAAGTATTTCAACATCTACAATGCATGCATGATTATTTAAATGAGTTGTTTATCTTAAATTAGTAAGTTCTATCAGATCACATAAATTTTAAAATTTTACACAAACATTTATTTCGTTGCTAAAATTACTAGAGTGATCAATACTTCATTTGAATCACATTAAATTTTATAATCGAAAAATGATTCTTATTATTTTATAATCGAAAAATGATTCTTTAATTAATAAGAATGAATATTAAGTAACACTTATTTATATAAACAACTCATTTAAATAATGTATTGCTAAGTCATTTGTTTCAATGGTAAAAACTTATTAAATAACATTACTTAATTTTAAACAATTCATAAAACATATACTCTTAGGACAATAAGATATAATTCAGTGATTTGTGTATAATTTATCCATGTATCACCATTAATAAATTCTTAGTTAATACCTAAATCTTTCATATTCAATCTAGCAATTTATTAAAATAAATGACTTTATTGTTAACTTTTAATCACTTTATTCATTTGAAAATGCCAAGTTTATTAAAACTTTAAAATGGTGATTTGAACAAATCTTTTAAGAAATGTGATTTTTAAGAAATATTTTGAACATTCAATATAAACACATTTTACGCTATCAACAATGAGAAATTATTGCGGTAAAACTTTTAATTTAATTTATTATAATAATCAATAAATTTACTATATACATTACACAATAGTTTATGATAATTAAATAATAATATAAAAAATCTATATAGTGATTCTCTATACTAATGCATAAACTATTTACTTTGTAAGATAGTATTTCCTTGTCTGGTGTATAAAAAAACAACAAAACTAAATTAAAAAAAAAATCCCGTCACATCTGCGCAAATCCCCTCGACTTGACTGTTAATTTCTATATAGTTTTTTTTAATCAACTAAAGAAAAAATATCATTTATTCCCAAACCCAATAGCACACGTAACCACGTGCCGCATAAAAAGCACATCTAGATCTAACAGCCATTAATCCCCATTATACAATTAAAAACACATCCGCCACTCTAATTAATATCTTAGTCCTTACTTATCAAATATTAGGAGAGAAAAAAAATAATTCAAAGTATTTTGGTGAAAAAATAGTTAATACATAAGATGAAATGGAATCTTAGAATAAGGAATAAAAAAAATTGTTGAGTGTATATCTTATAAGCACAGAGAAGGGAGGAAGTAATTCGTTTATCCTTCGAAACAACATACTCCCTAGCAGTAATTAACTAATGAAATGAAAAAGTTATTGTGTATTTCTTCTGCTTATAAATTTCGTACGTGCTCCAGCAACAGTTTTATTTAAGAGTATTGTTAGGTGTACCCAGCATTATTGCTGGTGCATTCAACATTTTTTTAAAATGGCAAAATTATCCTTGTCTTCTTTCTCCCTTTACGGATCAACTTGAGGATCAAGTTGATTTTTAAGATTTACTTACGGATCAACTTGATCCATAAATCTTAAAAATCAACTTGTGGATCAACTTGATTCGTAAGAAGCTTGCGGATCAAGTTGATCCGTAAAGCTTATGGATCAAGTTGATCCGTAAAGCTTACGGATCAAGTTGATCCGTAATGATCCATAAGTCTTAAAAATCAACTTGTGGATCAAGTTGATCCGTAAGTCTTAAAAATCAACTTGTGAATCAAGTTGGTCCATAAGAAGCTCACGAATCAAGTTGATTCATAAAAGACTTAAGGATCAACTTGATCTGTAAGTCTTAAAAATCAACTTGCGGATCAACTTGATCCGTAACGGATCAAGTTGATCCATAAAAGACTTACGGATCAACTTGATCCGTAAATCTTAAAAATCAACTTGCGAATCAACTTGATCCGTAAGTCTTAAAAATCTACTGTGGATCATCTATATCAGCTTTGGATCAACTAAAACCTATGCGGATCAACTCATTACATATACGGATCAATCTGAATAAGCTGAGTGCACAAAAATATTTTTAAAAATACACAGGGATATTTTTGTCTTTTCATGTTAAGTGTTGGGTGCACCTAGCAACACCCTTTATTTAATGATATAGTACTAAATAGTAAATGAAATAAATTACTCTCGTGTTGCACGGGTGGGGACCCCACTGTATAGGAGAAGTTTCATTACATAGCATATTCTTTCTTTCTATTTTTAAGACCCTTCCGCCTTTAACAAATTCTTTGATTTCCTTGAAAATAATTTATGGCCTTTAAAAGATATCATCCATGCCACTCGCGGGGCTATTTTTCTATTCATAGATATACAAGCAGACTCCAAGATTCCATCAATTAGTGATCAAAATACTATCATGGTCTACTCGAGGTTATTTTCTGAAAATACTTTATTCATAAATTTATTAATTTTTATAATAATAATAATAACTATTATGGAAATCATATCAATCATGATTTTATACGGTCCACGTATGATTATTAAGCTTTTTGCTAATATATATAAACAGATTCCAAATAATCAGTAATAAAAATAGTGCCATAATTATTAAACTTTTAAGTTAACTCATTAATTATTACGAGTTTACAAGACCACTTATTTTCTAGGATATTGATCTTGCAAGTGGAGGGACTCTCCATACTACCTACAGAGGTAGCAGCTTGGGAGCACATCCCTATCTGTGTACTGTTCTTTTCGAAAAAGAAAGAATAAGAGAAGCAATGCATGCAAGGTTTGAAGACGCTAGACCGAAACAAGCAACGGACTTAGTGCACTAGCACGAAAGCCTATAGCGTTAGGACGCGCTCTTGCTGGGACAGGATGGAAAAGTAGTACGCCCGGTTCACCAGGTTCTACCATTGTTGGGCCCAATCATACTCAAAAGAAGAGTTTGATCCTGGCTTAGAAGGAACGCTAGCTATATGCTTAACCCATGCAAGTCAAATGAGTTGATCCTTGAATAAATGAGTTAGCAAGTTAAAAAAAGTATACTAAAATATAAGTTATTTTTTTATTATTTTTTGTTTGTTTAGCATTCAACATGACTTCATTTAATGTATTATTTTCAAATACAAAATTTTCACCTTTAATAATATCAAACTTTTGTTCTCTAATAACATCAAATCCTCAATGATAATGATCTATCACTATAATTCTATAACCTCTACAAGTTATTATCTAGTAGTGATGTATCATTATTAGACTTGATTATTTAAATATTTTGAACTTTATGACGTACTGTTTTTGTTAAAATGTTTAATTAGTAGGTTACTTATACATATTTTGTTATTATTTTTATATGAAGTAGACTCTTACGTCCACGAGTTGAGTCCACGAGTCGAGTCTATAAAACTTTCAGGAATTCATGTAAACTCTTGAGTTTGATAACCTTGATAGCATCACTCGGGTTATTTAATTTTCTATATATATATTCCATTAATTAGTGATCAAAACAAACATTGCCAAGTGCTTATATATATATATATATATATATATATATATATATATATATATATATATATATATATATATATATATATATATACCATCCTCTTCGCCTCTATTGTGTGAATCATATCTATTTTGCATCAGTCCCATATAGCTAGAAATTAAAGACTATACATCAGAAGATGGATAACATTCCAAAATGCGAAGCAAATTATAGCCCTCTCAGTCCTGTAACTTTCTTGACCAGGTGTGCCAAATGCTATGGCAATCGTATCTCTATCATCCATGAAGGAATCCGCTTCACATGGCAACAAACTTATGAGCGTTGCTGCCGCCTTGCCTCCTCTATACGCTCCCTCAATCTTGCAAAGAATGATGTTGTAAGTGTAAAAATCTTTTTTGAGTATAAACAATGTTAGAAGTTATGTTGACTTCCAATTGATAATGATTATGTTTTTTGTGTGAAATAAGCTTTAAATTTATGTTCTATGAAAAAAAATCATGAAGTTAAAATTCATTTGGTAGTTAATTTCTTCCTACGTTACTAGAAATTAACCTATGTTATCAACTTATCATTATTAACTGTTAATAGAAGATATATTTAGGCATAAGGTAAACTAGATATTTTTTTTTAAAAAAAAACTAAGATTATAATGGTTAAAAATTAGTATCACAAATAATGTTCAAAAGAATAGAGATGAGGGGAGATAAACAAAGAAAATATATGAAGAATATAGTGTTAAGCAAACATAATATTTGTTGGTGTGTCTAAAAGTTCAACCCGATCAATCTTTTAATTTAAATATTGTCTGTAAACTTGCTCTATTGACAAAAAGTTAATAAATATTAATTCTCCAATTTTTAAATTAATTATAATATGTAAATAAATTAATTATAATCAAATCAACATAATTAAAATAACAATCACGAATTATAAAAGAAAAAAATTTAAAAGAAAATAATCATACTTGACTATTTTGTTTTAGAAAAGAAAGAATGTAATGATTTTTGTAATGCAAAGTTATTAAAAAAATATAATATTTATCTAAAATAAGGAGAAAATATTATTACTTTCACAATAAAGCCTATGAAAAAAAATATTTTGTAAAAAATAAGAAAAAAAATTAAATAACATTTAAATACCATTATATTTACAATTAGGTCCATAGTTTTTAAAAATTGAGTTGATAATAGACAAGATCAAGACACTAAATTATTAGGTCAATGATTAAACCAATGAATCACACCAAGTGACCTGCATAACCCGACCTATATTAAAAAAATATGAAAATTTTATACTTAAACTTAAAAATGTCCCAAAAAAATCACTATTCATAAACAAAATTACAATGCCAAGTACCTAAAGCAATTAAACATAGATATTCCTTAAACACGATAAATTGAACAAGTAATACCAAAAATAAATCAATCGGCAAAGCGATATTATTTTGAATAATTTGAAAGGAAAAAAACTATGAAATATATCCGTTGCCTGAAAATTATGATCTTTGATGGAGAGAATTATGATCTTTGGGAAGTGAAAATGCAATCCTACATGGAGTCTTTGGATTTGTGGGATGCTGCGGAAGAGGATTATGAAATATATCCGTTGCCTGAAAATCCCACCATGGCCCAAATTAAAAATCACAAGGAAAGAAAGATGAAGAAGGCAAATGCGAGGTCATGTTTGTTCACTGGTGTTTCACAAATGATATTCATCAGAATCATGACTCTTAAATCACCCAAAGCAATTTGGGATTATCTGAAAGAGGAATACGCTGGAGATGATAGAATACGAAACATGCAAGTGCTAAATTTAAGGAGGGAATTTGAGCCTCAAAGGATGAAAGAGTCAGAGACAATCAAAGAATACTCAAACAAATTGTTGGGTATTGCCAACAAGATAAAGTTGTTGGAAAGTGATTTTGCTGATTCGAGAATTGTAGAGAAAATTTTGGTAACAGTGCCGGAGAGGTATGAAGCATCTATAACTTCATTGGAGAACACAAAGGATCTGTCAAAAATCACATTGGCAGAAGTGCTACATGCCCTGCAAGCTCAAAAGCAGCGAAAGTTGATGAGACAAGATCGTGTTGTCGAAGGTGCTTTGCCCGCCAAACATCATGAAGTTGATGAAAGCAAAAAGATTTTTTCAAGAAGAATCAACCAGCAAGCAGCGAAAACAGTGCAAACAACCAAGGTAAGGATAAAAAGAAAAATTATCCACCTTGTCAGCATTGTGGCAAAAAAGGTCATGCACCTTTCAAATGTTGGAGGAGACCAGATGCAAAATGTAACAAGTGCAACCAGATAGGGCATGAAGCGGTGATCTGCGCCAACAAAAATCATCATGATAAGAGAGCTCAGATTGCTAATCAAGAAGAAGAGGACCAACTGTTTGTGGCCACATGCTTCTTGAGTAGTGAATCAAGTGAAAGTTGGTTGATTGATAGTGGTTGTACGAACCACATGACAAATGATAAGACTCTATTCAAGGATTTGAAGCCAACTAATGTCTCAAAGGTCAGAATTGAGAATGGTGTCTATATTCCAATAAAAGGAAAAGGAACTGTTGTAATTTCAACGTGTTCAGGTACCAAATTAATATCAGATGTTCTTTATGTACCTAACATTGACCAAAGCTTGCTAAGTGTAGGTCAGTTGATTAAAAAGGGATTTAAAGTGTCCTTTGAACATCAACATTGCTTTATCTATGACAATTTTGGCCGGGAAGTTCTAAGGGTTAAAATGAAAGGTAAAAGCTTTTCATTTGATCTAGCAGAGGAGGAGCATACAACCTATTTCACTCAAGTCACACCCACGGAACTCTGGCACAAGAGACTTGATCATTGCCATTTTGAAAGAATGCTAAACATGAAAAAAAGGAAATATGCAAAAGAAAATTTGAAAAAGTTTCAAATGGAAGAATGCAAGTCTGTTAGCACACCAATGAATCAAAAAGAGAAGTTTAGCAAGGAAGAAGGTGTTGATAACATTGATGAAGGATATTGTGGGAGCTTGATTGGATGTCTAATGTATCTCACTTCAACAAGATCAAACATTCTTATTTTCTAAAAAGAACAAAATTGGAATTTTTGTTGACAATCAAGTAGTCATTGCTATTGCAAACAATCCCATGTGTCATGGGAAGATTAAACATTTCAACATCCAGGTTTATTATTTGATAAAGATGCAACAAAGTGGAGAAGTGAACTTAATTTACTGCAAGTCTAAAGATCAATTGGCTGACATGTTTACAAAGTCACTACCTATCAACAAACTTGAACTCAAAGAATTGGAGTTTGCAGTTCCAAAAGCAAGGAGGAGTGTTGAAGATATACTTTTATAACTGCATAATATTTTATTTTCAGTTTTAAGATAGAATTTAAAAAATAAGTTGATTTCCTATATTTTAGGAGTAAGGCAGTTTTAATGGATTAGCCTAGTCAATAAGTGGTTCCTATCTTTAAGGAGCAAGTTAGTTTTAATATTCTGTTTGCTAATATCTTGTTATCTAATTAGTTTATCCTTTACTATTTATTATATCGCTGCTGAGAACAATTTGAATTAGAATAAAATAATTTTATTTCCTTCACATACGTATTGTCTCTCTTCTCTCCTTTGTTTTTTATAATTTCCTTCTCAAAACTAACAGTATCTTTGGTCAAAGGGTTACACTTTGAATGTAATTTCCTACAATATTTAATAAAAAATGTAAGAAACACACATTCTTATTGAAAATTTATTGAAAATTAAAAAATTAAATAAGTCTCACGTCTTATTTAATAAATTTTAACCCTCTTGGTTTTATAATTTGAATAAAACTTAACTAATGAAAAAGAATGTGTTAATGGATGCAAATGGAAAACTATATAGAGAGAGTTGTATGATATATTTGTAAAAAATTGTGAGCCAAACATTATGACCTACAACATTTGATTAGTTTGCTTTATTAGTGTGGCAAAGTTAACAAGGCTGCGAATGTGCTGATGGTTATGAAGGGGCAGGGGTTAACTTATGCTTATAGTCATGAACTTATGATCCTTTATTTCTGCTTTATGCAAAGAAGGAAAAATTGATTTGGCAATAAAGTTCTTGGATAATATGATTTTTTATGGTGGCTTCCCTAAATATTTTAGTCACTATGGTTTAAGTTGAACTACAATGTGCATTAATTAATCTAATCAGCAACTCATTCTTTGAGCATTGTTCTCATTTTCAAGAACAAGGAAGGGTACATAATCAAATTCTAGAGATTTGAGGAGTATAGTAGTTTCAAATATTCATGCCTAACAGAAGGACTAGAGGAAGACTTCCATGTGGCCTTGTTTCTGTAGAAGATGTCTCTGACAATTTCAGCAGCCATCACCCCAGAAGAGTAAGCTCCATGCACAGATCCCTGGTGTCATCCATGCTAACAGCTTCCCCGCCAAAGAATAGATTACCTACTGGTGCACGAAGCCTCTCATACACATCATCTGGCATCCCAACTAAATCCAAGCATAGCAACCAAGAGAGTTTGGGTCTGTTCCCCAATGTGACACAAGATATTGAACCTACAGTAGTCCATCAAAACTCAAAAATCAGGCTCCTGAAGTGGAGAAATTATTAGGTAGTCCTAAACCACCACTTGTCTATGGTCCTGACCAATCTCTATGTGACATATATTTAACTTTTTAATTTATGAAAAAAAATTAATAGCGCTTCATCATGTGTCATGTAGAGATAAAAGTGGTGGTCCCAGCCCACATAATAATGAAAACTCATAACATGAGAGGTGAACTTACAGGCTTAGAAGCATCAGGAAACATCTTCTTGAGCTGTGCATTGCAAAATTTGCAGCTGATTCATCAGACAGCTTTTCAAGGTCATAGGCAAACTTGCCAGCTGCCATATACACAAGAATTGGATGGCCTGTTGCCTTGTGGAGATTGAGAAATAACCACAGGCATAAGAGGTGGGTGCAACTATGCCCAGAACTTCTACATTAGGCCAAAACACTGCATCAAATCTTAGGGCAATCTTATTTTCATTTCCCATACCAATATCTTAATTGCTTCAGCCTTCCAATGAGGCAGTTTGGTGAAAATTCAATTAAATTGGCCTTAAGGATTCCAATAGGACAGTTACAATAACAGCATCAGCAACAAAGTTTCTGCCATCCTCAACTGTGACCATTACCATGTTGTAACCATCGGATATTTTGGTCACCCTACATGGTAAGGTTTCATAAAAGGATCAAAACCTGACTGCCTAACTACCCCTATGAGAGGAGGAGGTAACAGAAAAAATTGGTATGCGTTCTTGTTGATAAAAGTGACGAAAAATGATAATAATTAATTCCACAATAAATTATGAAAAATGATTATGCATCAAATCATGTAGCTAAGTCGTGCAATAAATTATACAGGCAAACCTGTGGTTCAAGCGTATATCAAGATCATTTGCAAGAGCTTTTACAACAGGATCATATCCTTGCACCATGAGTCCATGACCACCAGTGAGGATATGCTCCTGTAGGAAAATTAAGAACAAGAACAACACAAGCATTACTAAACATTGCCAAATTCATCTGCTACATACAGACGGAACCCTTATTTAAAATTTATCGACTTTAACAAAGGAATAACTTAATGAATCAAGGGCCTAATGCAGAAATATACTTGATACTGTTCAGCAAAGATTCTTTACAATGAAATAGATAGATATTTTCATATCAGTACCCAAATGAGTAAGAAGCTACTATTACAGACAATATTTATATTATAATGCAAACCGTTCAATATAATTTTGTGTAAATAGTATTTGCTGATAATGTAAAAGGATTTTACACAGTCATCCAATAAAAAATGTCATGTATGGTAAATTTGTTAACTTTTTGAATAATTACTTTCAAATTCACACCTACCATGATTCTGATTGACAGTGCATGAAAAGTGAAGTCTAATTTATCACTGTCAATTTAAGTATCCAAACTTAACACATATCAGTATCCAAATTTACATCAATTTGATTTAGTATAGTAAACATTCAAATTTGCTATGATTACTTGATGAACCAGTCTATCTCACAAACTCAAATAATATGTTTTTCTTTTACTTTCATAAGCATGACCTTTTCATTTAGAAAAAAGAAGAGACTGAAAACTAAGATTCAAACACGAAAAAAAGTTAATTGACTTCAGTTGCAGCAATACTGCTCAGTTTAGGTTAAATGTTGAATATATCCCCTTAAAATAATTATTATCTTCCAGTTTCCTCAAATTATATAGCATTAATGTTTTTCTTAGAGGACCTATGACATAAGTGACCATTTATTTTGGAAATCTCATGTCAAATGAAAAATATCAAGTAACTCAGCCTATGATACCATATGCCAAACATACACCTAGTGGGATAAGGTTTTTGTTGTTGTCTTTGTATTCTCTTCTAGAAGTTTAGTGACGTTCAGAAATATAATGCTGTGTAGGAAATAATACTGTATAGGTTTCATAAAGGTCGGAAACTTAGATTTCTGCTAATTATATAAAAGCTCCAACAAAGCAGAATTCATCACTTATAGTATTAACAATTATCTAACCAGGGACCTAGTGGCAAAACGAGATTTCATAATGAAATCAAGACTCAAGTATAAAACTACAGAAAAAAGGACATGTGTAGAAGATCAACTTGCCGAATCAACTTGATCCGTAAGTCTTAAAAATCTACTGTGGATCATCTATATCAGCTTTGGATCAACTAAAACCTATGCGGATCAACTCATTACATATACGGATCAATCTGAATAAGCTGAGTGCACAAAAATATTTTTAAAAACACAGGGATATTTTGTCTTTTCATGTTAAGTGTTGGGTGCACCTAGCAACACCCTTTATTTAATGATATAGTACTAAATAGTAAATGAAATAAATTACTCTCGTGTTGACGGGTGGGGACCCCACTGTATAGGAGAAGTTTTCATTACATAGCATATTCTTTCTTTCTATTTTTAAGACCTTCGCCTTTAACAAATTCTTTGATTTTCCTTGAAAATAATTTATGGCCTTTAAAGATATCATCCATGCCACTCGCGGGGCTATTTTATTCATAGATATACAAGCAGACTCCAAGATTCCATCAATTAGTGATCAAAATACTATCATGGTCTACTCGAGGTTATTTTCTGAAAATACTTTATTCATAAATTTATTAATTTTATAATAATATAATAAACTATTATGGAAATCATATCAATCATGATTTTATACGGTCCACGTATGATTATTAAGCTTTTGCTAATATATATAAACAGATTCAAATAATCAGTAATAAAAAATAGTGCCTAATTATTAAACTTTTAAGTTAACTCATTAATTATTACGAGTTTACAAGACCACTTATTTTCTAGGATATTGATCTTGCAAGTGGAGGACTCTCCATACTACCTACAGAGGTAGCAGCTGGGAGCACATCCCTATCTGTGTACTGTTCTTTTCGAAAAAGAAAGAATAAGAGAAGCAATGCATGCAAGGTTGAAGACGCTAGACCGAAACAAGCAACGGACTTAGTGCACTAGCACGAAAGCCTATAGCGTTAGGACGCGCTCTTGCTGGGACAGGATGGAAAAGTAGTACGCCGGGTTCACCAGTTCTACATTGTGGGCCAATCATACTCAAAAGAAGAGTTTGATCCTGGCTTAGAAGGAACGCTAGCTATATGCTTAACCCATGCAAGTCAAATGAGTTGATCCTTGAATAAATGATGTAGCAAGTTAAAAAAGTATACTAAAATATAAGTTATTTTTTATTATTTTTTGTTTGTTTAGCATTCAACATGACTTCATTTAATGTATTATTTTCAAATACAAAATTTTCACCTTTAATAATATCAAACTTTTTTCTCTAATAACATCAAATCCTCAATGATAATGATCTATCACTATAATTCTATAACCTCTACAAGTTATTATCTAGTAGTGATGTATCATTATTAGACTTGATTATTTAAATATTTTGAACTTTATGACGTACTGTTTTTGTTAAAATGTTTAATTAGTAGGTTACTTATACATATTTTGTATTATTTTTTATATGAAGTAGACTCTCGCACAGGTGGTCCACGAGTTCGAGTCTATAAACTTTCAGGAATTCATGTAAACTCTTGAGTTTGATAACCTTGATAGCATCACTCGGGTTATTTAATTTCTATATATATATCCATAATTAGTGATCAAAACAAACATTGCCAAGTGCTATATATATATATATATATTATTATATATATATATAATATATATATATATATATATATATATATATATACCATCCTCTTCGCCTCTATTGTGTGAATCATATCTATTTTGCATCAGTCCCATATAGCTAGAAATTAAAGACTAACATCAGAAGATGGATAACATTCCAAAATGCGAAGCAATTATAGCCTCTCAGTCCTGTAACTTTCTTGACCAGGTGTGCCAAATGCTATGGCAATCGTATCTCTATCATCCATGAAGGAATCCGCTTCACATGGCAACAAACTTATGAGCGTTGCTGCCGCCTTGCCTCCTCTATACGCTCCTCAATCTTGCAAAGAATGATGTTGTAAGTGTAAAAATCTTTTTTGAGTATAAACAATGTTAGAAGTTATGTTGACTTCCAATTGATAATGATTATGTTTTTTGTGTGAAATAAGCTTTAAATTTATGTTCTATGAAAAAAAATCATGAAGTTAAAATTCATTTGGTAGTTAATTTCTTCCTACGTTACTAGAAATTAACCTATGTTATCAACTTATCATTATTAACTGTTAATAGAAGATATATTTAGGCATAAGGTAAACTAGATATTTTTTTTAAAAAAAACTAAGATTATAATGGTTAAAAATTAGTATCACAAATAATGTTCAAAAGAATAGAGATGAGGGAGATAAACAAAGAAAATATATGAAGAATATAGTTGTTAAGCAAACATAATATTTGTTGGTGTGTCTAAAAGTTCAACCCGATCAATCTTTTAATTAAAATTTGTCTGTAAACTTGCTCTATTGACAAAAAAGTTAATAAATATTAATTCTCCAATTTTTAAATTAATTATATATGTAAATAAATTAATTATAATCAAATCAACATAATTAAAATAACAATCACGAATTATAAAGAAAAAAATTTAAAAGAAAATAATCATACTTGACTATTTTGTTTAGAAAAGAAAGAATGTAATGATTTTGTAATGCAAAGTTATTAAAAAATAATATTTATCTAAAATAAGGAGAAAATATTATTACTTTCACAATAAAGCCTATGAAAAAAAAATATTTGTAAAAAATAAGAAAAAAATTAAATAACATTTAAATACCATTATATTTACAATTAGGTCCATAGTTTTTTAAAAATTGAGTTGATAATAGACAAGATCAAGACACTAAATTATTAGGTCAATGATTAAACCAATGAATCACACCAAGTGACCTGCATAACCCGACCTATATTAAAAAAATATGAAAATTTTATACTTAACTAAAAAATGTCCCAAAAAAATCACTATTCATAAACAAAATTACAATGCCAAGTACCTAAAGCATTAAACATAGATATTCCTTAAACACGATAAATTGAACAAGTAATACCAAAAATAATCAATCGGCAAAGCGATATTATTTTGAATAATTTGAAAGGAAAAAAACTATGAAATATATCCGTTGCCTGAAAATTATGATCTTTGATGGAGAGAATTAATGATCTTGGAAGTGAAAATGCAATCCTACATGGAGTCTTGGATTGTGGGATGCTGCGGAAGAGGATTATGAAATATATCCGTTGCCTGAAAATCCCACCATGGCCCAAATTAAAATCACAAGAAAGAAAGATGAAGAGGCAAATGCGAGGTCATGTTTGTTGTCACTGTGTTTCACAAATGATATTCATCAGAATCATGACTCTTAAATCACCCAAAGCAATTTGGGATTATCTGAAAGAGGAATACGCTGGAGATGATAGATACGAACATGCAAGTGCTAAATTTAAGGAGGGAATTTGAGCCTCAAAGGATGAAAGAGTCAGAGACAATCAAAGAATACTCAAACAATTGTTGGTATTGCCAACAAGATAAAGTTGTTGGAAAGTGATTTTGCTGATTCGAAATTGTAGAGAAAATTTGGTAACAGTCCGGAGAGGTATGAAGCATCTATAACTTCATTGGAGAACACAAAGGATCTGTCAAAAATCACAATTGGCAGAAGTGCTACATCCCTGCAAGCTCAAAAGCAGCGAAAGTTGATGAGACAAGATCGTGTTGTCGAAGGTGCTTTGCCCGCCAAACATACATGAAGTTGATGAAAGCAAAAAGATTTTTTCAAGAAGAATCAACCAGCAAGCAGCGAAACAGTGCAAACAACCAAGGTAAGGATAAAAGAAAAATTATCCACCTTGTCAGCATTGTGGCAAAAAAGGTCATGCACCTTCAAATGTTGGAGGAGACCAGATGCAAAATGTAACAAGTGCAACCAGAAGGGCATGAAGCGGTGATCTGCGCCAACAAAAATCATCATGATAAGAGAGCTCAGATTGCTAATCAAGAAGAAGAGGACCACTGTTTGTGGCCACATGCTTCTTGAGTAGTGAATCAAGTGAAAGTTGGTTGATTGATAGTGGTTGTACGAAACCACATGACAAATGATAAACTCTATTCAAGGATTTGAAGCAACTATGTCTCAAAGGTCAGAATTGAGAATGGTGTCTATATTCAATAAAAGGAAAAGGAACTGTTGTAATTTCAACGTGTTCAGGTACAAATTAATATCAGATTCTTTATGTACCTAACATTGACCAAAGCTTGCTAAGTGTAGGTCAGTTGATTAAAAAGGGATTTAAAGTGTCCTTGAACATCAACATTGCTTTATCTATGACAATTTTGGCGGGAAGTTCTAAGGGTTAAAATGAAAGGTAAAAGCTTTTCATTTGATCTAGCAGAGAGGAGCATACAACCTATTTCACTCAAGTCACACCCACGGAACTCTGCACAAGAGACTTGATCTTGCCATTTTGAAAAGAATGCTAAACATGAAAAAAAGGAAATATGCAAAAGAAAATTTGAAAAAGTTTCAAATGGAAGAATGCAAGTCTGTTAGCACACCAATGAATCAAAAAGAAGAAGTTTAGCAGGAAGAAGGTGTTGATAACATTGATGAAGGATATGTGGGAGCTTGATTGGATGTCTAATGTATCTCACTTCAACAGATCAAACATTCTTATTTTCTAAAAAGAACAAAATTGAATTTTTGTTGACAATCAAGTAGTCATTGCTATTGCAAACAATCCATTGTCGGGAAGATTAAACATTTCAACATCCAGGTTTATTATTTGATAAAGATGCAACAAAGTGGAGAAGTGAACTTAATTTACTGCAAGTCTAAAGATCAATTGCTGACATGTTTACAAAGTCACTACCTATCAACAAACTTGAACTCAAAGAATGGAGTTTGCAGTTCAAAAGCAAGGAGAGTGTTGAAGATATACTTTTATAACTGCATAATATTTATTTTTCAGTTTTAAGATAGAATTTAAAAATAAGTGATTTCCTATATTTTAGGAGTAAGGCAGTTAATGGATTAGCCTAGTCAATAAGTGGTTCCTATCTTTAAGGAGCAAGTTAGTTTTAATATTCTGTTTTGCTAATATCTTGTTATCTATTAGTTTATCCTTTACTATTTATTATATCGCTGCTGAGAACAATTTGAATTAGAATAAATAATTTTATTTCCTTCACATACTATTGTCTCTCTTCTCTCCTTGTTTTTTATAATTTCCTTCTCAAAACTAACAGTATCTTTGGTCAAAGGGTTACACTTTGAATGTAATTTCCTACAATATTTTAATAAAAATGTAAAAACACACATTCTTATTGAAAATTTATTGAAAATTAAAAAATTAAATAAGTCTCACGTCTTATTTAATAAATTTTAACCCTCTTGGTTTATAATTTTGAATAAAACTTAACTAATGAAAAAGAATGTGTTTAATGGATGCAAATGAAAACTATATAGAGAGAGTTGTATGATATATTTGTAAAAAATTGTGAGCCAAACATTATGACCTACAACATTTTGATTAGTTGCTTTTTATAGTGTGGCAAAGTTAACAAGGCTGCGAATGTGCTGATGGTTATGAAGGGGCAGGGGTTAACTTATGCTTATAGTCATGAACTATGATCCTTTTATTTCTGCTTTATGCAAAGAAGGAAAAATTATTTGGCAATAAAGTTTCTTGGATAATATGATTTTTTATTGGTGGCTTCCCTAAATATTTTAGTCACTATGGTTTTAAGTTGAACTACAATGTGCATTAATTAATCTAATCGCAACTCATTTTACACTTATTTTTAGTGTGATTGGCAGTTGTGTGAATGCATTTGATAGACCAACATGAATACTAATGGAATCATCATCATTTCATGCAAAAGTAATGCATTTAAGCGAAAAAAATTGAGCTTAAAAACACCATCGTGAAATCCTTTTTTTTTTCTTGCATTTTTAAGACTTTTTTTCGTTATTAAGGCTCATTTTACAATGATATTTCCAAACTCGATACTTCCAAACTCAGTATGATCCCAAGGTTTTCAGCTCTATTACTGCTCTGTGTTTGCATGCATGTTCCTATTTGTTGGGGTCTGGAATTATATTTAAGTAAGGGTCTAGTTTTCTATTCTAAGATGTATATCATCTTATTTTGATTTGTTAAGTTTACATTAGATTGCTGAGAAATCTTTGTTTTTCTGGGATGGTAACAGAAAAAGAAGATTATTTCTTGGGTTTATATTCTTAAACATGAGGATCATGTGTTTATGGGAATTATGGCTTAGTCGAACAAGAAGCAACGTAACTAATACTCCTGAAATATGTGGTTTTTGGTTGTTATGAAGATTCTTTTTCATTAAAATTTTAATCTTCAGTATAAACCACAGTTATATAATAAAAAAGAACAAGAATATAAATATAAAATATAAATCAATTCAAAATTAATAAACTTAAAAAGTATTTCAACATCTACAATGCATGCATGATTATTTAATGAGTTGTTTATCTTAAATTAGTAAGTTCTATCAGATCACATAAATTTTAAAATTTTACACAAACATTTATTTCGTTGCTAAAATTACTAGAGTGATCAATACTTCATTTGAATCACATTAAATTTTATAATCGAAAAATGATTCTTATTATTTTATAATCGAAAAATGATTCTTTAATTAATAAGAATGAATATTAAGTAACACTTATTTATATAAACAACTCATTAAATAATGTATTGCTAAGTCATTTGTTTCAATGGTAAAAACTTATTAAATAACATTACTTAATTTTAAACAATTCATAAAACATATACTCTTAGGACAATAAGATATAATTCAGTGATTTGTGTATAATTTATCCATGTATCACCATTAATAAATTCTTAGTTAATACCTAAATCTTTCATATTCAATCTAGCAATTTATTAAAATAAATGACTTTATTGTTAACTTTTAATCACTTTATTCATTTGAAAATGCCAAGTTTATTAAAACTTTAAAATGGTGATTTGAACAAATCTTTTAAGAAATGTGATTTTTAAGAAATATTTTGAACATTCAATATAAACACATTTTACGCTATCAACAATGAGAAATTATTGCGGTAAACTTTTAATTTAATTTATTATAATAATCAATAAATTTACTATATACATTACACAATAGTTTATGATAATTAAATAATAATATAAAAAATCTATATAGTGATTCTCTATACTAATGCATAAACTATTTACTTTGTAAGATAGTATTTCCTTGTCTGGTGTATAAAAAAACAACAAAACTAAATTAAAAAAAAAATCCCGTCACATCTGCGCAAATCCCCTCGACTTGACTGTTAATTTCTATATAGTTTTTTTTAATCAACTAAAGAAAAAATATCATTTATTCCCAAACCCAATAGCACACGTAACCACGTGCCGCATAAAAAGCACATCTAGATCTAACAGCCATTAATCCCCTTATACAATTAAAACACATCCGCCACTCTAATTAATATCTTAGTCCTTACTTATCAAATATTAGGAGAGAAAAAAAATAATTCAAAGTATTTTGGTGAAAAAATAGTTAATACATAAGATGAAATGGAATCTTAGAATAAGGAATAAAAAAAATTGTTGAGTGTATATCTTATAAGCACAGAGAAGGGAGGAAGTAATTCGTTTATCCTTCGAAACAACATACTCCCTAGCAGTAATTAACTAATGAAATGAAAAAGTTATTGTGTATTTCTTCTGCTTATAATTTCGTACGTGCTCCAGCAACAGTTTTATTTAAGAGTATTGTTAGGTGTACCCAGCATTATTGCTGGTGCATTCAACATTTTTTTAAATGGCAAAATTATCCTTGTCTTCTTTCTCCCTTTACGGATCAACTTGAGGATCAAGTTGATTTTTAAGATTTACTTACGGATCAACTTGATCCATAAATCTTAAAAATCAACTTGTGGATCAACTTGATTCGTAAGAAGCTTGCGGATCAAGTTGATCCGTAAAGCTTATGGATCAAGTTGATCCGTAAAGCTTACGGATCAAGTTGATCCGTAATGATCCATAAGTCTTAAAAATCAACTTGTGGATCAAGTTGATCCGTAAGTCTTAAAAATCAACTTGTGAATCAAGTTGGTCCATAAGAAGCTCACGAATCAAGTTGATTCATAAAGACTTAAGGATCAACTTGATCTGTAAGTCTTAAAAATCAACTTGCGGATCAACTTGATCCGTAACGGATCAAGTTGATCCATAAAAGACTTACGGATCAACTTGATCCGTAAATCTTAAAATCAACTTGCGAATCAACTTGATCCGTAAGTCTTAAAAATCTACTGTGGATCATCTATATCAGCTTTGGATCAACTAAAACCTATGCGGATCAACTCATTACATATACGGATCAATCTGAATAAGCTGAGTGCACAAAAATATTTTTAAAATACACAGGGATATTTTTGTCTTTTCATGTTAAGTGTTGGGTGCACCTAGCAACACCCTTTATTTAATGATATAGTACTAAATAGTAAATGAAATAAATTACTCTCGTGTTGCACGGGTGGGGACCCCACTGTATAGGAGAAGTTTCATTACATAGCATATTCTTTCTTTCTATTTTTAAGACCCTTCCGCCTTTAACAAATTCTTTGATTTCCTTGAAAATAATTTATGGCCTTTAAAAGATATCATCCATGCCACTCGCGGGGCTATTTTTCTATTCATAGATATACAAGCAGACTCCAAGATTCCATCAATTAGTGATCAAAATACTATCATGGTCTACTCGAGGTTATTTTCTGAAAATACTTTATTCATAAATTTATTAATTTTTATAATAATAATAATAACTATTATGGAAATCATATCAATCATGATTTTATACGGTCCACGTATGATTATTAAGCTTTTTGCTAATATATATAAACAGATTCCAAATAATCAGTAATAAAAATAGTGCCATAATTATTAAACTTTTAAGTTAACTCATTAATTATTACGAGTTTACAAGACCACTTATTTTCTAGGATATTGATCTTGCAAGTGGAGGACTCTCCATACTACCTACAGAGGTAGCAGCTTGGGAGCACATCCCTATCTGTGTACTGTTCTTTTCGAAAAAGAAAGAATAAGAGAAGCAATGCATGCAAGGTTTGAAGACGCTAGACCGAAACAAGCAACGGACTTAGTGCACTAGCACGAAAGCCTATAGCGTTAGGACGCGCTCTTGCTGGGACAGGATGGAAAAGTAGTACGCCCGGTTCACCAGGTTCTACATTGTTGGGCCCAATCATACTCAAAAGAAGAGTTTGATCCTGGCTTAGAAGGAACGCTAGCTATATGCTTAACCCATGCAAGTCAAATGAGTTGATCCTTGAATAAATGAGTTAGCAAGTTAAAAAAAGTATACTAAAATATAAGTTATTTTTTATTATTTTTTGTTTGTTTAGCATTCAACATGACTTCATTTAATGTATTATTTTCAAATACAAAATTTTCACCTTTAATAATATCAAACTTTTGTTCTCTAATAACATCAAATCCTCAATGATAATGATCTATCACTATAATTCTATAACCTCTACAAGTTATTATCTAGTAGTGATGTATCATTATTAGACTTGATTATTTAAATATTTTGAACTTTATGACGTACTGTTTTTGTTAAAATGTTTAATTAGTAGGTTACTTATACATATTTTGTTATTATTTTTATATGAAGTAGACTCTTACGTCCACGAGTTGAGTCCACGAGTCGAGTCTATAAAACTTTCAGGAATTCATGTAAACTCTTGAGTTTGATAACCTTGATAGCATCACTCGGGTTATTTAATTTTCTATATATATATTCCATTAATTAGTGATCAAAACAAACATTGCCAAGTGCTTATATATATATATATATATATATATATATATATATATATATATATATATATATATATATATATATATATATACCATCCTCTTCGCCTCTATTGTGTGAATCATATCTATTTTGCATCAGTCCCATATAGCTAGAAATTAAAGACTATACATCAGAAGATGGATAACATTCCAAAATGCGAAGCAAATTATAGCCCTCTCAGTCCTGTAACTTTCTTGACCAGGTGTGCCAAATGCTATGGCAATCGTATCTCTATCATCCATGAAGGAATCCGCTTCACATGGCAACAAACTTATGAGCGTTGCTGCCGCCTTGCCTCCTCTATACGCTCCCTCAATCTTGCAAAGAATGATGTTGTAAGTGTAAAAATCTTTTTTGAGTATAAACAATGTTAGAAGTTATGTTGACTTCCAATTGATAATGATTATGTTTTTTGTGTGAAATAAGCTTTAAATTTATGTTCTATGAAAAAAAATCATGAAGTTAAAATTCATTTGGTAGTTAATTTCTTCCTACGTTACTAGAAATTAACCTATGTTATCAACTTATCATTATTAACTGTTAATAGAAGATATATTTAGGCATAAGGTAAACTAGATATTTTTTTTTAAAAAAAAACTAAGATTATAATGGTTAAAAATTAGTATCACAAATAATGTTCAAAAGAATAGAGATGAGGGGAGATAAACAAAGAAAATATATGAAGAATATAGTGTTAAGCAAACATAATATTTGTTGGTGTGTCTAAAAGTTCAACCCGATCAATCTTTTAATTTAAATATTGTCTGTAAACTTGCTCTATTGACAAAAAGTTAATAAATATTAATTCTCCAATTTTTAAATTAATTATAATATGTAAATAAATTAATTATAATCAAATCAACATAATTAAAATAACAATCACGAATTATAAAAGAAAAAAATTTAAAAGAAAATAATCATACTTGACTATTTTGTTTTAGAAAAGAAAGAATGTAATGATTTTTGTAATGCAAAGTTATTAAAAAAATATAATATTTATCTAAAATAAGGAGAAAATATTATTACTTTCACAATAAAGCCTATGAAAAAAAATATTTTGTAAAAAATAAGAAAAAAAATTAAATAACATTTAAATACCATTATATTTACAATTAGGTCCATAGTTTTTAAAAATTGAGTTGATAATAGACAAGATCAAGACACTAAATTATTAGGTCAATGATTAAACCAATGAATCACACCAAGTGACCTGCATAACCCGACCTATATTAAAAAAATATGAAAATTTTATACTTAAACTTAAAAATGTCCCAAAAAAATCACTATTCATAAACAAAATTACAATGCCAAGTACCTAAAGCAATTAAACATAGATATTCCTTAAACACGATAAATTGAACAAGTAATACCAAAAATAAATCAATCGGCAAAGCGATATTATTTTGAATAATTTGAAAGGAAAAAAACTATGAAATATATCCGTTGCCTGAAAATTATGATCTTTGATGGAGAGAATTATGATCTTTGGGAAGTGAAAATGCAATCCTACATGGAGTCTTTGGATTTGTGGGATGCTGCGGAAGAGGATTATGAAATATATCCGTTGCCTGAAAATCCCACCATGGCCCAAATTAAAAATCACAAGGAAAGAAAGATGAAGAAGGCAAATGCGAGGTCATGTTTGTTCACTGGTGTTTCACAAATGATATTCATCAGAATCATGACTCTTAAATCACCCAAAGCAATTTGGGATTATCTGAAAGAGGAATACGCTGGAGATGATAGAATACGAAACATGCAAGTGCTAAATTTAAGGAGGGAATTTGAGCCTCAAAGGATGAAAGAGTCAGAGACAATCAAAGAATACTCAAACAAATTGTTGGGTATTGCCAACAAGATAAAGTTGTTGGAAAGTGATTTTGCTGATTCGAGAATTGTAGAGAAAATTTTGGTAACAGTGCCGGAGAGGTATGAAGCATCTATAACTTCATTGGAGAACACAAAGGATCTGTCAAAAATCACATTGGCAGAAGTGCTACATGCCCTGCAAGCTCAAAAGCAGCGAAAGTTGATGAGACAAGATCGTGTTGTCGAAGGTGCTTTGCCCGCCAAACATCATGAAGTTGATGAAAGCAAAAAAGATTTTTTCAAGAAGAATCAACCAGCAAGCAGCGAAAACAGTGCAAACAACCAAGGTAAGGATAAAAAGAAAAATTATCCACCTTGTCAGCATTGTGGCAAAAAAGGTCATGCACCTTTCAAATGTTGGAGGAGACCAGATGCAAAATGTAACAAGTGCAACCAGATAGGGCATGAAGCGGTGATCTGCGCCAACAAAAATCATCATGATAAGAGAGCTCAGATTGCTAATCAAGAAGAAGAGGACCAACTGTTTGTGGCCACATGCTTCTTGAGTAGTGAATCAAGTGAAAGTTGGTTGATTGATAGTGGTTGTACGAACCACATGACAAATGATAAGACTCTATTCAAGGATTTGAAGCCAACTAATGTCTCAAAGGTCAGAATTGAGAATGGTGTCTATATTCCAATAAAAGGAAAAGGAACTGTTGTAATTTCAACGTGTTCAGGTACCAAATTAATATCAGATGTTCTTTATGTACCTAACATTGACCAAAGCTTGCTAAGTGTAGGTCAGTTGATTAAAAAGGGATTTAAAGTGTCCTTTGAACATCAACATTGCTTTATCTATGACAATTTTGGCCGGGAAGTTCTAAGGGTTAAAATGAAAGGTAAAAGCTTTTCATTTGATCTAGCAGAGGAGGAGCATACAACCTATTTCACTCAAGTCACACCCACGGAACTCTGGCACAAGAGACTTGATCATTGCCATTTTGAAAGAATGCTAAACATGAAAAAAAGGAAATATGCAAAAGAAAATTTGAAAAAGTTTCAAATGGAAGAATGCAAGTCTGTTAGCACACCAATGAATCAAAAAGAGAAGTTTAGCAAGGAAGAAGGTGTTGATAACATTGATGAAGGATATTGTGGGAGCTTGATTGGATGTCTAATGTATCTCACTTCAACAAGATCAAACATTCTTATTTTCTAAAAAGAACAAAATTGGAATTTTTGTTGACAATCAAGTAGTCATTGCTATTGCAAACAATCCCATGTGTCATGGGAAGATTAAACATTTCAACATCCAGGTTTATTATTTGATAAAGATGCAACAAAGTGGAGAAGTGAACTTAATTTACTGCAAGTCTAAAGATCAATTGGCTGACATGTTTACAAAGTCACTACCTATCAACAAACTTGAACTCAAAGAATTGGAGTTTGCAGTTCCAAAAGCAAGGAGGAGTGTTGAAGATATACTTTTATAACTGCATAATATTTTATTTTTCAGTTTTTAAGATAGAATTTAAAAAATAAGTTGATTTCCTATATTTTAGGAGTAAGGCAGTTTTAATGGATTAGCCTAGTCAATAAGTGGTTCCTATCTTTAAGGAGCAAGTTAGTTTTAATATTCTGTTTTGCTAATATCTTGTTATCTAATTAGTTTATCCTTTACTATTTATTATATCGCTGCTGAGAACAATTTGAATTAGAATAAAATAATTTTATTTCCTTCACATACGTATTGTCTCTCTTCTCTCCTTTGTTTTTTATAATTTCCTTCTCAAAACTAACAGTATCTTTGGTCAAAGGGTTACACTTTGAATGTAATTTCCTACAATATTTTAATAAAAAATGTAAGAAACACACATTCTTATTGAAAATTTATTGAAAATTAAAAAATTAAATAAGTCTCACGTCTTATTTAATAAATTTTAACCCTCTTGGTTTTATAATTTTGAATAAAACTTAACTAATGAAAAAGAATGTGTTAATGGATGCAAATGGAAAACTATATAGAGAGAGTTGTATGATATATTTGTAAAAAATTGTGAGCCAAACATTATGACCTACAACATTTTGATTAGTTTGCTTTATTAGTGTGGCAAAGTTAACAAGGCTGCGAATGTGCTGATGGTTATGAAGGGGCAGGGGTTAACTTATGCTTATAGTCATGAACTTATGATCCTTTTATTTCTGCTTTATGCAAAGAAGGAAAAATTGATTTGGCAATAAAGTTCTTGGATAATATGATTTTTTATGGTGGCTTCCCTAAATATTTTAGTCACTATGGTTTAAGTTGAACTACAATGTGCATTAATTAATCTAATCAGCAACTCATTCTTTTGAGCATTGTTCTCATTTTCAAGAACAAGGAAGGGTACATAATCAAATTCTAGAGATTTGAGGAGGTATAGTAGTTTCAAATATTTCATGCCTAACAGAAGGAACTAGAGGAAGACTTTCCATGTGGCCTTGTTTCTGTAGAAGATGTCTCTGACAATTTTCAGCAGCCATCACCCCAGAAGAGTAAGCTCCATGCACAGATCCCTGGTGGTCATCCATGCTAACAGCTTCCCCGCCAAAGAATAGATTACCTACTGGTGCACGAAGCCTCTCATACACATCATCTGGCATCCCAACTAAATCACAAGCATAGCAACCAAGAGAGTTTGGGTCTGTTCCCCAATGTGACACAAGATATTGAACCTACAGTAGTCCATCAAAACTCAAAAATCAGGCTCCTGAAAGTGAGAAATTATTAGGTAGTCCTAAACCACCACTTGTCTATGGTCCTGACCAATCTCTATGTGACATATATTTAACTTTTTTAATTTATGAAAAAAAAATTAATAGCGCTTCATCATGTGTCATGTAGAGATTAAAAGTGGTGGTCCCAGCCCACATAATAATGAAAACTCATAACATGAGAGGTGAACTTACAGGCTTAGAAGCATCAGGAAACATCTTCTTGAGCTGTTGCATTGCAAAATTTGCAGCTGATTCATCAGACAGCTTTTCAAGGTCATAGGCAAACTTGCCAGCTGCCATATACACAAGAATTGGATGGCCTGTTGCCTTGTGGAGATTGAGAAAATAACCACAGGCATAAGAGGTGGGTGCAACTATGCCCAGAACTTCTACATTAGGCCAAAACACTGCATCAAATCTTAGGGCAATCTTATTTTCATTTCCCATACCAATATCTTTAATTGCTTCAGCCTTCCAATGAGGCAGTTTTGGTGAAAATTCAATTAAATTGGCCTTAAGGATTCCAATAGGGACAGTTACAATAACAGCATCAGCAACAAAGTTTCTGCCATCCTCAACTGTGACCATTACCATGTTGTAACCATCGGATATTTTGGTCACCCTACATGGTAAGGTTTCATAAAAGGATCAAAACCTGACTGCCTAACTACCCCTATGAGAGGAGGAGGTAACAGAAAAAATTGGTATGCGTTCTTGTTGATAAAAGTGACGAAAAATGATAATAATTAATTCCACAATAAATTATGAAAAATGATTATGCATCAAATCATGTAGCTAAGTCGTGCAATAAATTATACAGGCAAACCTGTGGTTCAAGCGTATATCAAGATCATTTGCAAGAGCTTTTACAACAGGATCATATCCTTGCACCATGAGTCCATGACCACCAGTGAGGATATGCTCCTGTAGGAAAATTAAGAACAAGAACAACACAAGCATTACTAAACATTGCCAAATTCATCTGCTACATACAGACGGAACCCTTATTTAAAATTTATCGACTTTAACAAAGGGAATAACTTAATGAATCAAGGGCCTAATGCAGAAATATACTTGATACTGTTCAGCAAAGATTTCTTTACAATGAAATAGATAGATATTTTTCATATCAGTACCCAAATGAGTAAGAAGCTACTATTACAGACAATATTTATATTATAATGCAAACCGTTCAATATAATTTTTGTGTAAATAGTATTTGCTGATAATGTAAAAGGATTTTACACAGTCATCCAATAAAAAATGTCATGTATGGTAAATTTGTTAACTTTTTGAATAATTACTTTCAAATTCACACCTACCATGATTTCTGATTGACAGTGCATGAAAAGTGAAGTCTAATTTATCACTGTCAATTTAAGTATCCAAACTTAACACATATCAGTATCCAAATTTACATCAATTTGATTTAGTATAGTAAACATTCAAATTTGCTATGATTACTTGATGAACCAGTCTATCTCACAAACTCAAATAATATGTTTTTCTTTTACTTTCATAAGCATGACCTTTTCATTTAGAAAAAAGAAGAGACTGAAAATCTAAGATTCAAAACACGAAAAAAAGTTAATTGACTTCAGTTGCAGCAAATACTGCTCAGTTTAGGTTAAATGTTGAATATATCCCCTTAAAATAATTATTATCTTCAGTTTCCTCAAATTATATAGCATTAATGTTTTTCTTAGAGGACCTATGACATAAGTGACCATTTATTTTGGAAATCTCATGTCAAATGAAAAATATCAAGTAACTCAGCCTATGATACCATATGCCAAACATACACCTAGTGGGATAAGGTTTTTGTTGTTGTCTTTGTATTCTCTTCTAGAAGTTTAGTGACGTTCAGAAATATAATGCTGTGTAGGAAATAATACTGTATAGGTTTCATAAAGGTCGGAAACTTAGATTTCTGCTAATTATATAAAAGCTCCAACAAAGCAGAATTCATCACTTATAGTATTAACAATTATCTAACCAGGGACCTAGTGGCAAAACGAGATTTCATAATGAAATCAAGACTCAAGTATAAAACTACAGAAAAAAGGACATGTGTAGAAGCTTAGGGGAAAGAGGATCTTGTGTCCTTCAACTAATATAATGGCACTTGCCTGATCCCAGGTTTTCAATGGTATGATATCCGCATCAGAAGCAAACCAAGCTTCCATTCTGCATATATACCATTGCAGCACTTCATGAGCAAGTCCTTGTTGCCTGCAGAAAACTTTGTCAGTTATATCGATAGATTGAAACTTCAAGTTTCAGTGCTTATACACAATATATGCTCTTACCAATCTCTTACCTTAGTTCTGGATGTCTATTTAACACAATTGAAATTGCTTGGAGAATAGGCATGTCATCAGGATGCTCATCCCTCACTTTTACTGTCTAGATATCTCACCAGAAAGCCATTAGATTCTAGTTTAAGATAACCACAACCGCATTCGTGATTAAAAGAAGCAACAGAAGCCATATGCAGCAAAGATCTTACCTCTGCCAGAATTCTCTTGTAAGTGTCTCCAACTTCCATCATAATGTGTTGAGGGACTTGATGACCATCAATGTTAAATAGCATACAGCTAGAAAGATGAAATAGAATTACTAGAAAGTAGAAGTATAGAAATGCAGAAGTTTCAGATGTTTGACACTTGTTAGAAAATCATACGTGAATGCCTCAGTTTAATGAGACAAAGATTGTAGAGCTGTCTTAACAAAAATTTCTATAATCATATGTAGATTTCAGTTAAAATGCTTTTGCTTCTAATCCTAATTACTACATCATAAACCTTCAAATACACCAATCTTGCAGAAACATGAAGAATAAATCTGAATTACTACCTTTCCAAGTCATGATCAAATATGACAGAGTTATCACCACCTGTATGATAGAGTGTAAGTCCTAATGCGCGTATCAATGGTGCCAAGGGATTCTCATTGCAAGCACCATGTAGCCTGGAAAATAATCAAGAAATAATCAATAAAACAAAGTTATTGAGTTCTGATTCATTTCACTGACAGTTCTTCACATTTCACTTATCAGATAAAAACTGTGTTTCCTCACGATCTCAAACATCTTTGAGAGATGTTTTACAGCATATGTATCCATGCTAAGAAATTTTCTTTCAGCATAAGCATCTGAAACTGAAAGTGCATTTAGCTTTTCTCACAGAAAATAAAACTCAGAATAAAATTTTTCAATAAAATTCGATAAAGGGGTAATGACTACATTAAATTTCTCACACTGTACTGAATTTTAAGCCTCATGAGTGTGAAGAAAATTAAAAGACGAGAGAGAAGACACTTGGTTCTATAGACCAAACCAAACAGCATAAACCTCACTATTTGAGTAACCATTATAATTTAGAAACGACCATTAGCTTTAGAAGACAGAAAATATTAGCACTAGATTGACAAAATTAAAAAGAAAAATCATAAACAAAAGGTTATCATTGCTGTTATACAACTGGAAAGTGAGTATAGGTTATCATTTTTGGTACACTAGAGTCACAACAAATATACTAGAATAGCTTCATTCTATGAGAAAGGCTTTTTTTTTTATTACTAACTTGAAATTTTACATCAGGATGGACTCTTAGAAGCTTTAAATCACATGCAATTGTAATGGAATTACAGGGGAAAAATCCATTAAGTTGTGCCATTAAGTTGCAGTTCACACTTTTAGCAAACATTGTGTGCATTGTTTCGTTGAAGATAGATGTTTTTCTCTGTGGACCAACTATGTAGACAGGACTCAGGAGCCTTAAAAATTGGCAATAAGAGGAAGGTGTCAGGAAATCTCACAAAGTAGTATCTGAAAAATGAAATAGAAAAAATATTCCTTTTTTATAAAATGTTTTGTTGAACATCTTTCAAAATGGTAAAAAAATAATTGATGTTGAAAAGTGTGAGTGAGTTATTATAAACCCCTGATACCAACTCCTTTGAATATCTAAAAAATTGATCTAATCCATTTCTTTGAATATCTAAGCATGAGTGGCCTACCAACAAGTTTAACAAGATCAAATTCCTTATGCTTTGTGTGGTGGGCAAAACCCTGCCTTTTTAAAAATGGTACAATCAGTGATGGCTAGTGAGAAGATGTTAATCTTTTATTTATCAAATAGTGTGTTAGCAACAAAAAACAATTATAGTAAAACAAGTAGAACTTACCATGAGGCTCCCATATCTACTGGACAGCCAAATGAGTAATCAGTATAAATCCTGCCACCTATCCTATCCCTTGACTCCAATACAATCACCTAACCAAATGATAAGAATAAGCCAAAGTAGAAAGCAATAGTAAATATTTCCTTGACGTAATTAAAGATATTAGAAAGAATAAATAAAGATGAAATCTGACAATCATGATGATATGACACCTTAAAAGATGCATCATGGAGACAACGCGCAGCAGCAATTCCTGATATTCCAGCACCAATAACAATAAGTGTAGGAGGAGAATTGCATTGCCTCTTGATGTGTGAGGTAACAGTGCCTGGTGGACACCAAAATCACAAGGGGAAAAAAGTGCCCTTATATGTGGAAGAGAATGAACTAAATAAACCACATAATGCAAAATTTCTCTCTTGCTTTTTCAAAGACATGAAAGAACAAGAAGGAAGAAAACATAGATATGTAACCACCAACACAAAAATGGTATTCTATATCCATAATATATTCGCTTGAAATATTCAGAAAAGACACTAAAGTAAAATTTCACAGGCAAGCCGTGTAAACAATTGCATGTGCATCCCATTAAAGAATATAGATCATTATGTTATAATGCTCTAACACAAGAACAAATCACTGAAAAAGCCATACATTTCCCACAATTTCACCTCATCCAAAAGAATAAGCTACTTTGGGTTAAAGGGCAAAAAAACACTTTATTGTTATCTTCTTAATTAAAGTGCAACTTTCAAACATGAACAAATGAATTAGGGAATGTCAAGCAAGTAATGTGCTGTCATAACTTCTTTGAGAAGAAGATGGATGTACACAATTTAGAAAAGTGACAGTTAATTTTATGTGTGTCAAAAAATGAAGCCTTTTCGTGTGGCTTGGTGAGGTTAAAAGTTCATGGTCATTCCTGTGACAAGAATTAAGATTAACAGCATTGGAAATTGCCACCTAATTCAGCATTTTCCATTTTTGTTCAGTTTTTAAATCGAACTACTCAATATTTTGTGATTTCTGTCTTTCAGCAATTTATCATCTCGAAAATCAGAATAACAAAATAAACAGGTGGATCATTGGATTGTATATTAAATTGTTAACTTCTTATATAAAGATTCAAATAGGTATCAATCCAACTTTCCCTGCCTCTGACTCCAGCTAGAACTGAAAAAAAAAGAAGAAGGGATAAACAAGAACTGAAAAATCAACTTAAAATTAAATTATCCCAAGTCAATGTTTTTAGCACAAAACTTTTCAGTTGTAACGAAAAGGACAGCCATTCTACACGAAATAATTCCTCAAATAGTACTAATCTTACTTTTCCTTTCAATATGGAAGTCTGAAATTGACAGACAAACCAACTCAAACAAATAGAATCTCGTGTCATATGAAACAGATAATGGGACCCATGAGCTAGTTATTTTTGTCTAAAGGAGCGTGGTAACTGGTAACTGAGCCTCATCTATATTGTTGTTCCCTCATGTTATTTTTATTTTTCCTAAAAATATAACAGTGGACCACATAAGAACATGGTATGCACATGATATATAGATCAAGTAATAAGAACATAGTACGCCATGATATATAGATCAAGTAATAAAAAGACATCAGGAAATGCATCATACTCGTTACCGCAAACCACACCGACACTACATAGACGTGGCCATGTATGGCACATGCATCAAAGGCATCCATGCCATGGCAATTATGTCTTAGCTTCTCTAATGATTCCTCTCTTACATCCACAATTACACAACCTGAGACACTTAGTGTGAGTTTGGTTTAAGTATTTCTCGTGTTGCAATACACGTTGAATGCAATTTTACCGAGAGGAAGCTTTGGAATTCAACGTGCTAAACACCAATACAAACACATCCTTAATTGCAAACAACTATTTTTGTAGCAAGCATCTACCATGTAGCATAATTCAGATCTTAATTAGTCCAATACCATTTTAGAGACAGGTCTGACCGCCAGGAATGCAATCACTGACATGGCAATTCAACATTCAGAAATAGTACTATTCGTGCACAATATTACTGTTATATTGACATATATAATGGCAAAACACTCAACATAAAAAGGTAAAATCTAAAAGTTTCAAACATAAAAGTTAGCAGCCAAGAGCTGTAGCTCAAATGTCACCCCTTTAGGACTATTTGATCCCTAGATCAAGTCCCACACAAATGGCTTTGGCCAAGTAAACTTTAAGCAACCAACTTCAATTCCTACTAAGTTTCAAAACAGTTGAACCTTTCCTTTGCAATGAAACTATAGAAAATGAGAACAAAGGCAAAACAAACATATAGTGAGCTTATGAAACCATACATAAAAACTGTGTGTGCATGTGAATACGATTGAGAGTAAGAAAATACTAACCATCTATCAAATTTGTGGAGAATAATTCTTTTGCGTCCATAGAAATGGAAAAAGGATCACAGAACTTGCAACAGAAGGGTAGACAGTCAAAAGGGTTTGTTGAGATGAACCAATGGAATCAAAGGGAATAGATTGGAAGAGAAACACAGTTTACCAAACCAGCTCAAAACTCATAAGGTTAGAGGCTTAGAGCTGAAATGTTTTTTTTTTTTTTTGTTATGAAAATGAAACAATCTCTACCGATTGTGGCCTCAGATTTGCAGGGTCAGTTTCATAGATCAAGGGAGAATTGGCAATGCCGTCTCAGTTCTCTCTTCCACAATCACATAACCACACGTTTTTCTCTTCCTCTGAATCTCTCTCTCTCTCTAAAACTAGTGAGAGATCCAATAACCAACGGCACTTTGTTGGTGTAATGTAATAAACTTAGAATAATATATATTATATGGAACAAAAGTAAATTAACATACAATACAAATACCCGCCAAACACCTTGTCTGTGCTATTGTACATGCCAGAGATATTTATATCCGTGCGTCCACGTCCAAATTCCTAACTATTAGGCACATGTAACACATTAATCAATCACTTTTATTTATTGCATTAAGCTTTTCCAATACTATGCATAGGATTGAAAGGAGTATTTCTGTCATTGAGGTAAATCTTTTGCTGGATCTAAAGTCGCTCAACAGTCCATTGCATCTTCAATCTATGTTTTTTCCATGCAAAGAATCAAGATTTAAACTCCTTTTTACTTGCTTAAGTCACCCGACTCCATTTCTACTCATATCTAAGTACTTGCTGGTTAATTGTATTAAGTTTTTGAGTCAAATAAAATGTTAATGTTGAAACAGCTATTATTGTAAATTTTTAACAAAAATATTAATGGAATTAAATAAACTTAAAAAGAAGAATTTTAAAAGTTTCAGGAATCAGATTTAAGAAATTTTTTTAGAGAACTAAAATCAATATGAAAAGTAAAATCATATTTAATCCTATTTTATATTCTTATATAAATGGAAAGTAAAATGTTTAATGTTTTAAATGCAGTAATATCTAAATTTAATCTACACCATTGGATATATAGAGCATGTAAATATAAATATCTGTCTAACACGGGATGTGGAAGTAATCCTAACAATTAACAATCATTCTCATATAAAGCCGCCAAAAAGAAAAATTAATGATCTGGGGCTACTGACAGCTTCACGGAGACAGCAATCTTTTCTTTACAACTCACGGACAGTAACCAAACACTAACAATCATGAATTTAAGAAAGATAATGTTTAGTGGGGGCACTTTTTTGATCTTAAAATAGCTTGTGGGAAAAAGTATCAAATTTTAAAACTAATCAAACTATTTTTTGGGTGACTAGTTATTAGTTAGAGGAGAAATTATTTGATGATTTTTTATCACATATCATTTTTTTTCTTTTGTTATTATGATATTGGTATAAGATATGTATCAATTTTGTTGATAATTAATTTTAATTAAAAAATTTAATTGATCATAGTTGGTAGAATCACCTTCTTTAAGACTTTCTTTGACCATTGCAGCTAAGCCGGTCGATCTTGATTTGGGGAAAAAAGTATAGTGCAAAAGCATTGTACGGACTATAATAGCAGTAATAGTAATACAAGAAGTGACTGATTTGACCAAACATCACATTTCACTTGTTAACAAATTTACAAAGGTACCAACTTGATCATAAATAATAAAGATTAAAATAATAAAGAATTATCGGTGTAAAAGTTGGAGTAAGAAAGAGATAAAGAATTATAAATATAAAAGTTGGAGTACGATAAAGAAAAAAAGAGAGATAACAAAAAAATAATAATTTAAACGTGAAAAAATGTAATTAGAATGCAATGATGATGGACTTAGTATGTCAAAATTAATGTAAAAGATTTTCTCTATTTAGTGAAAATCCTTATTTCTATTCTCATCTATTGAATTATCTTATATTTGGTTTCCCGCACAAGAAAGACAAAAATTCTTTAGAGTAAAACAAATGTCAATTTATTTTTAACAATGAATTCATTTAGATGCATTTTCCCGTTCTTTAGACAGTAATCATTTTTCAATGCATTACCCTCAAAAGTACATAAAAGAATAATATAAACATAATTGCATTAAATAAATAAGAGTAAAGAATTAAGTTACAAGAGTTTGACCCTTCAACACCCAACAAAAGGAGTTTAGTCTCTCAATCATGAGAAACTTTACACTTCAGGGACTAACAAAAGAAAGTGTTGGATGACTAATAACAATAAAACCAATGCTTTGAGACTTGGTGTGTCTTTTCCTGCTTTCTATTCCTTTTGTAGGCCTATGCTAGCTTACTTTTCACGCTTAGTGCGGGCTTTCGCGCTAAGTGCGCATCTGAGCTTCCTTGTGGGTCTTTTCGCGCTAAGCATGTGTTGCGTACTAAGTCTAAACTTGTCCGTTAAGCGAGAGTGCTTGCTGAGTGAGTTGTCCAATCATTCTTCAATAATTTTTCTTCAAGGTCTTTTCTTTCATTTTTTGCATCAATTTCTTCTTTAAAGCACTTAAAATCTTCTTCTTTTGAATCTGTTAATAAAAAATTACAAAAATATTAATTTCTTAATTAATTCCTTAAAAATATTAATAAAATAAAGAAATTACACTCACTTATTAATAAAGATTGACTATCAAATTAATTTAGATTTCACGTTTATCATCACTCTGTATTATCAAATGAAATTTACTTTATAAAAGGACATACTTATTTTGACTATATAATTTGAATTTTGACTCATTCATTTAAATTTTGACTTTATTACGTGCATTTTGATTCTCTCGTTTAGTAAAATTGCCAGTTTTTTTTTAATTCCGTGATTAATACTTCTTAAATCTTTAAGACTATATATTTATCATATTTATTATTCTTATTTCTTTCTTGAATATACATTAAAATTTATCTTTTATTTTTATTTTCATCACATGGTCCATTAAATTTATTACTTTTTTTCCTATCTTTCTCTCTATCAAAAGTCAAAATTTGTTTAGAGTTCAATTTTACATCAACAATCCATCATTGATAATTACACTTATTTATGTAGTAATAGTGAGTTCATACTTAAATGATAAAAAAGAATTTAATAATTTATTAAGATATTTATATTACATTAAAATAATTATTGGTCACGTAAAAATGTATTAATATTTGTTTTAAATTTATATTTTAAAAAATAATCATAACACTTCTATATACTTGATGTGTGATTATGTAATTACAATATAATATTTGTGAGTTTTATTATCTTTAATCTCCTCCTTCAAAATTTTAATGGAAAATATTTAGCAGTATTTATTTAATTTAAATTTTAAATGTTTATTTCATATTATATTTTATTTTTATATATAAAAGGTATTTTTTATAATTAATAAGCATACTTGAATGATTTAAGTTCCTATTTGGGATGTGACATGGAAATAATTTTGTTGTCGATTGCATTATAGTACATACAATATCAATGGTGCAGCAGATAATAGATGTTGTGGCATTCTTAGTATCGTCAAGTTGCTAGAAACAGAAACTATAAGAGATATCAGCCATTCAAAGTTTCAAACTGTTTAAGCGATGTGTTTAATGCATCCACATATATACATGGGTGTTGTTAACCGGTATTTTTAGGATATTAATTAAAGAATTAAAAAAGTATTTATTATATGAATTATATAATAACATAAAAAATATTATGAGTAATATAATTTTTTTTTCAATAAAAATATTTTTATTTAAATTTCTTAACCAATACTCTAAAATATTTATCTCACTCTCACTCTCTCTTTGTATATATATGTATACCAAAATTGAGATGTCCACACATTCCTTAATGACAGCTAGTTAGCAGTATTTATCAAGCACAACATGTTGTCTTAAACATATATTGTCATCTGCTAACTAACCCTAATTAACAACATTGGTGCATGGTGTCAAGAAACGCAAGAGTTAATAGTCAACATTTCCTCATTCTTGAATCGTGACATGTAATAAATTTATCATCATCAGTTAAAGGATCTCGTTGAATATGGATATTTAGATATTAATTAAGAAATCAAGAGAAAAAATATTATTATATAAATTATAAGAGAACATTAGAAAGATGGTAGATGATATAATTTTGTGTCTTTTAATAAAAATATTTTTATTTTAAGTATCTTAAGTAAAATTCCTAGGACATTACATTTTTTTTAGTTATAAATTTAGTTACCACTATAACGACGTTATTCTACTTTTTTTTTTTTTTTACTTCATAGTATTCTACTAGTATTAATAAGTTCGTTAGATTCTTTTCTGCATTATTCACCTGACTTTCAACAACAATATCATTAAAGGTTCAATATCTTCACATTAAAGATAATAAAAAAACAAATATATGTCTAAGAAAATAATATATTATATTCACATTAAAGGTAATTGATTAGTTTATAAAAATAAAATAATAACATCTGAATATCATTATTCCTGCCAGATTATTATTAAAGGAAATACGGACAGTCGCCCCCTGAATCCAAAAAAACTTCCTTAAAATCCATTTTGACTTTATATATTTACTTATGTCTAGTATGTGTGGAAGTTTCGATTTATTGTACGGTGGTGACCTTCTGTGGGCACGTCTTATTATGCACCACTAAATTCTAATAAAAGTTTAGCTTATAAAAAAGCCTTTTATAAAAAAAGTATCCAAAAAAATATTTTAAATTGTCTATACAATATACAATAAATTTTATCAATTAAAAAAGTATATTACTCTTCTCAAATATATATATATATATATATATATATATATATATATATATATATATATATATATATATATATATATATATATATATATATATATATATATCAGGTTTGTGTAGGAAGTAAGCTATCTTTAGAACCACTCTTCTCAAATAATAATACGTATATATACGGAGGGCCAACCAAAGGCAAAATTATAAAATTGATATCTCCAATTTTGGATTTACTCCCAGTTTTTTAATTCATGAATTTGGTTCCCCTATTTTATAAAATTGTATAATGTTGATCTTTCATGTCACAATTGGACGTTGACTGTTATAAAGGAATATTAAATGTCATGTGTTACGATTTTATTAGATGATGACTGTCACGTGTCATGTTCTGATTGATCAATGAAAACAACAATACATTTTATTTTTAATAGAATTGACATCCAATCAAAACATAATACATGACAATCATCATAAGAACGTGACATGTGACCGTTAACATTACTTGTTAGCAGTAAACGTCAGAGGACCAACATTACATGATTTTGTAAAATAAAAAGACCAAATTCATGAATTAAAAAATTGAGTGATTAAATTCAAAATTAAAAATAAAGTAAGACCAATTTTATAATATTCCCTTTCCTAAACTACTTACACATGCATCCGTCCAAAGCAGTCAATGTTTCAACACGTGTTAATTGTTGGATTCCCTACCTACTCCATTACCGACAAACCGGAGGACAAATCATGAAAAATGCACATGTAGTATTAGTGTACCGAATTTGTCTGAAACCCTTCCCCTGTTATATCCATTACTAGTACTATTTAATATAGTGATTTTATTATTTGAAAATCGAATAGCAAAATAAAAATAATGAAAAGTGGAGTTTGAAGGAAGATAGGAGAGGAAAGAGGGATAAAAAAAAGAATTTGAAGGTAGAGGGAATGTAAAAATTAAAATGTGGATGAATTAATATTAAATTATTTATTTTTATTTTAGTATATAATTTAAAATTTAGATATTTTGTTCGTCAATATAAATATGTCAAATTTTTATTTTAATCCATATAAATTATATTTATTTTAGTTTTCGTTCTTGTAAATTAACGATGATGTTATACTACATGTGAATTGTGAATTAAGATTAACGTTCACTTTTAAAATAATATATTCTATAAATAGAAGTGTAACACCTATGTTCTCCAACTGAAGAATGTTGTTTTGTTGCTCAACATTTTATATATCAATCGTTAAACTTAGATATATTTTCAATTTTTCGATATATTTTCAATTTTTCATATAATTTAAAGAATATATGTGTGTGTATACACTCTCAAAGCACCTTCTTACAATGTAAACATTTCATATAATTCGCTAGCCATAATGGCCCAAAGCGAAATAAGGACTCAAAAGAAGTGGCCCAAAAGTGCACAAAAATCTAACTACTACAGGAAGTACCTATTCATACGAGGGAGTTGTTATTGTTTCCTATCACCATTTAAAAATTCTAAATTTACCTTCACTCACAATACACAACGGAGTTATGCTTCTGCTCCATTAGGGGGTGCCAAAGCTATTGTTCTAACAGAATTGAGATCCTATTATATAATAACAAATGAAATATTAATTATGTTGTATATTTTTTTGCATCCCTTATATATCAAACCGTGATTTCATTATGCATAAGAATTTATGAAAAAATTGTACAAAGAGTCGTGGGATGAAAAAGGGTGAGGTGAAATGTTTAAAGGATATTTGGATAATTGTATTTGACTAATAAGAACCAACAATAATTTTGTAAGGATCAATAGTAACACCCTTCATCTTCATCTGAAACTGAGTCCAAGTAGACTAATAGTCTATTACAAATAGAAAGTCAGAAGAAGAAACCCCAAAAGCAGCTAATAAATAATAATTTAGTACCCTTTTTTAGTTATTTTATTTATAATTTAGTACCTTTAGGGTTTAATTTAATGACTGTTCGACTCCGATTTTAGAATATATTGTCCAAAAGAGTTGAATCGAAAAAATCTAATATGCAGTAATGGGCTAGACTTAGCTACAATATTCGAAAAAGAATTTGCAAACAAATCATTTTCTTTGGAAGATAAGTTTCATAATCAAGCCATAATCTAGGAATCGGTCCCATTCCACTCCACCGAAACAAAACTCTCAAAAACATGAAGCTTGGTCAAAACTAGACTGCACTAAATTTTCATTTGATTTCATGTCAGTCTCTTCTTTCATATTCTGAGCTTACACAACAGTTACAAACATCATTTCATTTCCATAACAATTATGCTATCTTTCTTCATCATTTTCCTTAACCATACAATAATTGATTTTGTCATAATTCCAAGACACTCGTTTTTCCTTTACAAACCCCATTCATCATATTCACACCCAATCCGCCATGCTTCTTCTTCTCCCCTCTAATTTTAAACTTCATTTTTTCTCTTCCCTTTGGCAATTCCATCCTTGCGTTTTTACCTTCTTTTCCATTAATGTCATTGCTCTGTAATAAGCCACTGTTTTCCTCCGCAGCAAGTAAATGTTCCCACAATTTTTCATCACATTTCCTCTCCTTAACCAAAACCTGATTACAGTTTTCCTTGGGAAAATCTGGGAGCCATCTTGGTATGTGAGTTTTCGCTTGCTTAGATAAGCACATTGACGTACCAGAATCAATGGTTACTTCAGAAACATTTCTGAATGGAATTGGTTTAGCAAATGGAATTTTGTTAGAGAGGTTGACAAAATTCATAATCTCTTTTAGAGCTGAAGACCCCAGCAGGTTACTTTTGTGTATCATTGAACCACCAGGAAATCCTAGAACAGAACACAGATCATGAATGCCATTGATGAGGTCAAAGAGGTTGGAGTCAGTACGATTGGAGGCATTGGCAAAAGAGGAAGCTGACCTCACAATGGCTTCCATATATCTTGTGGAAACATTAGTTAAGGCTTCAAGAGCATGGTGTTTGGAGATTTTGTATCCAACTGATTGGCAGATTTGAGCAACAGCAGTTTTGGCTATAGCAAATGAGAATTCTGATGTGTTGTCTGCTACTTGAGCAACATTTACTCCCAGACCCTTCTTTTTTCTTTTTGCTCTGCGGGGTAGTTTTGATGTGGCATTTGTGCTGCTGTTGTTTTCCATAGGGTTCATGGAAAAATAGTCAAAAAGTGAAAGGTAAGAAGAGAGATGGAACTCAGAACCCTATGAAAAACCCTGGTGTACAATTTGTCCCTGATATGGAAGCGATGCATACTAGCTCCTTTCCTGCCACCAGGCCAGGGAATATAACCAATAAAATTTAACAAGACTTACACTTAAAAATAATGAAACATACTTCATAGTTTCCACAAAAGGGAGAGTCATTCAACTTTTATCATACAACAGTTTCTATAGGTGCTCATATATTGTAATTTGCTCATTCCATTGATGATTGAGCTTCAATTTGAAAGAAGACAAAAAGGATAAAGTAAGATCAATTCTGAATCCCGAAACACCATAAACATTAAATCCACAAATTATAAAAGAAACTCAATTGTTACTTCCTCAGACATGGAAAACCCCTTGATTAAAAAGAAAAGTAGAGCCACAACCAAAAAATGTTCTGAAAACTCTGGAATGTGAAACAGCAAAACGAGGAATAAATGTGACCAAGAAAAAAACAACAAAGAGACAGTTCCAGCCTAAGGAACAGGCCAACCCCACTATAACCACAACTTTCCTTACTCTCCTTCCCACTACCACGATTCCCATTTATCACTCTGCAAATGTAGCATCCAAAAGTAATTTTAAATTCTCGTAAGAATAGCATGCAAATTCGGTGCTAATACCGCGCAAGAAACACCCTATATGGATGAATGGGGGAGAGATGAACATAAGCTAGAAAGGGGTTGCTAACAAGAACACAAATTAATCAAACGAAAGAAGAAGAAATTATTGATTCATACATATAGAAGTAACGGTAAAAGTGATCTTACTCGATAATATGCAAATTCAAATATGTGCGGTGCCCTCATTTCCCGTTCGCCGCGGCAACCGGCAAGGTTAAGCGCAAAGAAGACAAGGCTTGTTTTGTTTGTGTTGGGGGACGCATCACTATCAATTGGGTCCAATGGGCTGCTTGGGCCTCAAGTAAGTGTTGAAAGTTGCTCAAAACCAAAAATTATAAGATTTTTTTTTATTCAAACAAAACATAATGAGTATTGAGTAGGATTAAGTTACTAGTAACTTTTGGAAGAATTAATCCATTTAATAATTTTTTTATATGTTAAATATTAATAATTTTATCATTAAATATTTTCAAATGATCAAAATAGTTATGCAAGTTATATATATATATATATATATATATATATATATATATATATATATATATATATATATATATATATATATATATATATATACTAGTTTAATATATTATGTCGTATACAGGTATTAATTTTATAATTTACTTTTATTATTATAATTTTTATAAATTTGTTTATTATTTTTTAATTTTCTAAAAATATGCGTCAATTGAATGTGTTTTGCATGTGTATATTAACAATCATGAATATTACGTATTTTTTATTAATTAAAAATGGTAAAAGTAATTTACATTTCATTAGTATTTTTATGAATCCAACTTGCCCACATGCATTTTTAATTACTTTATTTTAGTTAACTTAATACTCATCATCGGGCAAAAATACTTCGTTTGGGGAGATATGCCTCATCATAAGAGGACTCATACGTTGGCTTGGCAAAAAACTTGTCAACGCAAATTATTAGGAGGTCTAGGTATAAAATCTACTAGGGAGGTGAATAGTGCCTTCATGCTCAAAAGCTTCGTGGGATCTGTGCAAGAACGATGATAAGGCTTGGGCACAAGTGGCTTAGAGCTAAGTATAAATGTGGTGATGATTCTATCCCCATTGTTAATGTACTAAAGCTCCTTCAAATTTTTGGAGAGGGGTTTGCTATAATTGGAATCATTTCCTTAAATAACATAGCTTGGAGATTGAGTGAAAGCTAGCTTTTAAGGTATGCTTGGATTCCCAAATTTGGTAAACTACTGTGTACATTATGAACAATCAACATCTTCAAAAGTATGGCACTTCGTGGAGAATGATGGTAATTGGAATGTTAATGCCGTCCTCTATTTTTCCTTATCTTGCTAGTTAATAAAATTAAGGTCCTTGTTCCTCCCTCTAATACCAAAAGCATACCAATGATGGGAATAATGGGATCTTTAGTGTGGCTTATGCTTACGTAAGTCTTTATGCTCATAATTATAGGCGTAGGGTCTTCTAGCCACATCAACCTCATCTTGACACCTACGTTTTTTCTCATAAAAGTCTTTGTTTTTGTTGAAATTTTCAGATAAGTGATAAGCAAGATCTTCATTCTCTTCACCATCTCTGTCAAAGAGTGAAGATATGATCAATGGTTCTGTTTGTCACAAGCAAGTGCAACAGACAAGAACATCATCCAAAGTGATAGTCATCTCTCCAACAGGCAGATAGAAAGAAGATGTCTCTTGATGCCACCTCTCCAAAAAGACATTTACCAAGTCCTTGTTTGCTACAGGATACCATGCCGCAACAAGGGCTGCTAACCCGATCAGTCCACATAAGCCCGAACTTATAGATGACAAGCTTCAACTAAGGGCGCTCCTAATGGATCCAAACATGATCAACACAGTGTTCCTTATAAGACAAACGATGAGACAAATCAATTGGACATCCTCCAAATGGAGATCATATCCTACCAATAGTTGGCTCTGGCTCTACCTGCTATTGCTCTTGTTGTTGCTCGTCATCATGATGTTGGCATGTCAATGCAGTCATTCTACGACGTTTCTCTACAGTATCTTCCCCTTCCTGCGAGGGGTCACATCCGACAACATATGATGTCTGCTTCGTGCAAGCATCTAAACAAAATGAAAAAATAAGCTAGTAATCATTCATAATAAACACTTATATTTAACTAAGACAATGAAATAAAATAAACTACATTTATTTAAAAGTAATAAAAAAATATAACAGAATCACAATTTTCTTGTGTGTTCCATCATAATGCACCATAAAATCATGATTTCGTTGTGATGCTGGAAAACAATAGAATGGAATCAAAGTTCTATTGTAGTTTTCCAAAAACACAAAAAAGATAACAAAACTCATTATGTTAACATACACAAAAGAATCGTGATTTTATTACTTATTTTTTCAAAAAAAAAGATGAACGAAATCATGATTTTATTGTAGCTACATCTACAATAAAGTCATGATTTCGTTGAAGGTGAATTTGTGAAAAAAAAATGATACCTCTAGGGAGTTGGAGAAGAAAAAGGTAAAGAGTTGAACGTGATGAGGAGAAGGAGGAGGAAGAGGAGGATTAGGAAGGAGAGGAATTGGGGAAGGAAAGAAAAGAAAGAAAAAAGAGGTTGGGAGGAGAAGAGAAAAAGAGAAAGAAAGAGAGAAGGAAGAAGAGAGTTCGAAAGAGGGAAGAGAAGAGGGAGGGTGGAGTTTTTGAAATAGTTAACAAAATGGAGTTTTTACTTGATGGTAGGAACCAAAAGGAGTAGGAACCTATAGCAATACTTTAACTTAAATATTCTAACGAGAAACCCGTTGGATGCTTTTATTCAAAATTCTATTCCTTGGCAAACTCCTCCACTTAGGTGGATGGTGTTATTCCAGGATCAAATCATCAAGCAGGTTGTGGTGGAGTTATTAGAAATAGTTGTGGAATTCTCATTTCAGCCTCCTCTGTTTAGATTGATTAGTGCCCTATCACTCACGCAAAGCTTTTGGGAGTATTTTTCATGGCCTCTCTCTCAAACTAGAAGGCAAGGCTATAATTGCATCATTTTGAAATCAGATTCCCTCTCAAGTTTCAACCATTAATCACACCTAGAGAGGGTGTCCGTTTCAACACCCATGTTACATACTCTTTTATAACTCAAATAAAAATGTTGGTCGATTTAGATGCTCAGGTTTAATGGGTTCACACTCTTAAAGAGGAAAACTAAGCTGATTATCAATTATTGAACATTACTAGAACTATAAAGATACACATTATCATGTTTGTATATTTACGTTTGCTTTTTTTATTTTTTAGTAAAGATAATGGGTATCTTTTACGGTAATGAATTCTGCTCGAGTAGGTAAAATGCAATAAGGGACAAAATTCTTTTTCTTTTTTAAGTATTTAATCCAATTATATATTTAAAACTTAAATTCTAAAAAAAATTCAATATTGCTAGTTAAATTAGAACAACCAACAATAATTACAAGTAGTATTTATTCAACTTACATATTTAAAACTTGAATACTAAAATGAAAATTTAAATCCAAGAATTTAATTGTAAAGCGTTGGTAATCACAGATTAAACATTTTTCATTGTGATAACTACCATTTAATGAACTGAGGATGTATCAAAATTAAGCTTCTTATCCGCCTTCTTTGAAGAATGAAACTAATTAGATCTGTAAATCAACATCATATGACCGCTAATTACATTTTTACATACTATGACTGAAAATTTCTAACACCAAAAAACTCTCAACCATTAATTTACAAAAAGAACAAAAAACAACCCTTCGATCTCAACTTTGTTTTTATTTATCCGTTTCAAACAAACAAAGCAGTTTGATTAGGAATGGAGCTGGTAGTGGTAGATCTATGAGGTGGTATTGGGGGTCTTCTACCCATGATGTTGTCACTGCTCCTATTTGCAATAAGAAAAGAACATGAACCCCTTTGAGAACCCTGCATAGATATAGCACTAGGACTGCACTTTGCTATCTGAGTCTCACCCATTACCCCTCCATAGCTTCTACAAGTCTTCAACTTCTTGTTGTATGGATTCTCTGGCTTGACAAGATCCTCCAAGCTGCTCACTTTTGCTAATGAAGTGAAAGACTGTGCCTTCCCCTCGTAATACTTGGAAATCCCCCTCCTAATTAATATTATCAAACACACAAACTTTAGAAGCAAAAACAAAAAAATTTAATTAAATTGCTGAAGTCTTTTTTACAATTGTTATGCATAACAGTATTTACTCAATCAATAAATAGTGTTTTTTTATATTTAGATTGAGAAAATAGTATATGCACAAATGATATGGATGATTATTACAATCATTAATCAGTTAATTGGGCTTATTTTATAATAATTATCTTAAATGTTTGTTTATAATGATTTTTTTTATCAATTAATAGTATAAACTATTCTAATTGTATATAGAAATTAAACGGTTATTGAACCTTGTAATAATTATTTTAAAAATTATATTCAGAATTATTTCTAATTAAGCAACTGTGTTTAAAAAAAAATTGCAAACTCAACAAAATCACATAAAGAACTAAAGGGGTGGAGAAAGAAGCTTACTGGATGGGAAGTTGTTGAAACAAAGAAGACATTTCATTCAACGGTTCAGTTACAAGTTGATCAGATGATGATGAAGAAGAAGAGGAAGTAGGGGATGTAACTTCTTCAAATGAATCAGAATCCAATGATGAACCACTTGAAATTCCAGATTCAGACTCAGAAGAAAAAGAACGAACAAGACCATACTCATCAACTTGTCCTTTGTTGTTATTATCATCACCTTGGCCAACCTTATACTTTAGCTGTTCCATCTCCTAACAAATCTTGTTTCTTAAGTACCCTTTTGGGGGTTTTATGTGTCAACTTTTTTATTCTTCTTCCCAATTAATCAATGAACCACACGCAACGATTTGTATCTGGCTAGCACTCAATGGGTGGAAAGAAACATGTATGCACTTTTCTCTGATCTAAAGCTGTAGGCTTTAAATAGAATCACAAGGTTGGATGGTTTATAAGCAAGACTTTATAAGATGTTGGATAAGATTAGTGTTATTTTTTTAATTCGTATTATCTATTTTATCATAATCTTTTTTGACAGAGAGAGTAAGATTCGGCTTTATCCGAAATTGATATTTCTTGTTCCCGTTAACTGAAACTCCCAGTCCCATGTCATCCTTCACCCTAGCTAGTGCCAGGTTTGGATAGGCGGTTCAAGAAAATATATATATATGAAAATCGTAAAAAGTATCAAAATTTACAACAATAATTTATATATTTTATCTAACCAAGTGAGTTAGAACACTTGACACAACTACAAATAATTTAATGATGTTTAATGCAAGTTAAAAAAAAAAAATATTCTGTTACGTTTAATTAAAATTATATATTTTTATAAAAAAATGTTATCAAACTGAGAATGTACAGTTTTTGAATTTAATTAATTAAAAGTGTTATATTATTTTGAGTATAGTAGGAATAATTGTAATATGTAAATTCTCCGGTAACATTTTTTACTATTTTTATTTTATTAATTAAAAATATTAAGTATTTTAATATTTTTAAGATGATGAATGAATTTACCTTTTGTTTAAAAATTTCTTTATAAAATATTAAATGTATTTTAGGAGAATTTCACAATAAAATATAAATTGCCACTATATGATTTTTCTTCAATTAAAGATATTTTGTTTATTAAATTAAGATTAAACAAACTTAAATTTGTAAGTATATGTTGATAACGACACATTAAATATGGCGCTTCTTCGATGGATTCAAAACCCAACAAAAATGTTTATACATAATTTCGTATAAGAAAAAAAACATTGTAAAAACGAAAACATGATTCTAAAAAATAAAATATATTATTATTATTATTATTATTATTATTATTATTATTAAGAAAAAAAAAAGTGTGAAGATCAAGGGGTAGTGCGTGGATTGTGAAATTGACAAGGAGTTTGGATAAGGGTGAAATTGACAAGGAGTTTGTAGCACAAGTGGATATCTCCAACACTGGAAAATGTCTGAGTTGAATGAATTTTTGATGTTGCCGTCATCCACTCCAGTATTTTATTGTTTAATTGTAAGGTATTTAATAATTACTTGTTTTTATAATAAACAATAGAATCTTTCAAAGTTTATCAAGTATAACTATGTAAAAATATCATCTGATTTTTTTTAATTTGTTTTATTTTGATCTTCTAAATTTAGTAAGTTTCTTATTAGTCTCTTGAAGTGTCTTTATTAAATTAAGTTCAGCAATTCCGGTCAATTTATCATATTAGTTTAGTCAATTTGGTCAATTTGATAACATTACTTTCACAACTCATAAATGTTATTAAGTTGACTTAGTTTTCTAATATTGAAATTAAAAGTTCTAATTCTTTACAATTGTTGTCTAACATATAGATCTTTGTAATTGCGCTACAATATTGTTGGTAGGTAGGTCATTCTGTAAGTTCAATAGTCAAAGCATATCACTATTAAAAATAAAAAAGGCTAGTAAGTTGAATAGTAATTTCATTTTTATAATTAGAATGAGAAATAATAATATTGTTTTACAAAAGTACATGTAACAAGTTTTAGGTTTGAATATTTGGATATGTACAAAATATATATGAAAATATATACTAAATTTGTTATTTTGGAGTTGTTTTATAAATGTTGAGAAAATAATTTATATACTTACGGTATAAAATACTCATTTATTTATAAGTTAAGGAAATGAGCATATATCTATTTAGCCGAAAAGCAACAGTTTTTTTTTTCTTTTCTGGTTTGGGGTGAGCCCAAATTTACCAATTTATTAAAACTCCACTTATACCTTTCTTCTTAAGATCTTAAGTGGGTTATCTAAGTCCCGTTTTTTTAAAAAATAAATAAAAGGAACTTATATTATATCATAATAATATGAGAGTCGATACATGGACTGAAATCAAAGATTTGTTGACAAGAAAATGATCTAGATGTCCTAGGAAAATATTCCTTTTCTGATTTTTACACTTTTGGGCCAACCGTATGGGCTTAAGTACTTGAAATTGAAAAGCATTCTAGAATTTAACATTCGAAAAACATTTGATTTCATTCCCGTTTGGAGAGAATTAAAACAAGTAAGCGAGGATCGATGCTATAGGCTATCTTCGTAACATTAAGGCATGAAGATATTTAATGGTAAATATTTTTGTGAAACCATTCATCAATTGCCAATTTGGGCAAAGCACTAATGGCAAAAGCTATCTTGGAGGAGAGCATGATTGGTAATTTTTGAATATAAAATAGAAAAAACTAAAAAAAGTATTTTTTTTATTATTAAATTTTCTATTTAATACATGTTTATACTTTGGGTACTAGTTTATGTCCATATATAAGTAGTTCTTTAATTTTTAGTCATGTGCAAATTAGAGGTAAAATAAACAAAAGAATGTGAAATCCAAATAGAGTTGTTTCCTTTAATAATATATTATAGATATAAATGCCAAGTAGTTTGGTTTAAGTTAATACAATTGATCTTTTTAAGTAAGGTTTTGAGTTCGGTCTTATATATGAAAATACATGTGATTAAAAGAAAAAAAATCTTACTAAATGTGATCAATTAAGTTTTTTTACAGAAATTAATTGTTAACAAAATTAGTGGATATTTCACATCAATAACATGATAATGTTTTTATTAAAATATGTTTATAATCTCTAATAAATATTCAAATTTTGTGTTTGTCCTCTAATAATTATTTTATTTGTTTTCTCCTCCTAATAAAACAAAAAATTTATTTTTGGTCATTGACAATTTTCTTTAATCCCTGATGAGTTATTCCTAGTAAAAAAAATTCAATTGCTATTAGTCCCTTTAAAAAATACTAATAACAAATAAAAAAAATTATCAAGGAGTAAATATAAAATTTTCTAATTTATGAGAAACTAAAAAAAGTATTAAGGATCAAAAAAAAAATTATTATTTTATTAGGGACTCCATGTAAAGAACAAAATTAACAAACACAAAATTTGGGTATTTATTAGAGATCACAAATATATTTTAACCTTTTTATAAATATAGGTTATAAATAATGGGTATCCTTTTTAGTTTGAGCTATGGAAATAAGAGTGTGTTTAGCAAAATATTTTAGTTGATTTTTAACTTTTTTTACTTGTTAAAAAATTTGTTTGACGATTTGGTAAATAAGTTTTTTAATAATTTTTAACATCTTTTTATGACACTACTTAATATAACATTTTTAAAACGGTAGTTGTTGGCTTCTAGATTTTTATTTGTATTCCCTTTTTGTCTTTAAATATTTATTAAATTTCCTTTTTAATATTTTTAGTTAAGATATAATTTTATCAATTTATATAATTTTGTATTTTTCAACTACTTCAATAAATAATTTTATCAAACACTTATAATTCAACTTCTAATTACCAACTAATTTTACCAAGTATAAAAGGAGCCTTTAGTTCACTACATTGCAGTTTCGGTGGCACAACTAAACATATATAATTTTCGGCTTATTTTGGGCTGTAAATGCTATGGGCCCGTTAGTCTAGGTTAACAAAAGGTCTAGCTATAGCTTCCTGCACCTAAAATTTATTCTTGCACCAATTTGGTTTCCGAATTAACCAATCCAAAAGGTTAAAAAGGCATTTCAGAGGTAATAGCGGAAGTTTTAATGCACCAGGCTTACGAACTGGGGGAAGTTTGCAACTCGCTAGGAGAATAAAAAGTACGAAGAACATTCTAAAAACTGAATTTTTAAAAAGGTATTTTGCTTGAGTACGAAGAACATTCTAAAATTTTTCAAAAGTTTATAAGAATCTTGACCGGTAAGACTTTTATTTAGGAACTATATAATTTAATGAAAAAAAGTTGAAGGACCACAATTAGTCAAATTTTTATTTAGAGTCTAAAAATCAAATTCGAAAAAGTTTAAGAACTAAAAACTTAATCAATTCAAATATTATTTCTTTCAGTTATTTTAGTTTTAATTAAAATTATAACCTCATCAATAATAACAAACACAAGTATTAAGAAAACACTAAATATTATAATACTAATTGTTAATAAAATAGTATTTTCAATATATGAATAGCTTTACTAAAATTTTAATTGGAATACTTCAATATATTTTTCATGGTAGCAAGAAACATAGAAGAAGAGTTCATTAATTTCAAAATCTTCAGCTATTTTCAATCTCCACTATGATGTTATTAGCTTCCTATATATGTTTTACGTGAGGGGGTAAAAAGTACTAATAATACTATGGATCTGTTCTACATCAAGCACGATTTCTATATATATTAAGCCATTTAGAAGGATTGAGGTCTGTTAACTCTAAATTCTTAATGGATGAATGGTGTTAAAGTTGGTGGAATTGTTAAAGAACCAACTTTCACTTTCACTTGAATGGCTTCCTCTCGCTATCATCACATACAAGTTTATGGTTAATATATATTGCCTCAATTTCACTATCTATATATCTTTATCGATATCATACCTTATTGTATACAAAATGTGGATGTAGAATTAACTGCTAGTAATTTTATAGTAGCCAGATTCATACCAATAACAGTAAGCATTATTTTAGCATCTAGTTTCATACCAATAAAAGTAAGAATTATTTTAGCATCCAGTTTCATACCAATAAAAGTAAGAATTATTTTAGCATCCAGTTTCATACCAATAAAAGTAAGACCTAACTCGCTCCAGCATTGAATTTGATTCTTTTCGGCCAGAAAAGTTGGATTTTATTGTAAGTGTACAATTACGACTAATTAAGTTATGATTGTCTATCTGTCATAAGTAACATCCCTAACAAAAGCTTTATGTGAAAAATTGAAGTGAGGAAGAATAAAGTGAAACCCTACCTATCCGTACCTAATTAACTATGAAATATACAATGCTAAATGTCCTCAGTACTAACCGTGCTTTTCAAGGATATAGATTAGTGGATCATGGTCAATTATGACTAAGGAAAACAACTTGTTAAGGAATTTGAATCCTCATATCTTTAGGAAGAGTATATTCATGTTAAAATAGAAGTAGTTTTTGTAAGAAACTAAGAACTCACCATGATTTATTATAAGACTCTTTAATTAGATTTAATAAATAGTGTCATTATTTTTACATATATAACTAGCATGTTATGCAACTAATATAAGAAGAATCCTTTGTGAAGGGGGCTTATGATGTATCTTATTACTTGTAATTTTTTAAATTATTCTGTAAATTGAATTTTTGTTTTTACTAGTAATTTTTTTGTGTATTTGTATTTGTAAAAAAGTAACAATTTTTTTTAAATAAGATACATAATATACAAATAATACAAAATTAACTGCAAATAATATAAAATGCAAATAGACAACAAAATTTAAATTAAATTCTATAATAATAAAAAATGCACAACAAAATCTATATGCTGACAAATATAAATATTACACATGATGTATAAAAAATAAAATAAAAAATATACTTTTAATGAAACTGCTACAAATCAGCAAATAAGAATTTTCATTTCCTTAATGTATCAGCACAAAAAATGATTGAAATAGTAATTCTTATTTGCTATTTTATGGTACTGTTGTACTTGAAGTCACAAATAAAAATTACTACTTCGTAAAAAGTGATTGAAGTAGTAATTATCGTCTGAGGTGACAACCTAGAAATTACTATAATAATCGGAATGAAATAATTATTGTAAGTAGTTGTTTTATCTGTGAAGCTCCCATGATATGTCACATGGTCAACCTTTTAATTTGATTTAATATTTGATAAAAATAGATTCATGTTAATAAAAATTTTGGTAACAGATTTATTTTAAAAAATAATTTGTAAAAGTGATCCAAAATGGGGAATCACCCCCTAAACATACACAAACTCGGAAAGATACTATGACCTGAAAGGAATTATTCTTTCTGTGATCGATCACACTGCCAAACTGTTTCATAAAGTGAAAACGGAGTTTGATGAATGTGAGTTTGCTTCAATGTGATCTAACTCATTTAAGAATTCGTGCCATAACCAAATAGACTCTTCATAAGACAAAGCAATAAATGATTTTTTTTATATATAACTTATCTCTTTTTCTCTTATTTCTCCATCAAATCAGCTGTTAATTAGAACAAATAGGTAGAACCGTGACATTTTTCTTTTCTTTTTACCTAAACAAATAAGTAGCCGACTCACCTTCCTACGGTCTAAGCTTAAATTCAATGTCACGTCCCCTCCATAATTAATTACTCACAATCGTCGTATCATATCACGTCCCATTCAGTCACAGCCACCGGCACTACCCTTAGTTTTTTTTATAGCAAATTATAAATATATATATATATATATATATATATATATATATATACTTTAATTCCTTTTCATTTTATTTTCATTCGATTTTTTTTCATTTCTCTTTTTTTTCTTCATTATATTGTTGTTTTAAATCCTATAAATTAAGTGTGTCACAAGTTAGATTTTTGTATAAAAAAATCTTTACTTTTTATTTTTAAAATTTAAAATCACCATTTTTGGTCCTTATAAAAATGTGTGAATTTTGACTTTAGCCTCTATAAAATACTTTGGTTTTCATCCTTCAAAATATAAAATTATTATCTTTGATCCCTATAACATTTAAGGTAGACAAATAACATTAGTCTAAGAATTTAGAAGAAAAAAATTGGTGTCACTTGTTGACATAACATCACAGACATTTGGGATGACCATTTAACTTTCCATTAAACAATAAACAGTTAACATATTGTGTCACATGACAATAAAAAAATAAAAATAATGATTTCATATTTTTTATATAAAGATTAAAATAAAAAGAAGGGAATTTTGTAAGGATCAAAATCATATTCAGTCTTATTTTTATATTTTTTTCCTCCTATCTTTCTCTTTTTCTACATAATCCGCCTAAAATGAAATGGGCATTTAATTTTCCCCATTCTTAATAGTAAAGACCACGAGTTAATATAACTTGACATTGACGCATGGAAATAAAAAGTGATACATTAGTTGATATGCCTTGATGGTTTGGGCAAACGCTAAAACTAGCGAGTTACTTAGACAACAAAGAAAGGAAAGGAAGGACCTAATTTGGATCACTATTGGTGTAAGATATTTTTTTATGATTAATTTTTATTAAAAAATTTAATTGATTATATTTATTGAAATTTTCCTCTTTAAATCATATTTTTTTATTTATAAACCTTGAATTTATACCTTATTTAAGAAAGAGTTCTTATATTTAAATATTTATAAATATTGAATACCTTATTAATAATTTTAATTTTCTTTTTTTATCATGTCTCATCATCTATTGTATTAATATTTTTCTCTTAAAATGCTGGATATTTGAATACTACTTTTTTTGTTTAAAAAACTTGAATCTAATACTATGACCAATGACTTGTGTGAGTGGAAAGTTCTTTTCTAGTTAGACTAGTATTTGGCAACTCCCTTGGGAATGAGTGGCTTCCCTTCAATGACATGATGTACATTCAATGCTGTGATTGCCCTGCTGGCCTAGGCCATTGTTTCATCGGGTATATATCACATCACATTGATTCACTTCACTTTGCAATTTGCAAATACATACATGACTAGCTAATAACTAAGTAGAGAAACAAACACAATAGTTATGGAAGAGAGAAGTGGAGTGCTTGAAACTTCGAGATCTTGCAAGCAACTCATAGGACCTGAAGGGTCCGATAAGGAATTTGAAGGCTATATTGATAGCAACCTACGTGTTGTGGAGACCTTCTTGCGTTTGTTCCCCATTGGTCTTTGTGTCACAGCTCTTGTAATTATGCTCAAGAACTCTCAGGAAAATAAGTATGGCTCTGTTAGCTACACCGACCTTGGTGCTTTCAGGTACGTATCTCAATCTAGTCACCACACAGATTTATACACTTTCTTTCTTTCTTTTTCGTTTTTGCTTTACAAAAATTGATATTAGATATGTAAATATATTATCACTCGCTGGTTTTGATAGCTGGGGTTGTTGTGGCTTGAGAAGCAAAGAATTTAGGGTTGTATCGGTAAGATGAAACTTAGAAGTTTGGGGATATTCTAATTAACAGGATTAATAAGTTTTTATCTCGATAATCCTTAATATTTATCTTTGTTATACTAGTTTTTGAGACAAATTAAATTTTAGTTTTGGTTGCTGAACAACACTAATTATACTTTCTTTCTGGCAGTGTACAACAATAATATTTAGAAAACTATATTCAAATTTTGTTCTAAAAATATTTGTTTTTAGTCTCTAAAAAAATAATCATCTGTTTAATTTCTCATGTTTTTTTATATAAAAAACACTCTTATTACTCTCTAGGTTTATGAAAATAGAGACACACATGACACATTTCTATAAGTAAAAGATTAAAAGGAGATAATTATTTTTTGAAAAACCAAAAACAAATCATACCCTATTTGCTTGTTGAGATTAAAAATATATTTTTAAGGAAATTAAAAATATATTTAACACAATCGTTAAAAATAGCATTAGTATATATAGAAATGATGAACCGAAACTAATTTTGACCTCTGGATTCGGTATTTTGCAGGTATTTGGTGCATGCCAATGGCATTTGTGCAGGATATTCATTATTTTCAGCCATTTTTGTTGCTTTGCCTCGTCTGTCGAGCATGCATATAGCTTGGACTTTCTTTGTGCTTGACCAGGTCTTCTCACTTTAATTCCTTCTTATTGTGCATATATGAATGAAATTTGCCAAAATTAAAGGATAAGCACTCCAATACTGGTTTTTTTGACAAACAAGAACTCCAATACTGGTTGTTCTGCATTAATGCGAAATACCTAATAGTTTTTGATATAAAATATATGAAGGCCATTAATTAAGAGTGAGTTAATATACGGATTATCGTGATCTTTAAGCTATTTGAGCATTCGAAATAAATGGAAATGATATCGGTTTTGTTTAAACCAAAAATGTTAAAAATCATAGTGAAAATATATTATTAATAATAAATGTTACATTTTCAATAACCTTTTATTTTATTTTAAAATAGATGACAAATTAATAAAACTTAATGATATTCCTAGGTAATATTTGAACACATGTGCTCCATCTATGCCATTTAATAAAATCTTTTTTTTTTTGCCTTAAAAAGTTAATGATATTCTTAGGTACAACCAAACATCAGAGAACTTCAGAATAATCCAGAGATTTTTTATAACATTAAATGATTTTAACTGGTACTACCCTCTGTTTTAAAATCCTTTCACACAAAAAAACCCTGTTTTAAAAATTATCGGAGTAAAATATTGATATATCTTGATTAAAAAATTATTAATTAATTAACTAATGATAGTTAAGAAAAGAAGTATCAATGAAATAAAAATGATATATATATATATATATATATATATATATATATATATATATATATATATAGGTGAGAACTGAAGTTGATAAGATACAGTTGATACTTAATAGACACATTAGGTGTAATTATGAAGTGAAAATCTAGTTAACAAAAAAAGATTTTACCAATTCTTAATTTCTAAAATATCAAAAGTTTTTCTGAAAGAATTAAAAATATACAATAATTTTAAATAGATTGAATATGTTTAGGTTTGGTTATTCTTAATTAGGACTCTTGAGTAGGTGATGTGGGACAATGAATAATTAAGTACACTCTGTGAGAGAGTGGACCATTTTGTATTTTAGCAACTCATTATATATCCTAAGCTATTAGAAAGAAAAGTTGATGGAAAAATGTAAAAAGAAAAAAATAGAAAATAAAATAACTTTTTAAATTGCTATGTAAGAATATAATTGAAAAGAAAGACATTTTTTTAATTATGTAGAAAGCAGGAAAAAAGAGAAATTTAAGATATATATATATATATATATATATATATATATATATATATATATTGTGTAGAAATAGACAATTTAATAGAGAAAATTATTTTTGGAATGATTCATTTGAAAGCAAGAAAAAAATAGATGCCCAAATAGGAAAATCACAAATTTCCGTGGGAATAAAACTTATTTAAATCCAAACTTTTTATGCCCAATTTCATACCAATGCATGTTGATCAATATGGTGGCGAGTTCAATTCTGAATGACGTGCTTAATTAGAGGGGTGAACATACTTCAAAGATTTGCCCATGGTTTACTCTCTTGTATCGCTCACTTTTCTCAAGAAATTCATTTATATTAAAATAATTTTAAAGGGTAACACACATATATTTCTTAGAGGAAATTAGCAAAAAATAAAAAGAAATCCATAAAACTAAACGTTTCTAAGTGTCATTCATTAAAAAAAACTTTAAAATTTGGAATTTTAATTGGCAAAATGAATTAAAGTCAACCAGAGGCAGGAAGGGGTAGCAACCTTAAATTATGTTAGAAGGAAAAAAGTATTAACTGTAGCAAAAGAAGAAGAAGAAAGTATCAAGACAATTTTGACCATATATAACATGATAAAATACCAATATACAGCATGCATGCATGACAACTTAAAATTTATAAACATGTTTCCATTTGGTTTCCTAGGTTTTAACGTACATAATCCTGTCTGCTGGAGCTGCATCAGCAGAGGTGTTATACCTGGCCGAAAAGGGAAACATGGCAACAGCATGGAGCTCAGCTTGTAGGTCTTTTGGTCCATTTTGTCATAAGGTTACTGCATCAACAACTATCACATTTGTTGTTGTTGTTTTCTATGTCTTGCTTTCCCTCATTTCATCCTACAAGTTGTTCAGCAAGTATGATGCACCAACTGTGAGCAACCCCTCTATGGGTGCTGACATTGTTGCTTTCCATGGCTAGCTGACCCAAAACTTTGTGCTTGTGATGTGTGTTAGTGTGGACTCAGTATGTGTTCCTAATGTAATTTGGGTGTGATTCTCTAATTAGAGTTAAATTTTCATATAGATAATATATGTTGACATTTAATACAAACATTTATAATGTGAATTGCTGTGATGAAATTCTAATTCTAATTAGAGAAAAATACTAAAAATAACTAAATGAATGTATCTAAATGTTGTCCTTTGTAACTACAAAATAATTATATTTAGACCTTCACTCGAGCCAATAAAATGTTCAGTTCTAATAGGGACCTTGCATGCTTTGCATGCCATAACAATGAAGAACTCTTCAGAGAGTGAAAGAACAAAAATTAACATGAATGCACTATGGAAATTTTCTCTTTAAAAGTAAAGAAAACACGTGAGGAAAAAAAAAATTAACAAACTAACAATTAATTTTTAATTGTTCCAATTATATCTTATTTTATATAATAATTTTTTTATTATGTTTTTCTCTTCATATAAATAAAAAATAATAAGTTCTCTCTCTTTATCTCGACTCACAAATTATAAAAATCAGAACAACGTGCATCTACTCCTTAATAGCTTTCATCTCCCAGCCATCTCTTTTTTTCCCCTCTCTCTAGTAAGAGAAAATGCGAGCAACCAACAATAAAAAGTAGAAAGAGACGAAAAAAGCTCTCCATGGCACCCAATTGATAAGAAATTAACTTCTTCTGCGTCCAACAATTTTTTGAATATTCCAAGGTTACCTTTGTTAACTTCTTCTACATTTGTTTTTTTTTTCTTCATACACCATTTTTGTATTCTTTCAATTGAGCTCTTCCTTTCTTCTTGTGGTTGGTTTTGTCAAAGTAAACTATCACGGTGGTTATTCATAGTAGATGGTTGTTGTCATGGTAAGTGTTGTGGTGCAACCATAGAGGATGTAAGTTTTTTTCATCTCTGCAAGTTGGATTTGTGTCATAATAAATATACGGATTAACAATTTGTATAACTTATACTGGTTGACTATCCATTTGGATTATACGGATTGTTAATTAGTCCGTATATGTTCAATACACAAAAAATGTAGATGATAGTGAAACTCACAATGACAATTACAAGACGATGGTGGCCGCCAACAACGAACACACACGAATTGATGAAGATGAACAACAGTTTGATGAAAATCAGTCACGGATTGAAGAGATGAAGATGAGAGAATTTGAGAGGAGAAATGAATTGAGCGTGAATGAATGATGCAGATGAATCCGTATTTCATATTTTAAGCATCAATGAAGGAGGGGGAAAATTGGTTTTTTATTACATAGGTGCAGGAAGAAAATCCTGAAATTAAGTAGCTTTTGTTCAGTCCGTGTTCCGTATTGATGTGGGCAACAGCATATAAATAATAGATGGTCTATTTAGATAGTTAAGAGTGTAAATAGAAAATTCAGGGTGAGAATAACAACCACCTTTGTTTTCTTATTTAGGTCACTTGCTATTCTGTCATTGAATTCATGCATGATAACTGGAAGTGTAAAAGTCGAGAAACCAATGCATCACGATTTATTTATTTTTCTCCCTTTTTCCCATTTCCTATTACATACCTCGTGCGCAGCCTTATTTAAATCCATTAGCCTCTAATCCGATGCAACTTCTATTTTGTAAATTTATAATCCTTTTATTTAAGCTTAAAAAAAGTATTCGTGATAGTACAACTTTTCTTAAGACCTGTTTATTACTACAAATTTGTTATTTTTATCTCTTAGGAAAAACACTAAAACAATTTTTTAAACACATCTTTTACTTAAAATATACTGTAATTTCTCTAAAAAAAAATTGAGCCAAAACGAGCCATTAGGTTTGGTGGCGATCACATTAAGAGATCATGGCCACCAAAATTTATTGAAATCTAGTATTTAAGCACAAAAAGTTTTCTTAATTTATTTTTTTAACTTTGAATCCCGAATAAGTGTCCTTTGAAGTCTAATTTCGCTTCATATAGTAATATTATAAGTTATTTTCTATGATAAAAAACTTCTTTCTACACGTATATTGAACTATTGATCATCCTACAAGAGCAAATATTACTCTTAAATTTTATTTGTCTGTTGATAATACAATTTTTCATCATTGTTTAGAAGTTACTCCTTAGTTTTTTAAAATTTTAAAAGTTTTAATACAGAATAATACTAACTTACTATCATGCACAGAAAATTTTTGGGTGTATATGTCTGCTGAATCGTTTCATTTAACTTAAAGTGCCATAACTGTAGCACACTAAAATTAAAGAATAAATACACAATTTATTTTATATTTTAGTATTTAAGTATAACGACATCTCATTTTAAAGAGCTTTAATTTTCCATTCTTTGTAGTAAGTTGCTTCTCTCGAATTTCTATGTACCCTTCACATACCACCCTAATTATCCAACAGTGCATCAAGGCAACCTTTCTAATATAATCATGAGATATGAAATGGCTTGATAAAGAAGATGAGATGTTAATTTAAACCTATAAAATCGAACGAAGCTGGCTAATATATATGTATATATATATATATATATATATATATTAAACAGTGCATTCTCTTGGAATCTTAACCGTACCTTACTTGAGCAATTGTTTTTTTAAATAAATAAAAAGATGGTGAGTTGAGTTTTTTGATAGAATAACTGTTTTCTAGATTATTCTAAAAGCTTATTTGTGTGTTCATATAACTTTTCTTAATTTGTTTAAATTTTAAAAGTTTCAAAAAATTTAAAAGTTCTAATACAATAATTGATCACTACCATAATCATGTACTAGTAGAGCAGTTTCTAGGTGCATGCTCAATCGACAATCGTTCATTTCCAGAGACCACGTTATGAGCACAAGCCAAATTACGACGCACACCAAAATTAATGTGCAACTATCATTTTCCAAGAAAATAGCCAAAGCCTAAATGCATAGCAAGAACCACTCTGAATAATCTTAGGAGAGGTTTGTTTTCTTTTTTTAAAACAAAATATAAATAACATAATTTGATAAGAATATTGTTTTGAAAAAGTTAACAATTTTTATGAACTAATAATACAACTATCAATCATGATAATAGTTCTATATACCTCTTTTAGTAGTTTTTAAAACCAGAAAATAAGAACAATTTTAAGTTGTTTAATTTGGTTTTCTATTTGAATTTAAATTCTATACACGTGCATGCACCGCTATTTACTCTTTCTATTCTGAGTTTTTTATTACTGATGTTTATTTTTACACTTTCACATCATATTTCCTAAATTATATTCCCTAGAGTCAGTTTAAAAAATATTTTATTAAAAAAGCCAATCAAACAATAATTAATCTCTTTCAACGTGAGCATGTCTATAAAGTGTATAGTTAAGAGTAAGTGTAGTAATTAAGAGTATACCATAATTGCAGGACACTAAGAATAAATACACCACTCCTCCAAAATTATCAGCAAACTCATTGTAACCTTTCCAATCGTTTGAAAGTTGCTTCTCTCCGATCTCTCCACTTCACATTCCTCCAAAATTATCAAATAGTGTCTTGTTTTGATTCTGCGAAATGGAAGGGCTTTCCGAAGATGACATTTTGTCTTTGTCCGATTCTGATTCTTGTTTTGAAGAGTGAGAGAATTGCTACATATAATCATACTACGTTTTTACCATCTCTTTTCTCATTAGTGTGATGTTTCTCATGTACATGAGAAATTGCTTTCTGTAATTATAAGTGAATTACTTAATGAACTTCATCCACGAGTACTTTTTTTTATTTGTTTATTTTGATTTTATATTCACTTTAAGCACGGGTGGTTGAAATATATATGGAACAAGATTGGTAGTTAAATTATTTAGTTCCTTAAGTGTAACCATTCACTGTATTTTTATGCATGTTTTGGATTAAGCCTATAAAATGGAATGAAGTTGAGTGATATTTTTTTGCAATTGTTTGCCTTAGATTAATCGAGGAAAGAAAGACCGTTTTGCGACAAGAGTTGGCGAAGATCACTTGTAATGCATCGGAAGAGGATGATGAGAGTGCAAGCTTTTTAGACATTGTATTCTCTTGGAGTCTTAAGGATGCTCTGAATGAAGATCTTTACAAACATAAGGTTCTTTTACATCATGTCATCAGTCAACCAAAAAATCTCGTTAATATTCGACTTTGTTATTATTTTAATGTGTTTTATACAATGTGTCTTGCATTGTCATTTGTAAGATTCTCCTTATTTCATACTTACCTTAATTACGCTATGAGAAAGAGTCTTTTTTATGTTCTGTCTCCCTCAATTTGGTGAAATTTTGAAAGTTATGTAAGTTAGTTGAACACTTGGATAAGGTAGTGATAGAAGTGTTATTTAGAGTAAATCTTTAGTGGGTCTGACCAATCCAAAAACTCATCTCACATTATGCATATATATGTTGAAATCATAGAATTATACAAGTCATTTATTTCACATTAGAGTTGCTCAATCGATCTAAATGATTGACTTTGTGGACTATGCCTTAAAGATATCCATATATCCAACCTACATTATGGATATTTTGAAATCTTTTATATATATATATATATATATATATATATATATATATATATATATATATATATATATATATATATATATATATATATATATATTTGTTATTACTAGAGTAACAACATTTCTCATATTGTATTTTTAACTACTAAGATTTTTAATAAAATCCTTTTTGTGTGAGTTATGGAGGTAGAATTGGAACGCGTTTTTGACTGAAAAATAGCACCATAATACCTAAATAGATTTTTTTTTTTTCAAACATGCTTGAAGTTCGTTGGAAATTAAACTGTTTTTTTTTTTTTTTTTTTCCTTCTCAGGTACAAAGGATACCGGAGACGTTTATGTCAACTTCTGATTACTTGAACTCCTTCATCCCTCCGTTGATAGAGGAAACACGTTCTGATCTGTGTTCAAGCTTGAAGGGTGTGTCTCGTGCTCCTATTTGTGAAATCTGGACTGTTATAAGGGACAGGTTCTTTAAACTCCCCAATAGCTTATTCTATCTCATAAAACTGAAGACTCGAACCGATGAAGTTGAAGATGAAGTGAAAGAAGATATTGGATCATATGAACCTGAGCCAGGAGATATATTTGCCTTCACAGATATTAGACCCAAAAACATTGGTGACTTGATCAATAGGCCCAAATTAAGCTACGTTATTGCTTATGTGTGTGGCCGAAAAGATGCAAACACTAATGAAATCCCAATACGGGCATCTAAGTGCTTGGAGATGGATATTGAATTTGAATTTAGTAGGTTGAATAAAAACGAAACAACCCAGCTGAGGAGCTATATAGAAGAAACCAATCAGCCCAGAAACACGAAACAAAAACTATATGCAACCTATCTTTTGAACCTGACGACCAATATTCGTATTTGGAAGGCTTTGAAGTACAAGGGGGAGGAAGCAAACATGAACATCATTAAAGATGTTCTTCAACCAGATTTAAGTGTAGGTATCATTGTATCCTTTATTTAGAATGAGTTGTTATGTTATTTAATACCACACCTGTGCTATGTAGTTTTGGGCTTTTAGTTATTACTGGTTAAATTATTCACTTGATCTTTATAATTGTCCCCATTTGATGTTTTAGTCTCTAAATAAATAAATTGGAATTTTTAGTTCGTACACATGCATACAAGTTTTTTTTTTTTTTTTGTATTAAACACCAGGGAAGACTTTGATGTTGGAACTGTTATTAAAACAGTTTGGTGGTTATAGATCCCTACAAAAAACTGTGTAGATACTAAAATTTAAAAAGAAGACAACTATAACCACTAATTATATGAATAGTTTAATTATTTGTCCATTCTGCTTTACCTTTTTAGATGATTACATATTTTTATTCTCAATCCTTGAAAATTTATACTTTTGTTCAATGTTTATTGATTTATTGGTACCGCAGTTATGAAGGTAACACATGTTTACTGTCTGCTTTATATTTTTCAGAGAGGAGTTGACTGTCAAAATTGCAAATGTAGAAAAAGCGTTATACCTGTCTGTAAATGGTACCCACTTCGGTCTCAGAATCTGAATGAATCCCAAGAAGTTGCTATTTCAAGCTGTCTTACTATGTGTGACCATATGGTTACTAAACTTATATGGGGCCCTCCAGGGACTGGAAAAACAAAAACACTTGCTTGCTTGTTACGTTGCCTGCTTAGGGTTAGGCACAGAACATTGGCATGTGCTCCTACTAACACTGCAGTTTTGGAAGTGGCAGCTCGGTTGCGAAATCTAGTTAATGGTTCACTTGGATTTGATACATATGGGTTGGGTGACATAGTTTTGTTCGGCAATAAATCCAGAATGAAAGTAGATTCTTATACCGGCCTCCGAGATGTGTTTCTTGATCATCGCGTACAAAATCTGTCGAAGTGCTTTGATCCACTGAGTGGTTGGAAGCATTACTTGGAATCAATGATCCAGTTACTTGAAGACCCTAAGGAACAATATTCCTCGTATGAGAAAGAGAAGGGTATTGTTTCATTTAAAGATTTTGTCATGCAAAATTACCCTAGTTTTGGACTTCAATTCCATGCAAGCAAGGAAGGCTGGGAGTTACAGTCGACTGATTCCATTATTACGGAGTATGTGATGCAGAAAAGGAAGGACATTGTGGAGCAATTTCTATTGGATCAACAAAAGAAAAAGAAAAATATGATGACCATGGAGCAATTTCTATTGCATCAACAAGAAAAAAAGAAAAATATGTTGACAATGGAGCAATTTATAGTAGAAAGATTTGGGGAGTTTGCAGCGAAGCTCATGTTTTTCATGCAAATATTGTATACACACTTACCAAAATCTTTCCTTTCATTAGAAGTCGTGATGAAAATGTTTTCAGTTAAGGATTTTCTAACTTCTCTTGAATCAAAATTGAAGCTAATTCTTAGTGGCTGTAAAGAAGAAAAAAACATTATTGATTGCTTTCAATCGTCAAGCGGAAAATGCCTTAGCATGTTGAGATCAGTATCGTCGGCAATTCCCAATACTGATTTTCTGGCTAAATGCGGAATAGAAAAGTTTTGCTTGCAGAATGCATCTATTATTTTATGTACAGCTTCAGGTTCTATAAAATTATATGCAGAAGAGATGACTCCAATAAAGTATGTGATAATTGATGAAGCAGCCCAGCTCAAAGAATGTGAATCAGTCATTCCGTTAAAGCTTCCAGGATTAAAGCATATTATCCTAGTAGGTGATGAGAAACAACTTCCTGCATTGGTCAAAAGCAAGGTAATTTTATGTTTTGAGTTTGAAATGTGATTTTCTTGCCATTATATAAAAGTTAAGTTAATTATCTAATTTGAAATTTATATAACTTTTTAGATTGCTGAAAAGGCTGATTTTGGAAGAAGTTTGTTTGAGAGGCTGGTGCTTTTAGGAGACAGCAAGCATATGCTAAATGTTCAGTATAGAATGCATCCATCCATCAGCTTATTTCCATTCAGTGAGTTCTATGATGAGAAAATTTCTGATGGACCCAATGTCTTGGAAAGAAGCTATAATGAGCGGTTCCTTGAGGGGGAAATGTATGGTTCATATTCTTTTATTAACGTTTCTAAGGGCAAAGAGCAATTTGGTCGTGGAGGATATAGTTCCAAGAACATGGTTGAGGCTGCTGTTATTTCTGAGATTATTCGAAGCCTCAAAAAAGGTTATTTTCTTTCTTTTGTCTTGGTGTATTCATTGTGTTCTCTATACTGCATTGACTGTTTTATATTTATAAGAAATCCTATGCTTTAGAGTTTAGAATGTGGTAAACCGTTTTCTATTTTGTTTTGGCAGAGTATTTAAGGTCAAGGAAAAAAGTTAGCATAGGAATCATATCTCCATACAATGCTCAAGTGTATGAAATCAAGGAAAAAGTTGAGAAGTACAATTCCGTTTCTTTTCCTGATTTCTCTTTTAGTGTTCGTTCTGTGGATGGTTTTCAAGGGGGAGAAGTAGATATTATAATAATCTCAACTGTGAGATCTAATGGCAGTGGAAAAGTTGGTTTTCTTTCCAATAGACAAAGGGCAAATGTTGCTCTGACGAGGGCGAGGTAGGCACATGTTTTGCTCATTCTTTAGTGCTACAACCGAGTTATGAATATGCAATATTTGATCGAAATGTTTTATTTTTATTTTTATTGCAGATATTGTCTTTGGATAATAGGAAATGCAACAACCTTAGTCAATAGTGACTCTGTATGGAGAAAGGTAGTTCTTGATGCTAAGACAAGAGATTGTTTCTACAATGCTGAAGATGACAGGAAACTGGCTCTTGCTATTGAGCTTGAACTGCTTGAAGAATCTGAGTCACGGTTTAAGAAACTCAGCCTATGGGATAAGTAAGAAATAGCTACTAAAATCCTATGTAGAGCCTTAACTTTCATATGAAGTAGGATATCTTGAGTTTAGACCAGCAAACAAAAGCTATTTCTAAATGTTGCTCTCTATAGTTATTCAAGTAGCTGTCATAAGTATGCTAGATCGGTTGCACTTTTAATTTGGAAACTTAGTGAAGATGTTGAAATTTAAGTACAGTTGTTTATGACAGTGTAGATTTTTTTCTGTTCTTAAGACATTGAGAATGTTTTGTTATTACAAGTTTGCAATTTACTTATTAACTTTTACGAACCTATTTCAACTTTAGAATGTCTTTGATCTCCATGATTTTGTCGTATAAGTAATGGTAAATATTCTCATCAGTTCGAATTTGTTTCTGCCTTTCTGGCCATTTTAATATACAACTTTATTATGAAATGAAGTGTTCTCACAAAAAAAAAGGTAAAATGTAGAAAAAAATAGTCTTAGATTTGAGTTTAACACATTGATGGCCCAAGGGGTTTTCATGATTGGTAAAAATAAAAGACTAACTCTTGCATAAGTTATGTGGCCATCAGTAGAGCTACACTGCATATAAAAGTTTGAAGACTTAGTATATCAATATTTATGTATAAGAACTTTAACGTGGTTAGACCCAAAGTATTAAACAAAATTACATTTGTCACATCTGACATCTTGATTTTTCCTTTACCTTTATCATAAATATATACACTGTTATTTTATTTTGTATCCGTATCAAGAAGAGCGAAAAAATAAAACACGGTTGAACTTAAATAAGGATCAGCACAAGCAGTATTTAAATGCAAATAGAAGGTTTATCATTTTTCACATTAATAGTTATAATAAGACTGTCCAGTTTTTTTTCATGTTTCACTATCCAATTCTTCCGTCATTGTCATCATTTCCTGCATGTCAGGTCCACTGTTTTATTTTTTTCTTCTGTTGTAAATTTTAGAATACATTAACTTTTGAATTTCTTATATCCTTTCTGATTGGCATTGATGAATGTATTGAATTTGGGAGATTTTCTTATTCTCATTCCTTATTAAAGCTTTTGCTAAGTGGTCAACAAATTAAGCTATTTGTAAGACATAGATGCAAGAGTTTTGATCATGCATTTCCTATATAGTCATCAAAATACCAAACACAAGAGAAATCAAATCAAAACATTACAATCAGAGCCAATAAAAAACCAAAAACCTACAACTAATGTTGCATCTCGGGTCAATTTGCAAGGACAATTAGAGACCAGCAACAACAAAAAGAAAAGAAAAACCTTAGCATAACATTGTGAACAAATACAAAAGAAATAAAGGGAAAAAACACAAAAAAAGAAAAACAAAAAAGAGTCTCACTTACTGTTTCCCTTTTTTCTCTGTGTTCTTTCTCTCACTGAAATCGATCATATGCATAGTGGCAATGTTGGTGGTGGCCTCGATCTTGCAAGCATCAATGAAACATTATATGCAACGACAAACTAAAACGCAGATTTTCACCACTACACTTTCAATTCAAACCTTCAATGCAATGATTTACCATTTACCTAGGCACACTCTAAAGCCTAAACAAGTGGAAAAAACCAATTCATTTTAAATGGTTGTTTTAACCTATTTTAAAATTGAACACTAACATTTGTTCAAATTAAAACGATGTTCAATTAAATATAATTTTACAACAATGATTGCTTATGAAAATGATATTGATTACAATTAACTAAAAAAAGGAATTAAAAATAGAAGAACTACATGTATATGGGTAGAAAATTTTCTGAGGTGCATTTACCTAAAATAATTCTCACAATGTTTTCTAAATTTAAATTCAAAATTAAATTTATATTAAATTTGAATCAAGTTATATATATATATATATATATATATATATATATATATATTATTGTCATTTTGCCGGTTCCATTGTAAAATTTAATTTGAAAATTAATTAAAGGAAAATTAAGATCTCTATATGATTTGAAATATCTAACAATAATTAAAAATGTAGAAAATGAAAATTTCTTATTAAATATTTAGATAAAATATAATTTGATACATTTTTTATCTAGTGCAATCGATGCATAAATTAAAAGTCAATACATATATTTTTTAATACTTTCAATTATTTAAAAAAATATGAATTATTTTTAATATTTGAATGTTTTTCTATAAAGATTTTTTTTCTTAAACTTATGCTGCCTCTACATTTGATGTCTAGGTTATGTAATAAAAATACAACTATTAATGAATTTTGTCCACAATAAAAGTGAAAATCACTTTTAATTTCATCTATATTTGAAGTTTGAATATCATTTTATAATTTTCATGTTAAAATATAGTATAAATATGAATTTAAGAGTAATCAATAATTATAATTTTTCAATGTTAAAATATTATGGAAGTTTAAACATCATTTTATAATATGTTATGCTAAAATATAGTATAAATATTGATTTCAGAGTAATCAATATTTCTATTATTTTATTGAGATATAACTATTATCATTCATTCTTTCTTTTACTTTACCATATTATTCATTCTATTTTACAAGGTTTTTTTATATAAAAAAACATGTATTTAATTTAACAAATACCAGTTAACATACTTATTTTTATCTAGTCACGCACGACTATTTTAACAAAGTTGAAAAAAAATTAGGGTTTTTGTGGAATATAAAAGGGATTCTGTTTGCTGCAATCGGATTCACTCCGCAGCTGCAGCACTCAAAACCCTAGAGAGGACGAGAGAGCGTGCAACCTTCGGCAACCACAGACCATGGTTCGAGATCTGTTCTTATTCTCGCTTTTCTTCATTCCATAAACTTCATCATCATCTTCTTCTTCTTCTCAGCGTTGAATCTTCTGCTGTTGTTTGCAGACATTCAAGCGCAGGAATGGAGGTCGCAACAAACACGGCCGCGGCCATGTCAAATTCATCCGATGCTCCAACTGCGGAAAATGCTGCCCCAAGGTTTTTTTTATTATTATTTATTTCACTTTCTTCCACCTTCAAATTTTTTGTGCGAAGCATTTCAATTAATTGAAAAAAATAAAATAATAATAACAGGACAAGGCCATCAAGAGGTTTTTGGTTAGGAACATTGTTGAACAGGCTGCAGTCAGAGATGTGCAGGAAGCTTGTGTCTATGAACGTAATTTTCTAATCCGTTATTTATTTATTTATTTTTAGGAAAATTTCACATCTGTTTATGTTGTTTATTTGTTATTTTTTTTTTAAATTGTTTATGTGCAGAATATACACTTCCAAAACTCTATGTGAAGATGCAGTACTGTGTTTCCTGTGCTATCCACTCTCATGTTGTGAGGGTTCGATCCCGCACCGACAGGAGGAAGCGTGAGCCTCCACAGAGATTCATCAGGCGCAGGGTAAACACTATTATAACCATTTTTTCTTGTTTTATTGCTGTATTTACACTGTGTGTTGCTGAATTGAGGATTAGTTTGGATAATAAACTTGTATACTTGTACTGATGCACACTAAGTGTTCGGGGGAATGGATCCTCTGTATTTTCTTCATTTTGTAAGCTTTTTGGGCTAATAAATAAAATGGAGAGGATCTTTTCTCAAAGTGTTCAATTATTTGAATGTTAAAGAAATGTCACCGAATTTGAGATACTCTGCTCTTAAAAAGAATTTAAAAGTAAAGGAGGCAACTTGTTCTTTGTGTACAGATTGAATTTTAAATGAGTTCCCAATTCCCAACTGCACAATTTGATCTGCATAGAGCATTTTCTATATTAAAACACTAGCTTGCCTTGTTTTGTTCCTTGATTGAGTTGAGTCGTACCTTCCCAGTAGACCATTGTTATTGGAGAAAACCGTCAATTTTATCCTCGATCAATTGCTCTATGTCCTAAATGGTTATTAAAGTGAAAAAGTATTAAAGTAGTACTAGAAGTATTAGAAATCATGCTAAGTAGTCTCCAAATTAATGAAACCCCCCCTTCAAATTGGGTCTTGAACTTGACTAAAACACATCAACTTAAAGTCTAAATGTTGGATATTACATTAGGGATTACTTTAATAATTTCATTACATTAGGGATTATTTAGGATTGGAGGTAATATTGTAGATGTGAAATTTGGTTTATTCTTGATACTGTGGATGAAGAATTTGACAAAACTGGAAAGGTCTCAGATTTGAATCCAATCATATCAAACTTGTGTCTTTTTCTATTCTTACGTTTGAGCTGTATGATCCAGAACTCGATATGCAAACTTATATTTGTTTCTCTGATTTGCTGGAAAATGATACAAAGGCAATTCATTCAGCATTTAAGTTTGCATTAGGGAAATGTGCTCTATTGTGTGTTAATATACTGTGATTATATGGATATAAAATTGTTACCAATGGTTGATTAATTGTTTTATGTATCTGTATTCTGAAATCTGAATCATGAATCAATATAGCACCTTCTCTTCGTTTGATGAGTTTATTTGTCTCTTTGCCAGGATGATGCACCAAGACCTGGTCAGCCCGGTCAAGGACCTCGTCCTGCGGGCACAGCAGCAGCACCTGTCCGAACCTAAAAGCAAGTCCTAAGGAATAAGCCTTGATGTTATGCTGGACCAAATTTATAATATAAACTTTTATTTGTTGCTTAATTTTGAACATATCAGTTTTGTGGAGGGTTATTTTTTTCTTCTAATTATCAGCTTTAGTCTTGGATGATATCTTTTTAGTTATAATTTGGCGGCTTTTATGAAAATGGAACTTGGTATGTGATAACTTTCAGCAATTTCGAAATGACATCTCCCGATTATGTTTTCATCGGAATTGGTTTTTTTTATGTCTGTTCTTTTTAAATTCTATTGTATTGTGCTTACTGTTTTTTTTTATCACCTCTATATTCTTTGATTTCTTGTATTTTAAAAGAATATGTTATTCTATGTTATGTTTTGAGTTGGATTATTATATTGGTCTAATATATATTTTATTGATCTCATTATTGAATTATAAAATAGTAAAAAATAATGATAAGAAAAAGATTGTAATTTGATTGTATATATGCATTGATTTTGATATATGAATGAGATCAAATCAAATAATTTTTTGGAGTATTATAAAATGTTTAATTATTGATTTGTGGCCTAATGAAAATATCAATCTAAATTGTCAAATTTCATCTACTGTGTTCGCCTTTTTTCTAAGAAAAAGATTACTCCAAAATGTTTATTTGATCTCATTCAATGGTGAGTTTTGGGATAAAATATTTTTGGCCTAATAAATCTAAATTCTTAAATTTCATTACTGTGTTCAATAGGTAATTGGCCTTTGTACTGATAAAAAGTACAATCTAATAAAAATTTTAATAATTGATGTGAGGTCTAATAAAAATATCAATATAATTTCTCAAATTTTATGTACTGTGTTCGCCTTCTAAGAAAAAGATTACTCCAACAAAATTATTTGATCTCACATTCAATGGTGGGTTTTAGGATAAATTATATAGTTTTGGCCTAATAAAGCAAAAATCTTAAATTTCATTTACTGTGTTCAATATGTAATGGACCTTTGTACTAAGATAAAAATTACGATCTAATTATACCAGGGCCACAGCTCCATCAAGTTTCTAGTAAGAAGTATTAAACATCCATTTGACTTCTAAGAGTGAACTCCATAAAATTAGGTATATGCATAACTCGCTAGCCAATACACCACGTAATTTGCTTTAAGATAGATATTATGATCTCTTCTTAAACTTTATCACTCCAGTACTTGCAAACTTTCTCAATGTTATATGATGTGTTTGGGTACATTTTTCCTTTGCGTGTTACTACAATTCAGGAGTCACATTCCAACAATAGCCCCTTATTAATCTAACTTCAAAGCCAGTGTTGAAATACAACCCCAAAGTTTTGCCACTGGAGTGTTAATGGATTCTAATCGCGAGTGAACCTTCCATGCCATTGGCCAAGGGAACACCTAGAAATACACCTGTTCATGCACTATGCATATGCCCCTTCACATAACCATCTATGATACACTTGATCCAGCCATAAATATTGGAGTCGTCTAGTTATGTGAACCACTGCATATTGCACTAAGCAAGTCGAATGCAAAGCTTGTTTCTCCAAATTTGCTCAACTTTGCAAGTTACACTTAATAATTGAGTTTTTATGCAAAATTTTAGCTTCAAACACACTTTAAAGGAGTAATCAAACACGAACACAAACTGGTTTTGTTGAACTAATTGCAAGGAATCTGATCGGTGACAAATGAAGACATTGAAACACAGCTGAAGATTATGTGTGCATGATACAATCATTGTTGTCATCAGTAACATTACATTTTGATACAATCCATGTACATACAATCATCCTGATCCTTGAAGGAGTTCATTACATTTTGAATTCGTGTACCAGTTACATACTGTTGTGTTGTCATTTTAGCTTTCAATTTTTTGTAACTACAATTACGAACATAATTCTTCCATTGAATGAATGTTTTTATGCTCTATAGTTTTGCCATATATTGCCAAGTACACCCGTCATATATTTCTGGGTAGAACTTGGTGGGGAAAATTGAGCTATCCACAATTTCGTCAACTTTTTCCATTTAAGGATCTGAATAAACTTCACACTAATCTTATAATGTCTAAGAATTTTAATGATTTGCATTTAGGTTCTCTAACAATACAATTTCTTGATGAAAATAAAGAGTATTGACGAACAAATTGGTAGCAAACACCAACAATGCAACACAATTTTATAGTTCTAGATTTGAGTTTTATTAATACTGGGGGGAAACTACTGTAAAATATTCCAAACGATTTTAGATCTTAGAATGTAAAAATTAAGAGTTATTGAATTTTCTCGATAATAATTTTTTTAAAGTTCAGTTCTTATAGTATAACCGATAGTTGATTTTCCTCCTAATTCATAAGAGATTTCTTCTTGCATGTTTTACAAACAAAATAGAACATTTTTCTATCCACAATGTCATGAGAACATTTTTCTTCTAAAGGAATTTTAAATATAAGCTGGTTTCCTTTATAAAAAAAACTCTTAGCATGTATAGTTACTTTTTGTTAATTTATTTTTAAAATAAAAATCAAATAATTACTCAAAATCCATTTTATGCGCCTTTTACAAAATTTACAAAAAGCGTGAACGGCAGGATTCGAACCTGCGCGGGCAGAGCCCACATGATTTCTAGTCATGCCCGATAACCACTCCGGCACGTCCACTTGATGTTACGCTTTCCAATTGTTTCAATAATATTACTTTGAATAAATTACACAAACCTCCCATGAGGTTAAGAAAATTACATACGCCTTCACTCAATTTTTAAAATATATTTAAATTTAATGTTATTATTATTATTATGGATTTATTTCAAGTAATTTTTATGTATTGGATCTTTGATTGTTTGGTTGGAGTGAGGTTAGTTTATTTAAATATATTTAAAACTTATAATTGTTCATTTAACTTATAAGTTTGTTGGAATGAGGTTAGTTTATTGTTTCGTTGCTCATTATGGTATTCATTTGACCTAAGTTTTTTGTAATCTAATTTTTTTATCAAAATTGTGTCATACTCAAGGAGGGAGATAAGGATATTTGTGAGAAAAAATACTTATTAAATGTCATTGTAATTGCTTGATTTGTTATTGTCAAATATTTGAATGACATTTAGGGGATCGATATAGATTTTAAAAATTGAAAAAAGACATATATAATTTCTTTAAATTTAAAAGGAGGTTTGTGTAAGTTTTTTTTAAAAAGAGAAAGATGCATATAATTTCTTTAAATCTCATATGAGGTTTGCATAATTTACTCTGTTTTTTTTTTCAATGACAAAATTAGCATGCAACGTGTTGGCTTTATTCTTGCGATCATGTTCCCATGAATGCTTTGGTAAACCCATGGGCTTTTTTTATTATTATTAGACTAGCTCAATTTGTTTTTAAAATTATTAAATTAATGGAAGATATAAAAAAAACAGTTGTTTGTAAACAACAATTCATTATCGCATGTAGTAACAAAAATGGATAACGCAGTAGCAGCAATGGGTTAGAAAAGGGCTATGCAAATTAGCGATGATTACATGCATAATTTTAACATCAACATAGTATATGTGAACATAATAAATATAATTCAAAGTGGATTCTTACCCAGGCATGCATCATAGTCCTTGAGTGTGTAAAAGCTCTTTACATTGTTAGTGTGATAATGAGGTATAGAGGCTAGAGCTAATGGGTAAAAAAAAAAGGAAATTGCAAATTATAATGCTGACTTTAATCAGATTTAATAGACACTATGAGAGTTTACAGTTCTTTATAGTAATTATTTTAATGAGAACATTTTTCGGGGAATTCTCTCAAAAAGAAATGGGAAAGTAAACTAATGTTTTATGCTACATACTTTTTCAACAAATTAACGTGATTTGTGAACTACATCAATTATTAGAAAATAATCTATGAGTGCAACAAATGATCTAACGAGAGGAATGAAAATGATTGACACAGGAGTTGTCCTAAGTGTTCCAGTAGGTGGAACAACTCTAGAACAAATTTTCAACAAAGGCTTTTGTTGGCATGAGTGTGAACCCACCAAGCTATGATGCTCTAGTTAAGTAGTTATACTTGGTGGTTGATCCCCTGCTTATTTGGCATTGAGCCAGTCAGTTATTGCTTTGGTAAAGTATTTCATGGAAAGTAAGAAGCTAGTTGCATCTATCTACCAGGGGCAAAGATCTTAGCTGCTGCCAATGTTCTCAAGGTATAATTAGTACTGATTTACTTATAAAATCTCTTGTGTTCAAGTCAACCTCATCAGAAATGAGTACTTAATCATGCAGTTTAGAAAGGAAAAAGATGTTGATGGTTTGTGTAGTCTTTTTCAACACTGTGCAGCACTAAAGGGAAAGAAAGAAGGGATTTTGAGAGAGGGGAGCACCTGTAGTTGTAATTAATCTACCCATCCTTTGTTTGTTACTTTGTTTACAAGTGGATAAGGATTATTTTCAAGGATCTTGCTATGATGATCAATAGTTGCTAGCTAGATTCATTTAGTCGGTGCTGCTAAATTATAGATGCTAAAGTCAATGATGTTTAGAAATTAGATCATAGGAGACATTTTGTCAGTTTTATAAGCAACAATGAAATTACATAGTTTTGGCAAATTGGGTTTCTCTTTAATGGATTGGTGAAGAGAAGAAAAGTTAACTGCTATGTACTTAAATAAATGTCTTGATTTGTTCAAGAGAAAGCAACTCTTTAACCAAGTGAGGGATGGGAATTTGGAGATTGAGTGATCATTTTAAAATCTAAGTGGACTTTGGTGTCCAGTGTTAGAGTTAGGTGGTTAACCGATACATGCCTGCATAAGCTGACTGAAACTTGTAACAACTTATGTTGAATTAGCTTCTTGAATAATCCCGTGTGCTAATTAAGTAATCTTTCTGTCTTTGAAATAATTGACTCGATTTTCTACAGTGACTATATGAACAGTGGACTACTAGTAAGTTGGAATTTGTATCTATCCATCTATTTGCTTATAGATATAGGATTAATTTAAGTTAAAAAAAATACACTAGTAATTTAAGTTTAATATAGTGATTTTTAAGATAAATGGGTGGCTGACAGAATAAGGAATGCCAGTATGCCACACATCAAAATAAAAGGTCTGGATGATGTTTTGTTTCTATGACCAGGAGATCTTTGGTGATTAGCATGTATGATATTTTGGAAAATAAATGGAGCCAATTTTTTTAGCTATCTTTATTTCTTTGAATGCGTATCTTAATGCATAAGTAACTTTACTTATAGTAAAATGAGGTGGGAAAACTAAAAAAAAAAGTAGCTTTGTCTATTTTAAGAAAGTAAGAGAATAGAAATGCTTTATCTCTAATCTCCAATGTTCACCAAGAATAATGTCTCAAATTATATTCTATTGTAAAGTGCTAACTTGGATGATCAAGATTATATATATATATATATAATCAAGATGCCTAATAGATATGACAAAAAATAAAATTTTATTGTTGTCGTCTGCATATGAGAATGATCATCTTATGTGAAAATGAGAATGACTAATCTCAACCATTAGATTAAAATAAAATGTCAAGATTAAAACATTTTAAATTTACATTAAAACTTTCTTTAACTATAAATGAAGATTTACCAAACAAAAAATCAAATATCTTAAAGATTTAATTTATGATATCCTAAGATATCTTAAACTTATCATCATCATGATCACTATCATCGTCATGATCGTTTTCACCATAATTATCATAGCCGCTACTACAATTACCATCATGATCGTCAATTGTCACCACCACTACCAACCTATCTACACGATTGTTGTCACCGTTATCATCGTCACTACTATTACTATGATCGTCGTCATTGCCACCAACATGATTGTTACTGTCGGTGGCAGCGGCAGCAACGGTCATATTGGTGACACGACAATAATGATAGTAGCGATGGTGATTGTAATAACAATTTTGACGTAAATTAAATCTTTAAAATATTTAATTTTCTATTTAATAAATCTTATAGAGATTTTATAGTTAAATGAGATTTTAATTTGAATTTAAATTTTTTTAATCTCGATCTTTTATTTTAATTTAAAGATTAAGATTAATCATTTTTATTGTCATATTAAACGATGATTTTCATATGATAAGTCCTATATATATATATATATTCTCATCACCTCTTGTTTCATTTTCCTTCCTCTCTCTATGTATATTCTCAACTCTTGTTTCATTTCCCTTGAGATAAACATATCAGTCTTCCCCCTATAATTGTAACTTTGAAAGTAAAATCTCTGTTGACTTCTTATATGAGTCTTTCATATCTTTATATATTTCAACCCGTTTCTTTTTCCAGCTCAACTTCCAATTCTTCAATAAAGTTTAGAAATCAAATGTTTTCATAATATTTTCTAAGACTAGCTCAGCTACACTTCCATTAAGCTCCATCCAAGCCTTCTTTCCACACTAACACTCAAATTGACAGGGACAACTGACAAGTCTACAAATGTATGTCCAAAATTTCCACTATTCATCATAAAAATTCAGCAGATAATTATTAAACAATACACATGCCCAACAAATTTCAATTGGAATTTGTTTTCATATTTGCAGCTAACACAATTCAAAAAAGATAAAGCATGACGTCGTATTATCATGACAGCAAAATCAACCCATAAAAGGTACCCCAACACACGATAGTTAAGAAGTTAGCTTTCAAGGGGTCAGGACTCAAGAGCATTCAAAAAGGATCACCTGATAAATTCCCCATGGCAAAGTTGTCAATTAAATTAAGGCTAAGTTAGAAGTCAAATTTGATGATCTAGTCTCAGTTTGTCACGCAGATTCAAATCAAGCCTCTACACAAGAAATACTGTACACATGCTAGATTTGCTCTTGCTGTAATCATACAAAACATTTTAAAAAATTGCACCAATCAATCTTCTCAGTTAACAGGTAGCATATGTTTGGTTATATCCCTTGGGACAATATAAACTTAAGTTTACAAACGTAGATGAGTTTATCCCTTTTTGTAAGTTGTTCGGTTCTGCGCCTTTGTCTCCTCTCAAATGGAGTTTTAGCTCGAATCTTGAATAGCCTTTTATGTTAGGTTGTGAATTTTTATTTTAAAACTTACTACGAGCTTACTTTTAAAAGAGAAATTAAATATCATGTGCACTTAAAATGTAAAGCAGTTATATACTCTCATTCAATGATAAATTATTGTTTATTTATAATAATTATCTAAAAAATCATATTAATAGATATTTTTAATTTATCTATAGTGAAAAAAATTAAATTAATAATAAGTAGTCATTAAACTTCTTTTTAAATAGAAGTATTCCAATATAAATTTCTTACTAAAATTCACTTGTAACTAAAATTAATTTTACAAAATTTAATATAAAATTTACAAGCACTCACCCAAATATATTGTATAAGATTGAACTAGAAACAATTCGATCTAGATTATTGTTACTCAATAAGTCTCTAGATAGCAGGAATTTTGCTTACATAGGAGGATTGTCCATTAAATAAGATAAGTGGCATGAAAGATATCCAAATTATGTGAAAAATTGTTCTAGCTAGATCCTTAATCACTTGTTGGAGTTCCTTCCAAAAATAAATTGTATATTTATCATTCTAAACTTTAATATAAAAAAAATGAAAAGGAAATTTAGAGGGTGCATTATTAAGTATAGGGTTCACATCAATGGTGGGAGAGAGCTCTAGCCTTTTTACTGTTGGTGGCATAAAAGTTTAAGGAGTTAGGTAGTGGGTATGAGTATGACGGCTTTCATCTCATCAAACTGTTCGGTGCATGTCGCATGTTGCATGTTGGGGAAAACCATAACAATTAAATTTTATACGATGGTGGCTTAATAATTATTGCTAACATTCGATTGAATAATACTATGATAGAAATCAATCAAAAATAAATTAAACAATTCTATAAAATAGTAAAATCATTCCCATCACCAATAGGACATTTTAAACGTTCAAATAAAAGAATTTGTTTTCTCATTGTTCTCTTTTCCCTTTTATTTTGTCGTTTTGTTTAATGTAAACGATAAGACAAAGGACATTACAAAGTACAAAGCCTCAATTAGCTAGTCTGGTTAATCCGTTAATGCCATGGGAACACTGGAACATTGTCGAAACAAATAATAAACTAGAAAGGAATACACCATTTGTTGACCAACATTAACAACTTAGTATTCATGTGTCACACAAGCACGACAACAACGTAACTTTTATTCCTAGCAATTACCATGTCTGATCTTGAAATTTTCACTTTATAATCAGCATGAGTAACTTGTAATAAAAATTACCACCAAATTTACTGTATAAGTGCACACTTGAAAAGAGATTGGAAGAATCCCTCTTTTATTTTCATTCTTAATTTTTTTTCCGTTAACACTTAACTTGAAACTACTAACGTACTTAATCATGTGGTTTAAGTGACACGATCGAAAATGTTTAGGACGAGTGACCCACAAGACAAAAACATGCATGTGAGGCCCACTCAAGCATTTCTACCTTTTACAGCTTATACCCTCCTTTATATTTGTTGGTTTTGTTTTGTAGTAAAAAAAAAAAATTGGGACTAAATATAATGCTAGGTACTTGGATAAAATTTAGTGGGGTAGCTAAGCATGATGGGATTTGGGTAGGTTCCCCTAATCTAGGATATAATTTTTCATTATTTGGAATGTCATTTTTTTTTATTATCCTGATTTGTTTTTTTAGTGAGACTCCCATAAGGATCAGTCTTACAATCATAATTTGATAAATATATGAACGAATTTTTATAAATTAATTAATAGAAAATTCATCTAATTATTCTTTTCGTATAAATTTTTTCAAAGAAACTTATTCAAGCAAATCTATATACATAGTTTGACCTGACTTGGTTTATCTAAAAACTAGACAATTGTTTTGGGATAATTATTATCCCGAGTCAATATATTAAAATTGATTTTTAACCAATGCGAATATGAAAAAAGTTGGTTGTTAATTAATCGAGTTATTGATTAAATCTACTTTTGGTGTAGTTAAATTTCTTACGTAACTCAACCTATACATGCTAATTCAAGTAATAATATCTCTCTGTCATTTCTCAAGTCCAGGCTCGATTCAACCAGAAACTAATACATCTTAGCCGACTCAATTTATTATTATAATTTAATATGACTAAAACTATTTTGTTTGACTCAATAATAATGCCTATAACTATTTAGAGATTCTATAAATGCAAGTTTTTTGTCATATAGAACCGACATAATAAATTTAATAATTTTATATAACTGTATAAATAAAAATGACCCTACCGAATCGCTCCTTTTATAGACTTAAACATGCACCACAACAATCTCTAATTTGGATAAAGCTAGCCACGTACATTGTTAAATGTATTTGTGATCCAGGTTGTGTGGGTAATAATATTATTCATCTGTAATCCTCATTTTGCCCGAAATAAGAATAAAAAGGTGTGATCGGCATAAAGACAAATTAAACATTCCTCATAATATATTAGTCCAACTTCAGATTAGTTAAAATTATTTTTTCTTAATAATCGAAAATTAAGATAAAAAAATATTCCTCTTAATATTTGTACAATTATATATTTCAATTAATTTTTTAGATTAAGTTATATTTGAGTTCAAATTTCAATTTTAATATAATATTAAAATCTATATATCTTAATCTTAATGTTGATTGATCCATAAATATTTATATTTTACAAATTTATGCTATTCATTCCTGAATATTGTAAAGAATATACTAAGATCCTATAAGGTTGAATTTTTTTTTTTCTATTTAAATAAGATTTTAGAATTGAGTTATTACGTGCGTGTTAATTTGGTATCGTATTGCATTAGAGAGAATTAATATTCGCATCCAGGGATGGATGGATGTACAAGGTCCCCCTAATTTTTTTCTAATTAAATTTTTTGATATAGGTGATATTTCAATGTTACATACTTGTTTTTATTTGTTGGAATATCATTATGCTTATTAAGTTAACTCATAAATTTATATGAATTTACGAGTTCATTGGTACGTTTTGAGATAATTTGTCAATAAACTTTTTTTAGATTCATAGCAAACTTGGTAGGCTCATGGGTTTAAATTTGAATTTGTTAGATTAAAAAATTTAACTCAAAATGTTTATCAACTGAGCATTTCATTTAATCGATTTAAGTTATTTTATGGATTATTTAAATGGTATTTATCCTTTTTTAGTTATTTGTGTTATCTTTAAAAACTTATGTTTTATATATAATTGTGTGAATTTATCTAATCTAAGTAGTAATGTAGTATTAGATTTTGTTATTTTAGTATTATGAAATTTATGATTTATTATTTTATTTTATTATAGGGATGAAAATTTGAAATGTTGAATTGATATATTATTTATAAGTATTTTGTTATTTTTTAAATGAAATAAATTCTTATAAAATTTTTTTGAGTCTTTTTATTCATGAAAATTGAAGATAAATATAAAAAAATTTATAATAACTCATACATTTTATTTAATTAATTGAGTTAGATCCCTCTACGTGATAGTCACATAATAAAATGTTAGTTCTAAAATATTTTCTAACAATTCTAAGGTGTTATAACTCTTTTGGTGATGTAAATGTGTCTAAATGGTTTGAAAGTTAAAAAAGAAAAGAAAAGGATACATAATAAGCAAAATATCTAAAACATAAAATTAAAAACAACATAAAATTAAAAACACATGATATGCAAAACCACAAACTACTACCCATGAATCAAAATCCCAGACACAAAAACCTTACCCACAACAGTAGAGAACCACATAAATCAAAATCCCAAGCTCCAAAATACCACTATTATTGTCCTGCACCCACCACCCACCACCAAAACCCACCTCACTTTTTCACGATGTTTCTCTTCCCCTTTCCCCACAATCATTGTCATCCCCTTTACTTTGTTCACTTCTTCTCTAACAAACACAAAGGGTTGTTTTGTTTCAAGATATTACATTTCTTGGAGAATATTATTCCATCAACATGTTTGGTTGGTATTTAATCATTTCATAAAATTATTTAATTAATTAAAAAATCAAAAAGTAAAAATAAAAGAAGAAATAAGAAATAGGATAGTTGGAATGGGTAGTTATTATAAGAAGGAAGTTACATGTAGAATTTAGATACTCATCATTCATCATGAAAATAAGAAGTTTGACAAATTTGAGTATTTAATATTTTTGGGAATCAATGATGTCTTGGATATATATTTTTAAAACCCTTAATAAACATTGGGATTTCCCATGTTCATATTCTTGAGAATAATTTGTGATACCTTAAAACATCCACAACATAACCATAATCAAGATTTCATTATGAAAATTAAAAAGTGTGAATCAAATTGAGTAGACAACATATTTTTGACTAAAATTTAATTTTCATCTCCTTTAATTCTTGATAAGTAATTTTGATCTTCATGATTTTAATTTTCACATTTTAAAAATTTTATAATTTTGGTTCAATTTTTTATTTTACATATTTGTTTTGGTTCATTAAACCTTGAATTTAACGTATTTATTTAAGGTATTATAAAAAATAATTAGCTAATTAAAATGTAAAAATAAAAAAGTAAATGTATATGAATTGATTATTGAATCAAAATTACGAATCTTTTAAATACTGGAGCCAATATTGTGAAGAAAAAAAACCAAAATTATAAAATACAAATTAATTAAATAAGGAACAAAATTATAACAGCCCATATTTTTTGTATAGACAAGGTAAAGGACTGCCTTATAGAAAATGCAGAAGCGTAACTACCCCTAAATTGGCTTATCCATTTACAGCCAAAATAATACAGAGCTTGTAACGATTTTTTTTTTATTATATTAATATTTGCAATGTGTGAGCGTGAGTCAATCTTATTTTCACACATGTTATATTTATTTGAATAATTTTAAGTACAATTTTAAAATAATTATAATAAAAAATAATAAATTTATTATATAATAATTTGTGATAGATGATAATGTAAAAAAAGTTTACACTTTGAAACATTTTAAATAAACATAGTCTAATTGTCATAGATTTTTTTTATTTGTAAGAATTGAAGAGTGTTAATTAGAAATTTTATAATAGTTCATGTATTTTGAAGCTTAATTTTTTTTTACTATTTGAAGCTTAATTATGCTGTGAAATAGTAAATTTTTAAACTAACTATTTGTTATTATCGTGGTTTATTTTTGACAGAATGTTATTATCGTGGTTACTTTTATAATTAAGGTATCATCATTAAGTTTGCCCTAACACTATAGCAACTTAAATGCTCATTTTAAGGATACAAATCAATTTGATACAAAATATATATTTTTTATTCTTCTTCGCACTGTTATTCATCGTACTAGAATCTTTTGCTTACAATGATTTTGTTTTTCTTTTACATCAATGAACCTTTCTTTATTCAACTGGAATAGTTAGAAGTGTTTGGCTATAATTATTTTTTAAAAATTAGAATTTTTTTATGAAAAGTTATTTATAATTTTATTATTTTTTATTGATAAAAAATAATTATAATTTTAGATTATTTCTATTAAAATAGATTTTATTAAATGAATAAGATTTTATAAATTATGATTAAAAATAACAAATTATTTATCAAAGGAATTCGTTTTCATATATTATTTTTAACAATTGATAGATTTAATACAAAATCAGTATAAAAAATAATTTCTTATTCTTTTTGTAATTTTACTATTGAATAATTGATTATTTTAAAAAAATTAAATAAAAAAACTATCATATAGTTGTATAAATTTATCATGATAAAAATCACGTGAGAAATGAGTATTATTTTTAAGTATGAGAAATGAGTATCATGAGCAAATAAAAGAGAATAGGATATTAATTTTTTTATTTATTATTTATTGTTGGATTTATTTTCCACACAATTTCAATTATGTTTATGTCCTTTTTTCTCAACATCAACTGAGTTTTATAATTTTTATGTACAGGAATTTAATGCGTCGATAAATTTCACGCATGGGTGAATCTAGAAATCTATTAAGGGTGTGAATTTTTTTCTTCCTTTGTAATTCAAAATTCTTTAAATGTCTAAGTTCTAATAGATATTTACTTTTTTATACATAAAATTGAAACTAATATTTATTTTAAATGATAATAACAATTTACCTTTATATCTTAATAATGACAAAAACACAACTAGTTTACAAATTTTATACTACCTATAATCTTAATCATTGCAGTAATAAGAATAAACACAACTAGGTTTACACAATTTCATACAAGTTAACCTTAATCATTATTATAATAAACTATATAACACACTTAGTTTATACAATTTTACACTAACTTAAAAATATATATGTATATATATACACAAGAAGTTTCAAGGAAGGGGATTTGTCCGGCCTCTAGATCCATTCCTAGTCTATGTTTTGAATAAGTTTAAAAAAAAAGTTTAAAATTATGTTTCAAAATAAATAATGAGAAGTATCTTTTTTATTCACTTTAAATATATATGAGATCAAATGATATATAATTTGAAAACATAAAGAATTAAAGTATATTTTAGCCTTTTTTTTTAACTAATGTTGAAGAAGAAATAGCAAAAATTAAAGTTAAAAATTAATTTACGCGCAAAAAAAGTTTTCTCAGTAGTGCAAGTACTGTTATTTCCCTCTATTATTTTTTAAAAATAATTACCAAGAAATCTCATGCCTTGCATGGTATGCTACTATTCACACACACAAAAAAAAAGAACTATGCTACTTTTTTTTTTATTATAATTGAAAGAAGTAGTTCGCTCGCATAAGAAATATTAATTATATTTTTTTCTCTTAATTTATTTAGTAACTTCAATTTGATTCTTTTATTTTAAAAGATTTAATTTGATCTCTTTATTTTTTAAAATATTTATTTTGATTCTATTTTTCTTATGTTAGCTTCGAACATTTAAAAACAGTGAGTCTAAATTTTATTTAAAATGGGATTAAATTGAACATATTTAAAAAAAAACTAATTGAAACTTAAAAAAATAAGGGAAATAAATGAAATCTATTTTAAAAATACGAAAAACTAATTGAAACTTTTAAAAATAAAAGAACTAAATTGAAACTATAAATAAATTAAGAAAAAAAGTAATTTAACCCACAAGAAAAGAAAAATGACTAGTAATATTCTTTAAGGAAAACAACATATTTTTCATATACTATTAATTGATAAATATATACATATCCAAGTAACATACATTAATATCTTATAAAATTCTCTTTAAAATATTGTCATATTATAATCTTTGTAGAGACTATCCCATTTAGAACATTTCAAATGGTGCACCTAAGGAGAATATACTCTTAACTTATTTTTAGGAGGCTTTGTTATATATATCACATTAGATTTAATTGTTTTTAACAACTTTTATTTTAATAAAGAAACACTTAAGAATCTAAAACAAGTCTATAAACATATTACAAGATGTTTTATTTTTTATCATAAGAACTAATGACTTATATAAAAGTCAATTGTTGCAGTACGTAGGATATCATGTCGATCTCCTCGAACCGGGATCTTAAATAAACACTATCACATGCGTGTTTGTTTCTTCTATGTACTTGTGACAATTTGAAGTCTAAGACTGCTTCATTGGAGAAGCATGAGTGATGTTATTTCTCAAAACGAAGGTTTGGATTTTGCCACCTGCAATCCAAACACACAATACTTCAACTTAAAAGTGTTGCTAAATTTTCCATAGGAAATGGTCTTTAAAGATTTTAAATTTAAGGATTTTTGTTATATATCTTTACTATTTGAGAAACTATATTAAAATCCACAAGAAATTGAAAAATGGGTATTAAGAAATAAAATGAAGACAAAATTACACAAGAAAAGAGTATTAAAAAAATACAGCAAAACAAAAAATGGAGACAGAAACAGAAATATTGGACGACCTCTCTACCGCCACACCATTACCATTTTATTTTTGAATCTCCTCCAAAAATCCCAGTCAATTTAGAAAACAGAAAATCATTTACCATGTTGAGAGACTGACTCACACTAACACACCACATCAATAATTAAATAGTTAATAATTGTGAGACAATTTTGAGTCTCTTTCTCTTTCATATCTTCTTCTACCTTCACTTTAGTTTTGGGTCACTACTTCTCACTCCACACTGGCATAATAAGATCTATGGTGTTAATAACTAATGATAATAGTAGTAACTCAAGGCTTTAATTAAATTTTAAGAAATAAGAAATATTTAAATAAACCATCTTTTGGTAGAGTAGTAGTACATAGTTAATGCAATATTATTACAAAAGGAATTTCAGATTTCATTGAATTGAACTCCTTATTATTCATTGCTATCTGATATGGATGGAAATGGGAGGAGAGAGAGAAAGTAAGAAGAAAAAGAAAGAGTAGGAATACACAACCATCATCAATGACTATCTATCTATCTATCTCTTTGCTTTTAACTTTTTCTTGCTACTTATTACGCCTCACACACAGTTTCTTCTCTTCTGCCCATCCATTTGCGTGGCATGCTTTCTCTTTCTCATTCTCTCACCACCCTCTCTTTCATTTATTGGTTAAAAAATTAAAATATTTTTTTATTAAAATACACAGAATTATATTATGTATATTTTTTTATATTATTCTATAATTTTTACAATAAATATATTTTTTAAATTTATTAAGCAATACCCCAAAATATTTATTAAAAGGACCCATTATTTTACCCTAAACCATAATAATAATAATAATAATAGAAAAAAAAACAATTTATTGCTATTATCACTATTATTATATTTATGGCAATATATTTGCCTTCTCTATACTCCGTACTCTGACAACGACCACTGAAGGATGGTGGCACATGCATGCTGTCATATCAGGTTGGAACCAACGGCCAGGATTCAATTGTACGGAAGATCGAACGGTTCCGATTCTCTTTGTCGAAACACTCTCTCTCTCCCCTCTCACTTTCTCTCTCCTCCTCTGCAACCATGTCCAGCTTGGTCGGGACCTCCTTATATATGGCAAAGACTCTTCGTTTACGCGCTTCTCTCTCTCTCTCTCTCTCTCTCTCTCTCTCTTTCTTTACTGTGCCTTTCAAACCCAAAAATCCTCACTTGGGTCTCAATCCGAAAGCGATAGGCCACAAAAGAGGGCCTTTACTTCCTTACACACTTTCACTTGTTTGTGGCTCCTTCGTTCATATTTTTTGATATTTCTTCTTCTTCGTTTTGTTCAGTTTCCTTCATGGCGATCTCGGAGAACGTGCTACCCTTGAAGCTGTTGTTTTGTTCCAATTGGGTTCCACTTGTGGTTTTTGGGTTTGCTTGATGTTTTCCTTTTCTGGGTTTTCTTACTTTCTTTGTTTTGGTGGGGTTCTGAGGTTTGTAGAGAGCATGTGGTGCTTCATGGATCCCTTTGAAGGGGTTTTGGGGTGGGTTTGATTTTTGGGAAGTTGGGTTTTTTATTTTGTTGTGTGTGTGTGTGGGCATGGAGTGCATTGGCAAGTGGGAGGAGTGGAACATGGGGGAATGCAATAATGATAATTACAATAATAATAATAATGGGTTTGGGGAAATTGAGGATGGTGGCTCTGAGCTAGGGTTCCATGTGTGTTTGTGATTGCTGAATACTGTGTCTTCAAAAGGAGGAAAAAGGGGAAAGCTTGATATGAAGCTTTCAACATCAGGGTTGGGTCAGCAGGGACATGAAGGTAATCCATTCACTCTATTTTTTTTTCCTTTTTAATTTTGGAAAAAATAAAATCATTTAGCACCCTATTCTGAGCTCTTGGTTAGAGTGGACTTCAAATGTAAATAATTAGTATTAGTATTAGAATTAACATATTGTGTAGTAATATGTAGTATTTCCCTTTCAAAAACCCTTTTGTGTTTGCTTCAACATTGGCTTGTGACTTGTGAGTGGTCTTTCCTTTTTTTTTTTTTTGTTCCTTTTGATTTTGATTTTTTTTGGGAGATAATTTGATGTTTGGAATGATGGTAGGAGGGGAGAAGAAGTGTTTGAATTCTGAGCTATGGCATGCATGCGCGGGTCCCTTGGTGTCCCTACCAACTGCAGGGACTCGTGTGGTTTATTTCCCTCAGGGTCATAGCGAGCAGGTGCTTTTTTACTCTAGTCCCTACTCTACTCTACTCTACTCCTGGTCGTTTCAATTTTTGTCTACTTTGCATGCAATGGAGGATGCATAACTTTTCTTGCTAATTTCGAATGGAAGCAATTCAATCTAATTGTGGTGGATTTTGTTGAATGGAGATTGGACTGATCATGTGCTTAACAATTGGTTTTAGGTTGCTGCCACAACCAACAGAGAAGTTGATGGTCACATACCCAATTACCCGAGTTTGCCGCCACAGTTGGTTTGCCAACTTCACAATGTTACAATGCATGTGGGTATTATACCTTCCATGTTGCTTGCTTTGATAGTTGAATTAGTTCTACCTCCCACTAGAGTAGATTCAGTCAACTAGAGGCTGTCTTGATTTTCAGGCAGATGTTGAAACAGATGAAGTGTATGCTCAAATGACGTTGCAGCCATTGACTCCGGTATCTTGTTGCTCTTTAGACAGCTTGTTTATCCGTGATAGGCTCATTTCTTGTTTAAGGAGTTGAAAATTGTGCTGTTTGTAATTGTGTGTGTAGCAAGAGCAGAAGGATACATTTCTTCCCATGGAGTTGGGCGTTCCAAGTAAGCAGCCCTCAAATTATTTTTGCAAGACGTTAACGGCAAGTGACACCAGCACACATGGAGGGTTCTCTGTTCCTCGTCGTGCTGCTGAGAAAGTTTTCCCTCCATTGGTAGTGTTCATAGTTTCCCATTGTGTTTCGATTCTGGTTAGAATGATAGACTTAGATGCATTTCTCTTATGTTTGGGCTGGACAGGATTTCTCACAGCAACCACCTGCGCAAGAACTAATTGCTAGGGATCTCCATGACGTTGAGTGGAAGTTTCGACATATTTTTCGAGGTAAGTTTTTATTTTTTTGTTGATTCCATTCTTATTATCTTGTCATTTTATAGGGTGAGTTCCACTAAGTTAAAAAGGATTATAATAGGATTATTTGCTCTATTGAGTGTAAATCAAATGACTTGCTATTTTATACTTCCACCATATGTAGACCCTCCCTTGGTACTTCGCTTTACAAAAAAAAATTTATCATTGTACAAAAAATGAAATCTTTGCTGTATGCTAAAGTAGTGGTGAACAGGAATGAAATGTATTTATGGCATTACTGCATTAGGTTAGCTAAATTTTGTGGTATGATGGTTCTTTGCCCTGTCTCCTTATGTTTCTTTTTAATTAATCCATCCTTATCATATTATCCATCACTTTAGGAGTTTTAGTTCGACTCAAAACATCAGTCACTTCAGAAAATCAAGAAAGCAATATTTTACATACTTTTAGTATATTCCCATTATTTTTAAAGCTTTTAAATATTCCTTTTTACATACTTGTAGGGATCCTTAATACGATAGATGCTCTAGGAATCTTTTGACTGACCTATTAATACACTCCAATGAAAACTTTTGAAACTAAAATTTACTATTCGAAAAATATCTAGCTATCTATTAATGATCTTGTAAACAATTGGGGAAGAAGGTGATGCACTTGAATCAACAGACACCTCTGGTGGAAAATTAACTTTTTCTTCTGTTTGGGACTTAACTCTTAATCCCTCTCAAAGAAACCCTGGTTACTGAAAAACTGATGTAGCAATTCATTTATTGTCTAGATCATGCTCTCACGTGACAAGATCTTTAGGTAAGTTTGAAGAATTGGTATGCAAGGTTGTCAAACTCTTGAGTTCACTAGTAGATTCTTGTGAGTTTTGGGTTCTAGGTAGAGAGAACGATTTAATTTGCTGTCAAACTTGGATAAACTCTTTAAACTCATGTAAACTTGCTTTAACTTTTGAGTCCAAAAGTGAGTTAGCAAGTTTGAAATCAAATGTAACTTTTGCCGCCCAATGGTCCACAATGTTAGTGCATTACCTTTTGACAATGAGCATCAGCTTCTTCAAAGGAAGTTCCAAAAAATGAGTTCTTTAGTCTTCCACTGTGCCTCATTGCCAGTGATGTATGTAGATTATTTTTACTTTGTTAGGGTAACATATTTCAATCAATGCTCAGACAATATTTGGTAGCTTGTGATTTGTTATGCTTTAGAAACATAGATGAATCTGTCTGATGTAATAACTACTGACTTTCTTTTTGGTTTCCTACATTTGTTTTAATTCACTATAGTTAGTTTTTATGGGTTCAAAGGCAGTGTTTCCATTAAAACAGAAACAAATCAAACAGTTGGTGCATCTTTTATAAGCTAGAGTTTGTGTGCAAGAATCATTGTTAATCATACTACTTATATCATTTATTATTATTATTAGTATTAGTATTATTATTATTATTTCTGGGTAAACCCTTTTTCTTACCAAAAGTTCTCTTAGACCAAGTATAAGCTGTTTTGAATTAAAAAAATAAGCTAAGTTCCATTACACACTTATATTTGGCTAAATATTGTTAGTCTATTTGTATCTTCTGCACAATATGATAGGTCTATTGCTTGTTTATCATTTCAGGACAGCCAAAACGACACCTTCTTACAACAGGCTGGAGTGTATTTGTTAGTGCCAAAAGACTAGTGGCTGGAGATTCTGTGCTTTTCATATGGTGTTTATTTTTGTTTTATCTTCTATGCTACCTTTTCTTCCTCTTGGATGCTGCAAACTGCTTGTTTATTGTTTTTACATCATTTTTAGGAATGAAAAGAATCAGCTTCTTTTGGGAATACGTCGTGCCAATCGACCACAAACTGTCATGCCATCGTCAGTTCTATCTAGTGATAGTATGCACATTGGGCTTCTTGCAGCTGCTGCTCATGCCGCAGCAACTAATAGCTGCTTTACAGTGTTCTATAACCCAAGGTTGTATTTATTATCTACATTTCCATTTCTGAATTGATACTTATTTATTAGAAATTATAATGCTTGTTTTAACACCTACATCACGGGCAGGGCTAGTCCATCTGAGTTTGTCATTCCGCTTTCAAAATATATCAAAGCTGTGTACCATACACGCGTTTCTGTTGGTATGCGTTTCAGGATGCTTTTTGAGACTGAAGAATCAAGTGTCCGCAGGTACTTGTAACCATAATTTTTTTTCTTAAAGATATGTTTTTTTTGCCTAAAAATTGTGGACATTTTTCTTGAAACTCTTAGATCAGATAATTGTATTTTGCAAGGGGTAAGCATAGTTATAAATGTGTATGACAGATGAGCCTATTAAAATAGCTTACCTATAACTAGGTTGATATGGCATCTGCATCTAATGTGTAAGGAGGCAAGTTTACTGATAACTGGATTTATGGTTATAAAATAGATCTATAAGGCTCCAGAGTGATTTGAAAATAGTCAGTTGTTTAGATTTTTTAAACAGCTTTGAATTTTGGGGTTTAAAAGAAAACAGTTAGCAGCTGCAATCTGATGGCAATGGAACCAACTGCTAAGTGCTATTCTGTGGTTGTCTGGTGTACTTTTGCCTCTGCTTAGATGCTTTTATTGTAATGTGCCCCTTCCCCCCTCCCCCAACACAGTTTTTAAGGTTTCAATCTAGCAGTGGAAATTGAGGGCAAAATATTATTCTGAGTGTGGTGCCATACTATTTTTCCTTTACTTATGCACAAGTCACCTTTGTTTTGCAGGTACATGGGTACAATAACTGGCATAAGTGACCTTGATCCTGTTCGTTGGCCGAATTCTCATTGGCGGTCTGTTAAGGTAAACTCATCACAATCTAATACATGTGATTGGATAGCAGTTTATATGAAAATGGTCCTTTCCAATCATAAACATACTTACATAGGACTATTAAGAGGGTGAACCTTAGTACAACGGTAAGGTTGCTGTCATGTGAGCATGGGGTCTAGTTGTGAAATAACCTCTCTAGCTTTCTGAGCATGGTAAAAATGCATGCATTTAACACTCCCTAATGGCTATAAATCTATAAAAAACATGCGTGACAGTCTAATGTACGTGGCTTCCTTTTATTTTTTCCTTGCTATTACATACCTGTTTTGTGGATTGTGCATAAGGAGGAAGATCTTCTCAGTTGTAACCATGTTTTATAAATAACCTTTTCTAGACTAATTTGTATTCCTCTTGCTTCATTAGCCATATAGTTTGTTGCTACATGTCTGGAGTGCTACCTACTTTTCTGTGGTCTTACTTTGCCTTCTTGATCAACTAGTTAATTTTTGTTGATGTAACATGTAATACAGGAGACCTTATCATATTTATAATTTCTAATTTGATATCAGCCTATATCAGCTTGGTTCCCATGCCAAAAAAAGCTCTCACCCCTACAATGTGCTGCAGCATTTTGATTTTTGCCACATATTTATTATTAAAAGCAGCTCTTAACCTGGCATCTGTTAGAGTTTTTTCTTGTCTTTACCTTGTTTTTGCATCTGTTATGGATAGGTTGGTTGGGATGAATCGACAGCAGGAGAGAGACAGCCTCGGGTATCATTATGGGAAATTGAGCCTTTAACAACATTTCCAATGTATCCATCTCTATTTCCCCTCAGATTGAAACGGCCATGGCATCCTGGCACCTCTTCTTTTCATGGTACATGCCTGTCTCTTACCATTTTTTTCACTGCTTATCTTCCTTCTATATGTGACATACATCATAGAATCAATATTGTGACAACTCTAATGCTTTGATTGGATGATGAAACCCATGAAAGAAGAATTTATTATTTTTAAAATTTAAAGTGAAGGCATAGTTCGAGAACATTTTGCAATTATATTTTTGTTCACATTTCTCCCTCCCCCCAATTTTATCTCTCACAATCCAATAATGTAATTAATTTTAGGCAAATGCTAACATAGGGACAATGGTTAAGGAAACAGAAGTAAAGAAGGTTTTATCAGAAAATAACATATTTATTATATTGAAAACACAAAAATCATCTATTACATTTTTTAAAGTAATTGTAAGCATTTAATAAGGTATATGCAATACTCTTTAAACAGGGTCCTTTGGCAAGGGCATTTAGTTTTTATGAAATTATTAAAATTGGATAGTAAAGGCTTATAAATGTAAATCTAGTTAGCCACATAAGATTTCTACTACTCATGATTCCTATTTCATCCATTTCTCATGTACAAAATAATAGGGATTTGTTTTTCTTGTGTTCATCTACATTTATTTTCCCTAGTGTCTCCTACTCCCTCCTTATAATAAGTTGCCATGGTGGTTTTGAGGGCACTTTTGTCTCCTTTCTTTACAAATGATCTTGTTACAGATGGCAGAGATGAAGCAACTAATGGGCTTATGTGGCTAAGGGGTGGACCTGGAGACCAAGCTCTCAATTCCCTGAATTTTCAAGGTTCTGGTTTGTTGCCATGGATGCAGCAGAGAATGGATCCAACATTACTTGGAAATGATCATAATCAGCAATACCAAGCCATGTTTGCATCTGGTTTGCAGAACTTAGGGAGTGGAGATTTAATGAGACAACAAATGATGAATTTTCAACAGCCTTTCAATTATCTTCAACAATCAGGAAACCCCAATCTTCCTTTGCAGCTTCAGCAACCGCAAGCAGTTCAGCAATCTGTATCTTCTAATAATATCCTACAGCCACAAGCCCAAGTGTTGGCAGAGAACTTGTCTCAGCACCTCCAGAAATCACACAACAATCGAGAAGACCAAACACAGCAGCAGCAGCACACTTATCAAGATACGGTTTTACTTCAAAGTGATCAGCTCCATCAGAGGCAACACTCTGGTTTACCTTCACCGTCATATTCAAAACCGGATTTCTTAGATTCAAGCATGAAGTTCCCTGCTTCAGTTTCGCCAGGACAAAACATGCTTGGTTCACTTTGTCCCGAAGGGAGTGGCAATCTCTTGAATTTATCCAGAAGTAGTCAGTCCATGTTGACTGAACAGTTACCTCAACAATCATGGGCCCCAAAGTTCACACCATTGCAGATTAATGCTTTTGGCAACTCAATGCAACATGTGCAGTATTCTGGAAAAGATACTGCAATGGTGCCACCACATTGTAACCCAGACTCCCAAAATCCTATTCTATTTGGGGTCAACATTGATTCATCTGGCCTTCTGCTTCCTACGACTGTTCCTCGTTATACTACTGCATCAGCTGAAATTGATGCATCAGCAATGCCAATAGGAGAGTCTGGATTCCAGTCTCCTCTATATCCTTGCGTGCAAGATTCATCAGAGTTGGTGCAAAGTGCAGGGCAAGTCGACCCTCAAAACCAGACACGAACATTCGTCAAGGTTTGAGTGATAAATATTAAGTCTTTGCAAAGTGCAGCCCTTCTTTTACTTGATTATCGTTGTTTAATTTTGTCTTTTAACAGGTTTACAAATCAGGGTCAGTAGGGCGCTCACTTGACATCTCCCGGTTCAGCAGTTATCATGAGCTGCGGGAGGAGTTGGCACAGATGTTTGGTATTGAGGGGAAATTAGAAGACCCTCTTAGATCAGGCTGGCAGCTTGTATTCGTTGACAGGGAGAACGATGTTCTTCTCCTTGGAGACGATCCGTGGGAGTAAGCTCAACTTCAACTTTCATTAGAGTCTTACTAAATCAACTTGTGATCTAATAAATATTGACATGCTATACTTGTTCATTTTACTTGGCTAAGTTTTGCTGACACTTGTTTTTTCTTTTTGGTGTGTGGATTTCCTGCATAACCTTTTGTAGATCATTTGTCAATAATGTATGGTATATCAAAATACTTTCACCTGAAGATATCCATAAAATGGGAGAACAAGCCGTGGAATCCCTTGGTCCAAGTTCAGGACATAGGCTGAATAGCACTGGTGCAGATTCTCACGAAATTGTTTCTGGACTTCCATCAATTGGCTCCCTTGAATACTGAGAGAATTTTAACGTGTATTTTCTCTCAGGTCCCACGGTTAAAGAAGACTTTTACATATCACATGTTTAGTACTTCTGTTTGAACACTACTTTTCAACCTTGCATATCTGAATCAATATATACTGTACTACTGTCTGTTTCACTTTAAAAACCATCGTTTTATTATTTCGTAGAGGATTGTTGAGATTTTCAGGACAAAAAAATCTATATTATATATATGATGAGAAACTTAGGTCAAACTTTTGTGTTAATTTGTAACCTTGTGTTGACATAGTGTTACTACTATTGTAGCATCTGATTAACCCCCTTGCACGTCTTGTACAGTAGAAAAAAAATCTAGAGAAGGCTCATAATGCCCATATTTTCATCTTTTTTTATGGCTTTGCTTCCCTGTTGAGTGGTCAAAACATCACCTCATTGTAGGACTAACTTTACCATTTTTAATTAAGTTTGTTGCTACCTTTGAGAATACTAAAATAATTTTTTAAAAGGATCTTTTTCTTCCTTAATGTTTTTTCCAGAAAGGTTGAATTTGGTCCTTCATATTTTAAATTTTGTTTACAATAAGGGATTAAATTTAATCTATTTAAAAAACTAAGGACGGGAATGATCTTTATATAAAACATGTGTATATGTTTATGTTTTGTCACTTTTAACAATTAACGACAATGACTAATTTGAAACAATTAGGAAACGGTTAGGAACTAAAATGAAGCTTAGAAAGCATAAAGTATTAAATTCAACATAAACTAAAACATCAATGTATTTTAGTCTATAATTTTTTAACGTGTAAAAAGTCATCTAGTACTATTTTATTGAAGTATAAAACAATAAACAAATAAAATGAAGATCATAAAAAAAGCTCTCATTAAAAAGTCATACAACCGACAAACATCTATTAATTTTTTTTTATCGTGTTATTAATACAAAATATTTATTAGACTTCTCAATTGTAACAAACGATTCCAACTTGGGACATTCGTGAAGCTGAAAAAAATTGTGTCAAGTGATTTTTACCCACTTAATGTTATATTAATATGAACTTTAATTGAACTATTTTACAATAATAATAATTAAAAATAATATATTTTAAAGATATAGTAAAATTTTCTAAAACAATAAAGGTAGATATTTAAGTAGACATTAATTACTTTGCGGCATATTAATATATATTTTTATTTTTTATTTTTTATTTTAATTTTTCAAACTAGTTTTTAAAAAAATAAGAAAATGAATAAATGTTTGAATGTATACTTTAATATATATATATATATAAAGAATATGAATAAATATTTTTTAAACAATAAGAAAAATGATAAAAAATTTATTGTATATTTTGATATATATATATATATATATATATATATATATATGTATCCATTAAATTATATAATAGTTGCTTTTTATTTAATAATATGTTTTTAATATTCACACACTCATGAAATGATGAAAAATTATAAACTTATTAAACATCTATTAACTTTTTTGTTACGTTATAAATAATGCAAAATATTCAATGGTCATCCTATTAATTAGTTTTTGTCAAAAAAATTAACTATTCACTTATAGTAGAATCTTTTATCCTAATTATATATTTTTTTTCAATATAAGATTTGAATCCAATATCTTTAGTGAAAACTCTTGTGAGTCTTTCTTTGTTTTAAATACACATCTACAACTAATGACTTTTACACCATTAGGCAATTCAACGAGATCCTAGACTTGGTTAGATGCCATAAAATTCATTTCATCTTCCATAGCATTGTACCACAAGTTTGATTCCTTAGAACTCATGACATGTGAAAACGATTCAGGATCATTAGTGGCTCCAATGTTGTAGTCTGATTCTTGCAGATACACCACATAATCACTAAGAATTGTTGACCTTTTGACTCTAGTAGACCTTCTTAATGCTACTTCGTGATCTTCTTAAGGAACTTGTAGTTCCTCGGCAGCAACTTCATCTATAAGATCATTTTCAACAGTTTGTGGAATTTCAATCACTAATTGTGTAACACTCATTTGTACTTGAGGGGTGTGAATGACAATCAATTTAACACTTGAGCCAGAGGGTTAAGCTTCATAGTGATCCTTTTCAGAAGCAATTTCCTAAAATTGACCACTCCCACTAATCAAGTTATTCTCAAGAAATTTTGCATTTCTTAATTCCACAATCCTAATGCTATGTGATGGACAATGGAATATATACCCTTTGGACTTTTTGCATATCCAATGAAATACCCACTGATAGTCCTTAGGTCTAGTTTCTTTTCTTGTGGGTTATAAATTCTCACTTCAGACGGGCATCCCCAAATGCGTATATGTCGCAAACTCAGTTTTCAACCTTTGAATAACTCAAATGGTGTCTTTAAGACAACTTTGGTTGGTACTCGATTTAATACATACACAACCGTCTTTAGTGCTTCAATTCACGAGAATTGAGGAAGTTTTCTATTACTCCTCATACTTTTTACCATGTCCATTAAAGTTTGGTTTCTTCTTTCTAACACACAATTCTAATATGAAGAACTAGACATAGTGTACTAAGCAACAATCCCATGTTCTTGAAGAAATTTTGCAAATAGACCAAGTGTTTGTCCATTCTCCGTGCATCTACCATAGTACTTTCCATCTCTATCGGATATCAAGATCTTAATTTTCTTTCCACATTGTTTCTCCATTTTGGCCTTAAAAACTTTAAAGGCATCTAAAGCTTCATCTTTAGAATGAAGTATGCAGAGATACATATATCATGAATAATCGTCTATAAAAGTGATAAAGTATTTCAAGATACTTGAGTCATGTCTAGACAACAAATATCAATGTGTATGATTTCTAATAGGTTTAAGCTCTTCTTTGCACCCTTATTAGACTTGTTAGTTTGTTTACCCTTAATGCAATCTATAAAAGTTTCAAAATCAGCAAAATCCAAAGCACTAAGTACCTTTTCATTTACCAAACTCTTAATTCTCTCGATAGAGATGTGTCATAATATTCGGTGCCACAACATAGAGGACTCTTCATTCACAACACATCGTTTTAAGTTTTAACCCAACAGTAACATGCATAGAATTATAGGCAACATCATTTTGCAATTCAATAAAGTAAAGCCCATCAAATAATGCACCAGAACTAATAATTCAAGATTTATTAATCAAAGAAAAACCAGAATCTGAAAAATTAAAGGAAAAACCCAATGGTGCAAGTCTTGATATAGAAATCAAATTCTTAGAAAAACTTGGAACGTAAAATGTCTTTTCTAAACACAAAATAAAACCGTTGCTTAAAAATTAATTGCATGTCCTAATGGCTTCCACATGTGAGCTCATCTTGCCTCCTGAATAGATGTACTACTCACTTCCCACTAGCCTCCTTAGGTTTTCCATACCTTGCAAGATATTAGAAACATGGATTGTAGAACTAGAACCAATCCACCATGTGTTATGATTAACATTAATCACATTAGATTCATAACAATTAGAAGTAAATGGAATACCTTTCTTGTTGAGCCAACTCTTAAATTTTGAGCAGTCTTTCTTCATGTGCCCTTTCTTCTTACAAAAGAAACACTTCGACTCTTTCTTTATAACCGAATGAGTAGAAATCTTGCCCTTATTCTTGGCTTGATCCCCTTTCTTCTTTCCTTGAGCAATCAAATATACCTTTTTCACCCTCTTCCATTATCAACATTTCCTTTTCTTGAACACACATAGTCAATATCTCATTAATTGACCACTAATCCTTATGTGTGTTATGAGAGATTTTGAAAGGGACATACTGCATAGGCAAAGTACATAAAATGTAGTGTATTAGGAAAAAATCTAACATGGTAACTTCTAAAGCTTTCAACTGAGCCATTATATCCCTCATGCACATGATGTGATCACACACTCCTCTTATCCTATAGAGCTTTAAGGATGAAAAATGCATTATAAGGGTGCTAGCAAAGGCCTTATCAGATGTAATAAATTGATCATCAATGACCTTTAAAAGATTGTTGATCTTTTCATGTTGATCGATAGAACTACAAATACTAGCAAATATATTGATTTTTATGAACATCACAGAGAGACAATTAGATCTCTCTCCTTTTTCATAAAGATCAACAACGTTTAGAGTGCTAGTTTCAGTAATACTTGGTGATTCATTTTTCCTAATGACATAGTCAATATCCATCCAATCTAAATGAAGAACAATTCTCTCCCTCCAAAACTTATAATTGTCCCCTTTTAATTTGGGAACATCACACTTAATAGTAGAAATGCTCGCAGATTGATTAACTGCAAAGTTTAAACATACATTCTCATTATTCATAATTTGAGACTAAATAAAATATTATGTTTTACCAATGTAAAACTTGTATTAGTTTATGAACGTAGTGACATAAAACTAGTTTGTGGGCTAAAGACCAATTCAATTAGATTCAAACTTATGATAAAACTATCAATATGCATATCATTATTCAATAAAAGAAACCGCACAAACTCTTTAATCATTAATTTTAACGTGCATAAATTATTTAACTTAATATTACATGCTTAAATAAATATCAAATTTAAACATACAATTAAACTAAATAAGAAAATAATTTTAAACACGTTAAAATACACTTATATGTGCTAAATTATTTATCATATGCATAATTGTCAATAAAAATTGCACATGCAAAATCATATAATCAAATTAATCTCCAGCACATGAATAATAAATTTATTATGAGTACATGAATAATAAATTTATAGACCACCCTCATACAGATCAAGTTAATCCGTAAGGTTGATACGGATCAAGTTGATCCGTATGTTGATATTAAGCATACGGATCAAGTTGATCCGTATGTCTTTTACGGATCAACTTAAAAGACTTACGAATCAAGGGTATTTCAGTCTTTTCCCCTTAAGTGTTGAGTGCACCAGCAAT